>NC_071506.1:212400142-212703172 GCF_027887155.1 Malaclemys terrapin pileata | reverse complement strand
AACACACATTGGATACTTTGTATACTATCTTTAGTAGAGATAAATAAAAATTAATAAAATCTGGTTACTTTCTCGAACAGACACTCTGTATTATTGCCATTATCTATTCTATTTTATTCAATTGTCTTTCACATAATTTTAACGTATGTGATTAAGGTTTTTTCTCTTTTATTAAGAAAGGGAATTTATTTTTCTAATTATTTTGGCATTTATGTTTACCAATCACAATCATGTATGTGACTCACTAATATTTGACTCCATAATTGCTATTGGTATCATAGCTGGAAGTGCATTTATTTTCATGCCAATTTAAAGTTATTTTACAGATATAGCTGAAAATAAACAACTTTCATTTGCCCAGTGTCTAAAGTTGTGCGTTTAGCTAATGTTTTTTTAAACTGGCACTGCTAAGGTTAGTACAAGCTAAGGTTACATTCTAGGAGGATACTATTATTTGATTGTACTACTTTAAATAATGAATGACAAAGCACAATATGATAATAAAAGTAATAATGATAATTACTCCAGCCAGGACAGATTAGGCATTTTAGAACTCACTACTCAAAGAATTAAATTTAAGCATAAGAGAGAAATAAAATTATGAAATGCATAGACCAGTCAAAAAACTAAAATAACAGCACTTGGAAAGAATAAAATTACAGAGAATGTGTGTGCACTGCAGGAAGTAACAACAATAATATAGGTATATGTTGGGGTGTGTGTGTGAAAGAGGTCTGGGGGAGTGTGTGAGCTGGGAGAGTGTGAGACACCGTGCGCTGCCCCTTTAAGAGAGCGGCACTCACCAGTCTGAACGAAAGCTCCTTCAGTCACAGCAGCAGCATCTGCCAGCAGCTCTGTCCCTCTCTTCGTGACCCCCTGGCTCCACATGCCCCCCTCGCTCTGTGGAGATGGGGTACATGGGTGTGGGGGCAGAGGACACCCTGACATCAGTGCCCCCTCTCCCTCCCTTCCTGCCTCCTTCCTTACAGCAAATAGGAAGCTCCCAGGAGCGGGCAGGAGCCGTGGGGCTGCAGATGCTAGCAGAGCAGCAGGGGGAGGGGCACCCCTGCTCCAGAGGCTTCCCATTTATAACGATGCCCGGGGCTTTGGCCCAGTTTGTCCATGCCTAAGGCCGGCCCTGGAGTCAGGCAATCAGAAAATGAGGCACTCACAATTAGTGACCACCTGTGAAAAGTTTGGCATAAGCAACTTGCCCAGCATCACACAGGCACTTTATGGCAGAGGGAGGGATAGAATCCAATTCCCCAGGCAACATCCAACTGTGTTAACCACGAGGCTATCCTTTCTCTTTCTGCCACCCCCTGCCTCATTCGTTATCAAGCACCACACAGGATCAGGCCTTTTGCTTCTGGGTGCTAGATATCATGAAAATCCTCATTTGAAATTTCCATCCTGCTTCAAGATATATTAATCATAAAAATAACTTCAGTGATTGAAAATTAAACAAGTTAGATTGTAAGCTCCTCTGGACAGAGACCTTGTGTCTATATTTTTGTCAATAAAGTGTGAAAGTCTTCTATATCTGAACCCAATGACCATTTATTTGCAGGTTGTCTATCACACAGCTTTCTATGCAGAGCTGCTTGCTTTTAAAGGGGGGTAGGAGATGCTGAAGCTAGCAGGCTTATCTGCACAGAAGAGGATGTGTGTATGTGTGTGTGTGTGAGTGAGAGAGAGCGTGTTTACTTATGTCGTAATAAAAAGAGATGTCAGAAAACTCTTCTTGTTTAGTTATCTGTACTGTGGTTAGGAGCATGGTATCTGAGCACTTTTTTGTCTTAAAAAAAAAAAAAGTTCTAAAGAGAGAGGACTACAGAATTCCTTTGGGTTCTCCTGTTAAGTTCATCTTTCTTCTTTCCATCAGTATGGCTTATGATTTTGTTGTTGTTGTTTCTGGTTATATAGGGAAGTCGAAAAGGGAAAGCTAGCAAGAACAGATAGAAAAGCACCTACATGAAGTGAGAGAAAGGGAGGGCCTTCTGGTTAAGGCACAGATTTGGGAGGTTAGGAGAGCTGGATTCTACTGCTGCCTTTGCCACTAACTGTAGCATTGTTCAAGTCCCTTACTGTCTCTGTTCCCAATGTGATTTCTTTCTTTGTCTCTTCTGAAATAATTAGCTGTAGTGCCACCAGCCAGGCACTTCCCTTCCCGAGCTCCAGCTACTCTGCTCTAGCGGTGCAGGGTCCGGAGGCAAGGGGGCTGCCCGAAGCCGGTAGTGCTGGCTCGGGCAGCTTGGCTCTTAAACAGAGCCGAAGAGTCAGGGGAGGAGCAGAGCAGCTGGAGCCCGGGAGGGGAAGTGCCCGGCCAGGGGCGTAGGGTCCGGAGGCATAGGGGCTGCCCGAAGCCCAAGCACTACTGGCTTCATGGTTTGCCGGGCAGCCTCCAGACCCTGTGCCCCTGGCTGGGCGCTTTCCCTCCTGGGCTTCAGGTGCGCTGGGGAAGCGCCCAGCCAGGAGAGCAGGGTCTGGAGCTTGCCCGGCAAACCGTGAAGCCGGTAGCGCTCGGGCAGCCCTTTTCGCGTGGCTGGGAGGGAGGAGGGGGAGTTAGGGCGGGGACTTTGGGGAAGGGGCGGGACCACGGGTGGGAAAGGGGCGGGGCCAGAGCCCATGGAGTGTCCTCTTTTTTTATTTTTTAAATATGGTAACCCTAAAATAGTCTCATGAGCTTTGCATGCATTTCTGATGCTCCCTGTATTATTTTGGTTAGGCTTCCAAATCTTAAGCTGTAGTAAGACATACCTTTTCCGTCAAAAGAAGCTCAGCAGGAAATATTGCTTTTCCATCCATGTAGTAAAAGGAAATCCTAATCACTCAATCATACAGAACCAAACATTGCTGTATTGAATGACTTGCTTCGAGCTACTCAATCTACATTTTAAATCTTGGCCTTGGAGGTGATTGAAATAAATCTTCTAATTCTTTCCAACAAAATATGTGTCTTTGCCACACAACAGGTAGTTCTGTTCTCCTACAGAGGGGTGGGGGGAATTGAAGGTGTGCCGAAATGTTGAGACATTAAATCTGTCTTTTGATCCTTGGTGTATACTATGGTTCTAACTTTGCTTATGCTGCTGTCATATCCACCTATATTTTTTCTCCAAGGCAATAATAAGTTTATAGGTTTTGCCAGAAGGACTATGTACCTACATGTATCATTATGCTTATACTTAATTTAACTCTTGAATAAAAGAAATTTTTGATCTAGCCGATATCAGAAAACATGGAAAGTGTTTCCTGTAGAACTAATAGCCATCGGAGGTTTGAAATTGTAAACTATATCTAAAGAGTCTGAGTTGGGTGGTGGAGGAGGCAAAAGTCACAAGTTTATAGAGTAAACAAGAAAACTCCAACAAGTGCAGGTGACCTCACCCCATGACTGCATGACAAACCATTAGCCCTGACAATAACACAGAGAGAGAGAATGGGTTTGTCAACAATACAGTTACATTTTCAGATCAAGACTAAATATACACATTGAAGTAGCTAACTGATTTCAGTTCTGTTTGAGGTTGGGCACGGCCACTCTCATACTCCACTGCGCTGGACAGGGAGAGCCAAATCCTTCGCCATGCTCGAAACCTTGGTCCTTTTAAAGCCAGCTAACATTATGTTCTCTGTGGTCTGGGATGGGCAACCACAGTGCAGCTTGTACATCATCAGCAGACCTGCTGATTGGAACCTGGATGGCATCTGCTGAATGACAACAGCCAGGATTAATGTTGAGGCATTCCTGCACACCTTTATACTCTTCATTGACCGCCAGGGATGGGGACCCAAAGACTGTAGGAGAGCTTATGGAGGGAATAACAAATTCAGTAACTAAAAGCAAACAATTCCCCAAAGTTGTGGTTTTTTTCATCTCTGGCCTAGTCATCAGTGTTTTCATGTGTATATGCTGTACAAGAATCCCCATATGGACCCCTGCATTTAAATTTCTTAGCCAAATCGCACACCATCAATTGTTTGATGGCAGGACAAAGAAGAGTTTTGATCTACTCTGTTCCTTGTGTAGACTGGAGGTCTTGTACACTTACTGTTTCTAATTTTTTTCCCCTTAAATCTGATCTACTTTTTGTAAAAGAAGACTAGTAATTCTGCTATTGCAAAGGCTGAGGTATTGACTCCAATACATTTTGTAGGCTGCTATTAAATAATTGGAATTACCTTTAGGGTTAAAATTTAAATAAATTAAAGTTGCATTTCTTACTCTCTGTTATAAATGTGTGTGGTGGGTAATCTCTACATACCCCAAATAGAGTAGTGTGAATTAGAGCCAGCTGGAATTGTGCAGCTGATCCACCCAATAACACCTGCAGTATTGCTGCTAATTGGCAGCCTCATTGCATGCTAGTGTACAGGAAACCGTATTAGAAATGATCAGACAAAGGCTAAAGAGTGCATTTATAAAAAAAAGAAAGGAAACCAAGCCTTGAAAGTCAATACATCACCTGGGCCATTTGTTTTGCATGATTGAAGGGGAAGTGGGATATATTGATAGTGGTTTCCTGAACACCTTTAAATTACCGGAAGTTAGCTTTACAATCACCATTTTAAAATAGAAGTAAGCTGTGCAAAGTTGCTGTGAATACTGGATGTGGCGGCATGGTTCTTGGTACTGTTTATCTCTTGTGTAACCAGTCCCGAAGCAGTGCATTCACTCTCCTCTCTTTGGCATCCCTTCATTTATCAATCACTGCCATAGATTCATCACTTCAGATAAAGACTAGGAAATCAGATCTCAGCAAATGCGCTCTTTATCAGTGTGTATCCTTTCTAAAAATAAAACCCATCCTGTCAGACACATCCTTTACTGTGTTCCATGGCTGCTGCGCTTTTGAAAATAGCCCTCAGGTCTAACCATGATCCAAAAGGAATTTAGTGTAAAGTAACACTAGGTGTGAAAGAAAAATTTCTGAAGACACTAAGCTACATGATGGGCAAATGAGAAAGTGAACACACCACATTCGAGATGAGACTGTATCCACTGAGAGCTTATCTGTGTTTTTAAAAAAAAAAAAAAAAATCAGAATATGACTGAGAGCATTCTAGTTAGATGTGATGCTGACCAGGGCTGTGGACAGTGTAGATCAAAGCAAATCCTATTCACCATTATCTAGTTGTGATTAAACCTTGGTCCCAATCTTACACCTCTGATGGGGCCTTACCAGAACTAGATGATAGAATACCCAACATGACTTGCTGTAGTTGTTGCCATACTCTACCACAGCACCTCTACTCTAGTGCTTCCATTCACATTCATATGTGATAAGATTTTCTAATGTAGAACAGCTCACATTGCATCTTCCCAGCTGACCATGCTGACTCCCAAATGTGCTGCCACCAGGGGTACACTGGAGTTGTTGGATCTGCTGGGTCTAGGGGGAGAGGAGGCTGTGCAGTTGCAGCTCTGCTCCAGCTGTAGGAACTTTGATACCTACGGGCATATTGCTCATGGCACATTGGAGAAGGGGTATAAAAGGGACATGCAGGAGTGCCATGCTAAGATCAAGGAGCTGAGACAGTCATATCCGAGGCAAGGAAGGCCAGCCGTCACTCTGGTGCAGCACCAAAACCATGCCGTTTCGACAAGGAGTTGTACACCATCCTCGGCAACAACTCCACCTCCACCGCCAAGAGCCCTGTGGATACTTCAGGTTGGGCTGAAGACAGTGGCCTGCGGAGCCAACCCTGAGGATGAAGTGGTGGATGAGGAAGTAGAGTTGGAGGAGGATGTGGGACAGGCTAGAGGATTGTCCAGTAGTATGGCAAGTCAGGACTTTTTTTTTTTGACTCCGGAGGGGTTTAGCTAGTCATAACAGTCCGGCTCTTGAATGCGTGTCCCAGGAGAGGGGAGCTCTGGTAAGTACTCATTTTGATTTGATACTGCACAGTGCCATGAGGTAGAGCTTTCCTTTATTTTGTTATATGTTAGAAGTGGGATAAGGGATAGGATTAATAAGCCTGGCACTGTTTGTGTTTGCTTCCCATTAGCTACGCAGTGGAGGTCCTGTGGAAAAGTTGGTTAATGCAGGTTAAACTGGGATTTCACAGAAATCCTCCATAGAGATCACTAGGAAACTTTCCTGGAGGTACTCTGCAGTCCTCTGCTGACCATTCCTTGGCAGAGCTGCTTTGTTTCTTCCCTCACTGTAGGCAGTTTTACTGCACTAATCAGCAATTTCTGCTGCAGGAACTTCTGAAGCCACATGCATACGGGAGATGCACCCTTGCATCCTCAGTTACCCTCAGGAGTGAGATATCAGCTTTGATCACTCCCGCCTGTGGAAAATGGTGCTTGAATTTATAATAGGGCCCCATGGCGCTAGTTGTGATTCCCTTTGTTAACTACCCAGACCCTTTGCCCCATCTTGCCCGTTTCCCTGCCTTGGGGCGAACTCACCATGTTTAGGGCATTTGCCAAGCTGTGTGCTTGCCATGGGACAGTGAGAAAGAAGTGTATTTCGCTGTTATGATTCAAGGCTGTGAGTGCACTTGCAGTACTGCTTCTGTTTGTTGTTTCTTGTGCTTCTGTAGATGTGCCTTTGAATGACACCTCCTACACACTGATGCTGCAGATCATGATCACAGGGCATGGAGAGAGACAATAAACGAAAAATTAAAAATGGATAGCCAGGAGAGGAAAGGTGCAGTTCATGATGGAGGGGCAGGAGCAGATGATAAAGCTGATGGAGGACCAAACGGAGGTGATAAGGTCCCAGAACGCATGCATGCTCGACTCCCCTTGCACCCCAAACAGAACTGCATTCCATGCCTTCCTCAAACTCCTCACACACATTCCTTGTAAGTTCCTGGCCTGTCGCAGTATCCCTTACGCTCCACCTCTAGGGACTGGTTTCAGAATGAAAGCTGGACTTACACACAGCTTTGAGAACCTCCTCAGTGTCATGTCCCCTGTAAGAAATGGAAATCTATGTATTGCTGTATAATAAAAGTATATTCTTTCAAATAAAATGAATCTTTATTTGTGTCCTACAAAAGGTGGTTGCTGCTGGAATTCATACACAGTGGCAATCGGCACTTTTTCAGACCATAATTAATGCTCAGGCACCAAGCATTACAAGGGTCATTCAAAGCGGCAATTAAACAGTGCCTGGCTGAATGCATTACAGAGACACATATTACTGAGGGTCATTGTCAAAATGCTGCTTTAGAGCCTCCCTGATTTGCATAGCTCCCTGTTGAGCCCCTCTAGTAGCCCTGGTATCTGGCTGCTCAAAATCAGCCACCAGGTGATCTACCTCAACGCTCCACCCCATGGACACTTTTCCCCTTTGGCTTCACAAATGTTATGCAGAGCACAGCAGGCTGCTATGACGATGGGAATATTGTCCTCATTGAGGTCTAACCTGCCAAAAAGGCAGTGCCATCCTTTAATCTGCCAAATGCAAAATGACCCAGGTTATCCACCAGTGCCTGCATTACCATGGTGAAGTAGTGCTTTCCATTGTACTCCGTCGCAAGATGGTCTGGGGCCAAAATTGGGATATGCGTGCCATTTATCACCCCGCCACAGTTATGGAATCTCTTTGCTGCAAAGCTATCTACTGTTTCCCGCACATTGCCTAGAGTCACAGTCCTTCATACCAGGATAAGAGTAATGGCGCTGCATGCTTGCATGTCTGCAATCCCCTCGGTGGACTTCCCAACTCCAAACTGATTAGTGACTGACCGGTAGCAGTCTGGAGTTGCCAGCTTCCACAAAGCAATCTCTACTCACTTCTCCACCATGAGGGCAGCTCTCATTTTGGCATCCTTGTGCCAGAGGGCAGGGGCGAGCTCCCCACACAGCTCCAGGAAGGTGGCTTTGAGCATCCAAAAGTTCTGAATCTACTGGTCTTCATCCCACACCTGCATAACGATGTGATCCCACCACTCAGTGCTTGTTTCACCATCTGCAGCTGCTCCATGAATGCCAAAAGCAATCTGGAAATGTTTCTTTCCGTGGCACACAGCAGGGCAGGCACTGCGCATTCCTGTTCATATTCGCAGCTCATGAAATACTGCAGGATTAGCCGCGTTGTGTTCATAACGCTTATCGCAAGATTGGAGAGCACTAAACAGGATCCATGTTTTCAGACAGAGATGGCAGGCACACAGTTTACAGGGTCTGTTGAAAAATGGCGTGAAACAGCAGAGTCGGAAGCCCATGGAATGATGGGATGGAGAAAACTATATCATGAGACCGCACCCAGGATACACCGCGATCCATTCCCAGAACTCCTAGCTGCAGAAGGTGGAGAGTTGCTCAGTGGGATAGCTACCCACAGTGCACTGCTCTCTCTTTCAGTGCTAAAGCACCAACTGTGGATGTGCTCCACCGATACAAGGAGCATTGTGTGAATATGCACAAGCGATGTAATTATAGCGATTTATGATCATCGGCGAACTTGTGTCAACTTAACTCTTTAGTATAGACATGGCCTCGTTAATTAGGCTCTGCTATACCTATTTAGGCAGATAATCTGAGGGCCATTCTACACTTAAAATGCTGCATTGGCACAGCTGTAGCACTTTAACGAAGATGCTCTAAGCCAACGGGAGAGAATTCTACCATCAGCTAAATCCACCTCCCTGACACATAGTTGTTAAGTCAGCAGAAGAAGTCCTCCCACTGACATAGCACTGTCTGTGTGGGGGGTTAGGTTGGTATAACTGTGTGCTCAGGGATGTGGATTTTTCACACCCCTGAGCAACGTAGTTTTATCAATATAGACCTGTAGTGTAGAACAGACCTTAGAGACTAGACTACTTTTGGGGAGAAATTTCAGAGTAACAGCCGTGTTTTTTGGGGAGAAAGCAGGTTGCTGGTTGGAGCCAAAATAGAGAAGGAGCTATCTTGTTTATATTCTGTTTGTATTTTAGTAGAATCCTGTAAAATAACTAGAAATCCCCCAGAGGGTTCACTTCTCCCTTCCGCCCCTCAATCCCTTCCTCCCCCCCCCCCCCCCCCGTTAACCCTGGCTTCCTGTGAAGTTTCTCTCCAGATGCACAAACTCTGACCATGCCATAGTTTACAGAAGTGATGGTAGACTTTTCTTTGTTTGACCTTTATACAATAGTTTAAAATTAAACGTAATTCAGCTTAGTGTTTTGAAACTCATGGGGAAATAACAAAACTGTGTACTCCAGTTACATGATGTTTTAATTGATGTATTACTGCTTTCTAGTATGTATGATTGTCATCTTATCTGAATGTTAAAGGATATGAATAAGATCCATTCATTTTGTTTCTAACACCTTTATCTTCAATAAATACTTTTGGAAAGGAGGTGAGACACACAAATCCCTTATCCACTACCTAATGATCTCCTTATTTTAGAAATGCAGGCAGGAAACAAGGGAATCGGCCTAGATGAAACGGTGAGAGATTGATATGCAGATAAAGACTTACTGCTTCATAGAATTATAAACTCTAAGGCAACTGATTCCATACTTAATTCCTGAAGTTTTAAATTGGTTGGGCTCTTCAACTTTCTAATGGAAGCTCAGCTGGTACATCTCAAGTTTCCAGTTTTACAGTGTAGTTAGTAAAAGGAAATACTGATCACACAGAAATCGGCTTTGTTGTTCAGAATAACTGAGCCAGTCTCTCACAACCAACATTTGTATCCTTGGCCTTGAGCCCTGCACACTTTTCTGGTTTGGGAAGCCATCCAAACAAATACTTTCATTCTTTCCAGCAGAGTGTACTTTAAAATGTACTAGTGTCACCTTTGCTGTGTAAGGTCTGTCTACACTGTAACTGGGAACATGCCTCCCAACCCTGGTAGACGCAAACTCACCCATTAGCTTTGCTTGACCTAACATGCTAAAAATAGCAGCATAGTTATTGTAGTACAGGTGGTGGCTTAGGCTAGTCGGAGGGCTTGGACTTGGGCAGCTAGCCCAACCTGCCACCCATGTCATAATGTCCACACTGCTATTTTTAGAGCACAAGTGCAAATCTGTCTACCCGGCCTGGGAGACACGCTCACAGCTGTAATGTAGACATACCATTAGGGTATAATGTTTGAAAATGCACAGGCACTATTAGGTAGGTTTCATCTCGGCATGAGGCACCAAGCCTGTTGATGGTAATGTCCTGGTTCGTGGGAGGTTGGTTTTTCACCTGGAGATTGCCTGCTCTACTCTGAAACCTGTAGGTAGTGTAAGCTCCCCCACATGCCTTTTTAAATCATTCTTTGGCTAGTAGGTTTAGTCCTCGGTTAGAAACTTTAGCAGCCAGCTAAGCCCTGTGTTTAAACTGGTGGATTGGAGAGTGGGGAGATACACACCATACTTCTCTTTTTAAAAATGTGTGTGTGTGTGTGTGTGTGTGTGTGTGTGTGTGTGCGCGCGCGCAAAGGTATATATCTAGAAAGAGAGGGATGAAATGAGAGACAGCAGATGTAAGGGAAGGAGTACAGAACACCAGGCAGGGAAAGAAAGAGCGAGGAATTTAATGGGTTGGAAGAAGAGGAAACAGACAACACAGGAAAAGATACACCATTATCTATTCTGGGAAAGAAAAGCAGGAAAAAGTGGAGTGAAGCCAGGAAGGGAAAGAAGTAGTAAAGTTACATTTAAAAAAATAATTAAATAGAAAGTAGACTGACAATTTCACAACTAAATACAGCACCCAGCAGATGATCTACAAGTACTTTAAATTGCATGGGACATGACAACAAAGGTATTTTTCACCCTAACTAATAGGCTAAATCTGCGAGATATTAGGGGTCAAGTACATTTTCTGACATAAAGTGAGATGGTGACAGAAATGGAACTCTCAACCAGAGAACTAACCCATTATGGTTAATTCATGAAACCCAGTTTCTAAAGTTCAGAAAAACTAGGTGTGGGACCTACCTTTAGAGCAGAACTCTGTCAGTATTAGTGACCCCAGGCCATGCAAGGTTTGTATTGCTGCAAGTGGCTATGTCAGCAGAAAGCTGAATTCCTTCCAGATGTTCTAACAGAGTGAAATGTCAGTGTTTTTTACTACTTGAGCCATAGCTTTATTTATTACATCAGATACAGCAGAACACTGAAGAAAGATAATTGTAAGCATTTACACAGATTTATTCTTGGGTTATAAAATTGTTTCTCGCTGTGGTCAAAAGAATTGTAGTCCTTCAGCAGGCGATAAGAGAATACTTAATGGGACTGCTAGCTGAACAAAAGCTAATTTATTTTTTTTCCAAGTGAGGAATTTTACAGCCGAATACTACAGGGGAAGTTACTGTTCTTTGGGATTTGTCCTATAGCAACCCAGATCTCCTAATGAAATTCAAGACTATCTACAGATGTTCAGTTTCTAGCATAAAAATCAGATATAAATTTTGTCCTGCACATGTAACAGATTCATGCCAGAGTTAGGCAAACTGCAAATACGAAATCTAACATTGGGTTCAGTGGTTCCTGTTAGGCACAGACCTTTCTTGAGGGTCGTGTGGAGCAGCATCACCCCCAGGAGAGCATTGAAGGATGCCACTTTGCTCAAAATGGTGTTTGCGGCACAGTGTGAACGTGCACACATCATACATGCAGCGAGGTCTTGCTTTGTGGAGCAAAATAACGTCCTCTGCACACTAGGGATTTCCGCGACCCCATCTGCTGATGTGACACCATTTGGGAGTCATGACCCACTGTTTTGGAGCCACTAACATATTGTGTCAAATACAGTTACAGCTTTACGTAGAGTGGCTGATCCCTTCCCTTATACTTCCTGTAGAGTAGGCAGGGAGAGTGATTTACAGATCTCCCATTAGGAAATCTGTTAGAAAGCCAGTTTAAATCTCTTCTGGCATTAAATTGATATTCTCTCTCTCTCTCTCTCTCTCACACCACCCCACCCCACCCCACCCCCAAATCTTTGAAATATATCCAGCCCTGCAGCAACTGCCTCCCAGCTATCAGGGACACTGCAGGGCACCTCCAGAATGAAAGAATTTCCATCAATTGTTTCTTATATTCTGTTCTAATCTGGGAGGACACTGGGAAGAGTTGATTGTCTTCAAATCCCATGTCCACTCACTCTGAAAACTGTAGCAGATGGTTCAAAGTCTGATTCTCTACTGCCTTACACCTATGGGATAAGTGGGCTGTGTGGAGTCACATCAGAGATGGATTTTGCTGTCCTAGTCTTCGGAGTGCTCATTCTTCTCTTTCTGCTTGTTCAACAGTTTTTATGTCTCAGTTTTGGAGACAAAATTGTTGTATTGGACCCTCTACTCCATGGGGGTAGAGCACTGCTAAATCAGTAATTTCTTCCAGGGCCTCTCATTATTTGTATTGTGGTAGCATCTAAAGACCCCAGCCCTCTTGTGCTAGGCGCTGTATATGCACAAAAAAAGACAGTCCCTGCCCAACGAGCTTACAATCCAAGTAAAAGATGGGACAATATGGGGTTGATACCACTTAGCTCTTCTTTCTTGATTTGTACAATAAGGGGGAGACTGAGGATAAAGTCTGTTTGACACTTGAATAAAGGATTTCTTTTTCAGCTTTGGCTGGTAACAGACATTTTGTCCTTATCATGGTTCAGCTGCAAGATTCCGATTCACAGCCTTACTGCCACCAGAATTTCTCATTAAGTCTCAGTCTTCTAAGTCTTACTATGTAACTCAAACACAGATTTGCATGAGGAATAAAGTGTAAGCCCCTTTTTTCTAATGGAACCTCAGTCAGCCTTGCACTCGTGTTGTATTGGCTGCTTGGAAATCTTAGCAGAGAGCATCGTCGTTGATTTCAGAAGTTCTCCGCTAATATTTTCAGACTACAGGTATTAGTTCCATGTCCTTTCCCCTCTCTCTTCTGCCCCCAGTTTCTCAGTTTTATTCTCCATTTCTTCCAGATGTCTGTTCCACTTGGCTATCTCAAAGACCTTACACTCAATTTGCTGACATGTATCTGTATGTATGTAATGCAATAACTTTTGAACGGCACATTTGATCAATTCCAAAATTTCACAGACTATTCTAGACATCAGTGGCCGGAATCTTATTGAGTTGGGGGCTGGGGTGGGGGTGGGGGTCAGAGAGCAGTGCTCTAGAGCCTGTTGTAAAACTAAGCAAATAAGATGACGTACCTCCTGGAAGACCTCTGAATACCCCCATGGTATGCATACCCCTGGTTGAGAACCACTGAGTTAAACGATAGGGTGGACTGACATTCTGTTCAGTAGAGGGCAGTATTATACATACATATTAGCCTTTTATGTGAGTGTGTCCTCAGTCTGTAGATATGGCGAAGGGGATAATTTAGTTTCAGATTCTAACTTATGTAGATTTTGGTTGCAGTTGATGAGAAGTTGAGGTCTTAGCCCTCTCTTCCCTCCAAAATACAGATGTCTTCTGTGGATGAGAATATGAACTACAATTTTCTCTTGAGCATGTTTAAATTATTCTGATAAAGGATCCGTTCAACAGAAATGTGAAGGATTACAGTGCAACAGTGTAAAGAGTAACATGTAGTGTTAAACAGAAAACTCTTCAATATTTTGCGGAATCAGTATTTTACTGCACTTAACTGACTTAAGAGGAACTGAAAAAGTGAAAAGGCCTTAAAAAAAGAACACTAACAAAATTTATAATAAGAATATGCTGATGTATGTCATTGTTAGAATTGTTTTGACAGATTGGTCTAAATTGTGCTCTCCTGTGCAGCTCAGGGGGATTCCGGGGGTACAAGTGAGGGCAAAATTTTGTGCATTAAGTATAAATATTTAATAAATTCAGCCTATTTTGAACTTTGGGGATTTTTAAGGCTATTTTATCTATCAAGCTTGTGATTTGTCAGGTGAACAAATGTTCTTAGAAAACAGAATGAAAAACTGCCATTTAAAAAAAAATCAGTATTTTTAATACTGCTACCTCAAGGTGTATGTTGTTTTTTCATGAGAATTTTAATTATAAAACAAAAAAATATTTAGGTGAGTGAATCTATATTATACTCATCTATTATTATACTTTTTATTTAAACAGTAGTGCATTCTTATATATTAATTTTATTAAACTCACTTCTGATCTTTGGAAAACAACTTATTTCTAGGTGGTTTTCAGCTAGGAGCAGGGTGGGTTGATTTAAATCAAAGCAGTTGAAATCACCAATTTCAATCGTGATTGAAAGCAGCAAGTAGAAAGTCTTGACTTTTGAAAATGTTACAGCCTGTCTGTATTTGAGATCTCTTTCTGGTTATTCACTACACTCTGAGACCTCGCCACCTCTTGGGGATCCCACTGTTACATTTCAGGTTGGCTGGTGGCAGCGCTCTTACTAGTGGTGGGGTGTTGCGGTGTGGAACTTGCTCGCTTCTGACATTTGTGTCTCTACACTTTTAAAAATTATCTCAAGATATTTATTTCAAAGGGGTTTTTGTTATCCTCACTGCTGGTTCTGTGCTCATTACTTCCTCCTTCTGTCTGTGCTGGGCCCATCTAAAGTGCTTTTTACCTGCTTGATTTTTAAATGATGTCTGTATTTGAATTTTTCTTCATATTCTGTACAGCCCTCTGAGCACCTGGGGGTTGTTAAATAAAATGTATTATTCTTATTTTGTTTTTCAGATATCACTGCTGATTGGATTCATCTGTGTAAAGAATTCACCATGGACAAATTACAGTGCATCCATCTACTTTGAAATTGTCACCATGTGTGACTTGATTATGATTCTTGTCTTTTATTTTGTCTACCTTTTCAGAGCGTACAGAATGCTCACCTGTATTAGTTGGCCACTTGCGGTAAGTGACATTGGTGGGATTGCTACCCCGCACCTCTCATGCACTAACCTCTTTAGTTACTCTATCTGGTTACTTGTGGTTTTCTCTGTTTCCCTCTCTTCTTGTCCTTCATGAATCCTTTCACCAGTCACTTCATCTTTCATCCTGCCTGCTGAACTGGAGCATGCTGGCACTCTCCCACATTCCTTGAGCCTGATTCTACTCTCCCTTACACCGGTATACATTGGAACTAACTTATCTGAAGGCAACAGAGTTACTTTGATGCAGATGAAAGAAAATTTGAGATCTTCATGTCCAGTGCTCTTCTTAAGTTAGCATTGAGCAGATGGGCCCTGAGTCAAGAAACATTTTAAAGTTAAGGATGAGTGTAAGTTAAACACATGCATAATTGTTGTCCTGTATACAGATGCTATGGAGCCCATCTTATGGGATAAGGAAGCTTTACTTCCTGGAGGGCAGAGTAATTGACAAGCTACAGATGGCCCATTTTAAAACATGCTGGAAAAAAAAAGTCTCTGGGTGTGTGGGGGGTTGTGTTTGTTTGGTATTTACTGTGCATTTGTTTCCGGTTTTAAAACTTCTTCTAAACTATGTAGTGTTTTTGGAGCTAATCTCCAGTTCTTCCTTGTTCCTTAGCAAGATTTATTTCAGCAACTTGCACAGTTACTGTCCTGTTACTTGTGCTTCCAACTGCTCAGCTGCATTGCTTTTTCTGCTATTGATCTCAAGCACTGCAGGGACTGATGACACTTGCAGGAGACAGGGTGAGGGGACAAGTGCACCATAATCATCATCATCATAAAACACTTCTATACCCCAGTCTTCATCCACAGACCTCTGCAAAGACGGGTGAGCCTCATTATTATAGAGAGAGAAAAGCTGAGGTCCAGACTGGCTACGTGACTTGCCCCAGATCTCTCACACATTAGTATCAGAGCTGAACCCAGATCTGACCATTCTGCCATATGGATTGCATGCCAGTTACAAACTTTTCTGTTTTTTTCACCTTACTCTGAAAAGTGGTAGCAACTCCTTCTCTGCAGAGCTGTCTGACAACTGGGGTGTAATTTTCAGGAAAATCTCTCAACTTTTTCATCAAAACTTGAAATTTCTATGAAAAATTCTATCAGATTGTGAGTTGTGACATGTCTGACCAGCTCTACTGACCATGCCTGCAGCTATGGGAAAAGGAAAGCTTCACATCAGAAATACAGTTATTCTGTGGGATTATTTCCTATGCCATCATTCCCTTTCACTAGCTATTTTCCTCTTTGGTTTATTTCCCGCTAACCATTCTCTTTCCTTCAAAATCCTCCATACTATTGATGTGTTCTTTTACACTCTTTTCCTCCCCCAAAGTAATGTACTGTTGGTTGTTGGTGCAGATTCATTACTGGCTGTTGTTTTATCGGGAATTGCAGTGTTTATGAAACGTAGCATAACAAATGAATGGGTCACCAGTCTGTAGCAATCCTGAGCCACGTCCAAAACCCCAGGTCTGCAGATCCTCATGTTTGAGAGATGTTTGAAATCTGAATTTTCCAGATGGCCACAACCTTAATAACTGATCAAATCTTGGATCCATATGCCTGCATATTACAAGAAAGGCAAAATTCAGATCTGAAAAACAGTTGGGGCTCATGTTGAACTCTGTGATTATAACCTGATATTTTGTACTTGGTTAACGCAAACAGGAAAAAGCTGTTCACTGGCTGACAGTGAATAGCTGATGAAATTGAAATCAGTGGCACCAGGATTTCACCCATTATATAGTGGAGTCTACATTCGATGTTATACATCATTTTGGTTTTCAAACTCCACAAATTGCAGATAAATGCAAACGAAACACAAAGCTAAATACCACAGTTGTGATTATTTGGTTACTACATATAACATAACACTTATGTGAAAACAATCCTATTAGGAATTCTTAGCTCTATTGTTAAATATAGGCAAGTGCTCCTGGGAGATTGTTGGGTATCCACTGAAATGCTAAGTCAAATGTATATCTACTGCTACCTCACATGAGAATTTTGCCCTTTGAGGCTGTATAATGAGTATTACAAAGGGATCTTGCATTCTTATCATGTTAATTTCTGGAGAAAATCTAGGCAAGACTTCAATTTTCTTTCAAAGTATTTAGCCTGTTTCTACTTTGATATAACTTGTATTCGTCTTCGTAGATGTGGCAATTGCATCTTTCCTGCCATGTTCATTACACTGGACAGTTACAGGCCTGATTCTTCACTGCTGATCTGATTGTGAAAAATTGGTGCAAAATACCATCAGATCATAATGGTAGCATTTTCCATCCACTTTGCACAGATGTTAGCAACTGGAGAAGATAAGTAATGGGGAATTGGGGACATTATGTTACAACTACATGACTAGGAACTAGTTACACTACCTCATCATTGAATTAGAATTCATGTACTCCACCCTGTTCCAAATAGTCTACCATGCCGTACCAAGTCAAATATAGCACTCAACTTTCCATCCCACCCCACCGTCTGGCCATTCCTAGGATTTCCTGTAGGATGTTCCGGTCTCATCTCTTGGTTTTCCATGGCAGAGGGTCATGTCCACCTCTTTTATCCTTGTGGAATTAACACACTGTACAAACTGCAGTGAGTCAGCAGAACTTACTTAGCAGCTTTACACAGGGCTCTAACTGCCACTAGCAGGTCAATCAACAGATGAGTCCTGCATCCTTGGGCGAGATCCTAGATCTTGCCACTCTGTTACAACATGCCTTCATTAAGCCTAATGACATATTAATCTGTCTCAGAATGAATTAAAAGGGGGAAAATCCTGCCAGGAAATGTTGAAATTAAAGGAGGAGTTAGACTGTTTTTGATGCAAACTCTATACATAATTCGCTAGACTGATGTCAGATTAAGGAATGTGCACATACTCCATTCTTGTTGTAGATCAGCATTAATTTTACATCTCCCCCCCCCCCCCCCCCTTCTATTAAAGAATATATTTAGAATAGCAATCCTTCCTCCCACCCTCCAAAAAATGCACCTCCCAACTATTCAGGCCTCTTCTGTTTTTGCCTAAAGATAAATGTTACAGGTGTTGATTGTATGAGAGACCAGTTCAACCTAAATGTTCAAAAGTGACTAGTGACTTTGGGTGACCCAATTTGTGGGTGACTAATTTAGGGTTACCATATTTTACTTTTTAAAAAAGGAGGACACTCCATGGGGCCCTGGCCCCACCCCAACTCCACCCCTTCCCTGCCCCCAGCCCCACCCCAACTCTGCCCCCTCCCCTGAACGCTCCATCCCCTGCTCCTCCCCCTCCCCTGCTTCCCGCGAATCAAATGTTCGCGGGAAGCCTGAAACAGGAAGGCAGCAGGTAAACTGGGGCTGGGTGCGGCGCGGCCCAATCCGGCCCCCCTGGCTGAGTGGTTCCCTTTGGTGGCCGGCCGGCCCAGGCCAAGAGGCTCTGGCCCCGGCATCTCCCGCCCGGCTCGGCTCGGGCACTGGGGCGCCGGCCGAACATGGCCGGCCCTGTCCCGGCCCCTGGCTGAGCACCACTGGCCCCATCCCGGCCCCAGCCAGCACCCCTGGCCCCAGCTGAACACCCCCGAACACCCCCGGCCCCGGCCGAACATCGCTGGCCCCATCCCGGCCCCGGCCAGCACCCTCGGCCCTGGCCGAACACCGCCGAACACCCCCGGCTCCCGCACCGCCGGGCCCTCCCTCCCTATTTTCCCAGACATGTCCGGCTTTTGGGGATTTCTTCCCAGACGGGGATTTAAGGCCCAAAAAGCTGGACATGTCCAGGAAAATCCAGACGTATGGTAACGCTAACTAATTTGAGACACCTTAAAGGAGAGTGATTCCCTTGAAAGTGCTGAGAACCCCTTCTCTGAAAACCAGCTGAGTCAGTCACCAGTTGAGTACCCAGAACTGACTGGTAAAAGTTACTAGAGAATTTTGAAAGTGTAGGCCAAAGTTCATGTTTAATTTCTCTGTCTCTCAGTATTGTGATTACAGAAGGACCTGAACCTAAATTCTGGATCTGTATAGCCCCCAAACTTCATGGGGATTTAAAATCCACACCAACATCCAAATCTTGCAAGTGGCCCATGGTTTTTATAATGAACCAAACCAAACTCCTGGATTGAAAGCCTTCGTATGTGGGAAGTGCTTAAAATCCTGATCCAAATATTGTCACTTGGGCTTATCTCTCATTATAACCAGTGTCCTCTCAAGATATCATGTTCTATTGCACATAGATCACCTGATTAAAAGACTGTATGAATTTTCATATCTTAGCCTTTTGTTTAAAAAATTGTGTGTTGGGGGAAGCATATTAGATTTTGTTGGCTGCAGTTTCCTGAACATGATTTAGTTCCTTCAGCCAGGAAGAGAGAGACTCCTAAACAAGAAGAATTTCCCTCCAAAATACAGTTGCACATGTTCCAATCTCCAGAAAGAATCCAGTTCTGCTCCACAGAACTCATAAATAGTGATCAAGAATTCAAAGAAGCTAAGGTAGAATGGAAGAAGGAGGAAAAGGCACAAATAGCAGCATGACAGTTTGCAGTACTGATCTAGAGAGCAGAGTTGGGAGGAGTGTTTTTCTGTGTTTGGGAAGTGAATGAGATTTCACATATGTTCAGGGCTTGAGAAAAGTGTAAAGAGAAACTGGAATTTCCATCCCATGGGAAATTCTAACATATTTTAAATGTTGGTTTTGTTCTGAATTGGAATGAAAAGCTGAAATTTCCAGCAAAAAAAAAAAAAAATCTGATAAATATAGGTTCAAAATTATCACAACATTTTGTCTTGATAATATCTAATTGTTTAGATTATGATAAAATATTATAATATAAACCAGATGTGTATATATGATAAAATATATTGTTTATATATTATAATAAAATTAATATTTTAATATAATATATAAGCCCACATGAAATTAATTGAAACAGTAGAGTTAAAACAAATCATTGTACCTTATCAAAATGAAATGTTTTGACATTATTCATAGTGAGAAAGGTGAAACGACTTGTTTTAACTTTTTCTCATTTAAAATGCCATTGAAATTTTCCTGCAAAATGCTTCAATTCTGACAAAAATGAGTTGGGGGAGGGGAGGAGGATGGGGGAAGACTGTCATAAAAAATGTTTCAACTAGCTCTAGCATTTAGCTGCTCTTCTGCCACATACAATGTACACTCTGCTGGAGAGATTCTTTCGAAACTTGACATTAGATTATGTGGAAACTTGTTTGTTTGGGAGGTGGGTGTCTGGTTTTGTGGGTCCTATCCAATGTCCAGTTGTGTTTGCTCTAGATCAAGCAAAATTTAGCTCTGTTAAAGACCTTATGGGGTCATGGGGGGGCGAAGCATGTTCTGTTTACCCCTACACATCTGACCAACCACATCCTGAAATCTAATTCTGTTTCCTTCCCCCCTGCTGAGCTGCTCTGAAACATGCCACCACAGCCAGTCTGCCTTTTGTTTACCTGCTTGTTGGTTTGTTTAAATGCTTTTCTGATAAGTTTCCCTTCTAAACTGTGCTATGTTTGTATTTTCAGGAATTTCTCCATTATTTAATTGGTACGCTCCTGCTTCTCATTGCCTCTATTGTGGCAACGTCAAAAAGCTATAGTTCAGCAGGACTCATAGCTGGAGCGGTAAGGCTGTTTGTTAGATCACAGTGTTTACTAGTCCTGACACTTTGTTACTCTGTTTACTATGCATTAGGGATTCATTGCTTGAAGCTTTATTTTCTTTACAATTCTATCTTGTTTGGTCTTGGTGGGTATACTGTCTTTTGGCTTGTTTCAATTAACATACCATAACTACACACACACACACACACAAAAATTGATTACTGTGGGATTCCAGTTCCCTACATTGGGGGAGATGAGATATGTTAAAGAGGTAAAACACAAGACTCTAGGTGCTGCAAAACACAAAGAACCAATTAGTTTTGGTGAAGGATAAAGTAACTTTACTTCACTACAAAACACAGCAGTTTGTCAAATTAGCAACAAAACTTTTCATGAGCACAGCATCTCAATGCTCTGCTCATTGCATTTGCTCCCCACTTAACAGAGTCCAGTTCAAGGTCTGTGTCATGAGAACTAAAGCCCGCCATGGGATTGGCCCTAGCTACCTCTGAAGTCACGTCTGCCTCCCAGTCATGAACTTCCATAGGGACTGATTTGGGGAGGCTCCTATATATGGGAAATTGAATTTTGATGGGAATGGGATTTAGACTGTGACACTCACTCCACCAAGGCCCAGATCCTCAGAGGTATTTAGGTTCCTAAATATTTTTGAGGCTCTGGGCCTAAATGTATAATTCATCTCTTTGACTCAGCTTTCCCTTGAGTAAATGATTTACATTTACATACATTATAGAAATCTTAAAAATGAATCAAGCTACAGGCAGCAAAGGAAAAGAGTGAGATTGTTGTTTTTCTGTTTTAATTCTGTTTAAATACTTGGGAGGTATTAGCATTCAGCACACTTTTGGGTGCACAGGGTGTAATTCACCCGTGTACAGAGATCCTGCATGAGATCTATGTAACATTTAAAGCCTTCGTAAACTCTAATTTGTGGGCTTCAGTGATTCATATGCTTCATGCAGGCATTGGGGGGGAGGGGCGGAATTTCTCCATCAATGAATAAATAATTATGGAATTTGAATGTGTGGGATTTTCTACAGTGTTGATAACTGAAGACACTTTCTTTTTACACATACCGTTTCTTTTAACAGACGTTTGGTTTCTTAGCTACATTCCTTTGCGCTTTGAGCATATGGTTATCCTACAAGATCTCATGTATTACTCAGTCAACAGGTAAGTATCAAATGTTAATACGAGGCAGAATACTTCACAAATGGAATATTTACATTTTCCATGGCAGAGTTTGTATGGAAGGATTTATTAATGTTCTGTATCATGTAGCTCAATATATTGCCAACACAGTACTTTAGCATGGTCAATTGACACAATAACTTATTAACAGCTAACAATAACAACAACATAATCTACATGTAATAATCAGTGAATACTCCATTTCCTCGTACCCCCAAAAAGAGTTCATAGTGGCTTCCTGCATGTTTTTTAATCAAATAAATTAATTTGCCTGTGGCAAACCAAACTGACTCTGACTTCCTTTTTAAAGATGCAGCTGTATGACTGTTTGGCCACTGCAAGATGTCTGTGCCTTTCTAAAAGGGATATCAAAGAAGAGGGTCCACCATGTGCCATGAGGAGAGAGTTGACATTCGTGTTATTGGATTATATCCAGTAGATTTGAAGATTTACTTGAACATCTTATGCAAGGAGAGAAACAACCAATGTTGGAACCAAAGAAGTTGGTGTCAAAACAGTTTGATGGAGAAATTGTTTTTTCTGAGCTTTAGAGAAGTGCTCTTTCTGGCTCGTGAGCTGGTCTGTGGCTCCCAGTTACATGCAATGAGAATATTCAAACCTCCTTTGGAGAGTTGTTTAATTAGGATCTGTATAATTTTAAAGATGGAAAGATTAATTCTGATTTCCTCCATGCATTTGCAGAAGGGAAATTCTGCAAATTCACCTCTGCAAATTAATCTTGAAGGATAATTCCTTTAACAAACCAACTCTTGCACACCAGTCTTTGCCTGGGAAACCTGCCTTAAATTCTCTTTTACTTTCTCTTTCGTTGTCATTGATATTTTTACATCTGTTTGGCCAGCATCAGAAAATACTTTTGCAGGAACTATGTCTTGGACAACTCACTGTGAATGCTCCCTTCTAACCGCAAATGTAAACTGAATTTTCTAGATGCCAAAATAATTCTGTTCCTACATTTTTTAATATACAGTCTTTTATAACCCCCCAGAAAACTCTTTTCTCTGTACTGTACAATAGGTATGGAAGAACATATGCCTAGTGGTGCACTAGGTTTGTTGCTTTCCTCCTCATATATATGTATTTGCATATTTCCATTCTCCCTTCCACAGAAATAACCCATGGAGAGGGAAACTGAGTTTCCCAGAAATTATTCTCTCGGTGGGAGGGAGAAGGGGGGGAGGGAGAGTGTGCGTGAGTGCCTGCGTGCATTTCCCCTAGAGTAGAACCATCTGGCTCCTCCTACTTAACCTACAATCTGTATGGATGCCCCTTATCTCTGCTCTGTTAGAGCTGTTCTTTCAGGGACACTGTGTCTAGTGTGGTTGTTTCTGGATTCCTCCTAAAGTGGGGTTTCAGAGCAGGAAGAGGGAAACAGTGCCAGTTAATGCAACCTAATTCTGCACTTACCTTTTTCTGTCCCCCTCTGCAGTTCTGGAGAGGAGCAAATCCAGAGCTCCCCCGCCCTGCCCTTTTCCTAATTTATCTCCCCAGAGCCAGAAATTCCCAGAGCACTTTTCAAGAAAAGGGGAAGTGTGGCAGAGCTCTCCTCTTCCTGAGTTTGTAAATGAAATTGTGACTGACCTAATTTTGATATTTGTATTAGAAAATTATTGCAGTGTAAACCTGGCTCATGAAACAGCCAGGGGTAAATGTGCCTTAAATGTTACAGATTTTTAACAACATCCTACTCTGGCCTGCCTTTGTGCCTTACTGCTGTGTCTGGTATTTGTTCTGTTCACTGCAGATAGGATGTCTTTTTTTAATTGTGTGAATTTAGTGCTCAGGAATAGTTCTGCCACTCAGGAGAACATAGTCCCCTATTTATCTACAGCCCACAGGTAGTAAGGGTGCATGCTTCCTTGCTGTGCCCTGCCAGTACACCTCAGCCAGGACTGGGCACGTCTGAGAAGAGTTCATTCTCTGTGCCTGCTCTGCTGAAAATGCCAACACCAGGGCCGATGCTATGTGTGATCATACTCACTCACTGACTAAGCCCCCCTGCGTAATTTTACTTTCGGTGGCTGGTCACTGATCATGATTTGGATTAGGGCCCTAGAGGTTTAAGGACAGATTTCTTCCAGGCCCAGAAGATGAGTACACCTCTACCCCGATAACACGAATTCAGATATAACGCAGTAAAGCAGCGCTCCGGGGGGGCGGGGCTGCGCACTCCAGCAGATCAAAGCAAGTTCGATATAACGCGGTTTCACCTATAACGTGGTAAGATTTTTTTTTTTTTTTTTTTTTGGGCTCCCAAGGACCGCGTTATATCGGGGTAGAGGTGTATGTAATAGTAGTGATATACTACTTCTCTTCCCCTCCTGTGAAGGGAATGCTCACTCAGTTACTATGACATTCCCCAGGCCCTCTCCCCTACCCAGCCACGTGGAAATGGACTTCTGACACGGCAAAGCCAACTACACACTGTCCTACATAGGCAGCTTCCACATCCTCACTGACTATAGTAGCCAGGCAGAATAGCCTGTAGACAGGCAGCGATTAGCCGAGAATTCTAACAAGAAGCTGAGATCTCTTAGAACAAAGCTGGTTCCCACAGCTCTCAGTCCATCCATCTTTCCTAGGCAGCTTTCTTCCATACTGGAATCGTGTCTCTGACCCCTGTGCTGCATTGCCATTGGTGTCCCCCTCCCCTCCAGACACCTCCCCCTGCCACTAGGTTGAAAATATCCCCAACTAGGAGTTCAGTGCCCCCTAAAGGCCATAGCATTTCTGGATATCATTCTGTGATGGCTTGAAATGTGTTTTCTGGAGAACTAATGGAAACTCCCCCTTTGGCTTGCATCTGTATGCAGAACAAAATGCTGTGAATTTGCTATATAATATTGAATACACGTGTTTAAAAATGAATGATACATTTGTCTTGTAGAAGATAATGGCTTGAGAATGCGCCTTTGTGGTTAGAGGATGCCTATGCAGTTTGTGACAGCTTAATTCTCCTTTTAATTGCTTTAAAATTGTTCAGTTTTTCATTGCGCATCTTTCAAATAGCGGTTGCATGTGTTCTGTAAAAGCAGTTGAGAAACATGCTTCAAAAAAGGGCTGAGAGGCGGAGCAGCAGATTACTGTGTCAAACATGCACCCTCTAAGAGCAAATCACTATGCGAGTGTAGTTGGTATGCTGCCTCTGACAAAGAAGGCTAGGAGAATTCCAGAGATGATACCAAACAATGGTAGCTGATGCAGGTACTGTGACTGAAGGATTTTCAGCAGGGTGCAGAAACACATTGCTCACTACAGAATTCCAACTTGAGCACAGGAGGGGTCTCCTTTAACTGTCACCTGTCATAACTATGGTAATGAAGATGCTAACAAATATTAACGGTCATCAAGTTGTTGCACACCTGAAGGAGCAACAAGATAGAGCTGGAGAAGTGCTTCTTTTTAGCCTCTCGTCCATTATTTTCATATTTCACATCCTCTTTCCTTCTGAATATACATTCTGCTAAAGCCAAAGGAAAATATTATGAATTGTAACCCCAGCCTGAGGAAGGTGACATCAATTTGCAGCTGAATCACGTAGCTTAAGATGAAGTATTTAATGCTCAGACCTGTAGTCTCCATAGCCCATACAGGAGGAAAGCTGCAGCCTGGTCTATTTATACTTAAGGCGCTTCAGGCTTTATGCTCTGTCAAGGTGATAATGCAAAACTCAGCTGCGCAAAGTAGGGCCATCCTGCTCTAAGATATATATACCACCGTTTGAGGTGACAATCGATCTGCATGGCTTATACACACTGCTGTCGATTGTTCTTCTGGTTAAAGCTTAGCACACCCTTTTGGTGCCTGTCTCCTGTTGTCCCTTTTAGGCATATCAGGGTGCTGGGCTATATTTCCACTTAAACTATCAGGAACTCTCATCAAGTGGAGGTCTCACCTTCAGCGCACTTTGCTGTAGGTCCCACCTCACAGCCTGTGTTAGTTCCCAGTACCCTCAAGCTGAATGGTGGCCCATGGAGTGCAGGAGCCAGGGTTGTGTAACTTTTGCAGGATTACAGCTGTGCTAGAAGAAAAGCAGTGAAGGATTCCTTTGTATAGGAACAATGTAATAAAAACCTTATTAGTGACCTGTGAGTTAGCCAAGAGGAATGACAGGAGCTGGCTGCCTAAAGCACAAGAACCAAGTGGGCCATTCACCCCAGCAATGAAGTTCAAAAAGGGTCTGGTGGTCCTGTACACTGGCTCTTCTTTAGGATGTGCACTACATCACACTTTTTTTTTTTCTTTGCACGAAACCTTTGCCAGGGGCTGATTCACATTTCCTACTGTTAGTGTGTCAGTAATTGTTTCTTTGGCTGTAACAGCTGAACCACTGAAGGACCAGATTGCCTCTTTACCTTTGTGGGTTTAGTACAGCTTATCTGCCTTACACACAGCACTTCACTGGGGTCTCACAGCCTGGCACCAGTTAAAGCTAACAAGCCTGTAGGCCTTTCAGGGAGGGGGCCTATTTCAGCCTTGAGCACCCATCACCAGCTGCTGTTAGCAGTATATCAATGATCCAGAAGAGCTCAGCATACTGGAACAGAAGCTGGATAGTGTATGCCTATCTAAAGGCTCTGGCTACCAGCAAGAGACATTCTAAAGCTCTGGCTACACTTAAAATGCTACAGCCTGGCAGCTGTGCACCTGTAGTGCAGGCACTTACTGCAGTGCCGCATGTTAATCCACCTCCCCAAGAGGTGGTAGCTAGGTTGACAGAGGAATTCTCCTATCCACCTAGTGTGGTCTACAGCAGGGGTTAGGCTGACATAGCTATGTGCTCTCAGACATGTGGATTTTTCACGCTGAGATGTAGCTATGCCACTGTGAGTTTAGACCAGCTCCGGTCCTCTACTCATGCATGGCTTTCTTCTTCATGAACCACGACCAAAACAAGCACACAGTGCTGAAGTTGTGGCAATTAAAGATATAGGGGTGGCAAAGAACTCCATTCATACCTGCTGTTCAGTAGTTTGTCAGACATGAGAGTTTTACAGTTAGGTCCAAACCCTATTAAGCTAGGAACATCATTTTGTTGACTCATAAACATTACTGAATAATGGTGGAGGGGCTTATCTCAAACTGAGTATCAATCACTCATTGCCTTCTGGCCTGTGTATATAATTCCACCTGCTGCTGTATTACTATAAATAAAAATGGACATAATACGCTTCTGGCTTCCATGGATAGGGTATGACCTGAAACCCAGGTAAGCTGCCCAGGAAATCAAACCCCTGCTCCCACACTTCCTTGAGGTCCCCAAAGACTTGCTAAAATCTCCCATAAGCCACTGCTTCAGGAACTGTGGGCCTGATAGCCAGTGGAAGTGTTCACTCTGCTGCCCTCCAACAACCTCACAAAGCATACCTACAGCCAAACAGACCGGGAAGTGCAGACACACAGCTCTGGTGCTCGTTACACTGGTGCAACATCATTGGTTTAGTTACCAGCCTGCAGCAAATAAGAGAGCAGGTGCTTAACTGCAGCTCAGAAACAAACATGCAGGTGTCTACATTGAGAATTTTGGGCCATTTTCCCACTCTTGTTCTACCACAGGTGGAAGCAACAATGGAGGCTGGAGTGCAGACAGGAGGCAGGTGTTTTTTAGTAACCAACCCCCTATTCTGAATGGGGCTAGAAAACACTGGGGTAAAGCACACCTGCGTCCTGTCCAATGGGCACTGACTGAACTGCACACCATGGTGAATTTCATGTCCTGCCTGTGCTTGTATAAACAGTCCAAGAAAGCATGAGTGTACATGCATATATGCTAAAGACAAGCAATGGGAAGTAACTGGCCACAAATTCTGGCTGCTGATGTGTCATTTATTAAATACTTGGTGAGAAACCTGAGTGCCAGGCCCAGCTGTCTATACTGCTGAGCCATCTGCAGAACACATTATGAACCAGGTACTCCACTTAAGGTAAGTTTGCGAGAGGGGCTTGATGGCAGTTATTAAGCATACCCCAGCTGCAGGAGCGCGCACATATTTGATACAACACAGAAGTCATTGCTGCGTAATGCCCTTTCCCAGCTGGTAATAAATACCCAACCAAATTTGCTCTGATTTGCTATTTACTAGGCATTAATCTAGCTGGGAGGGGGATGGAAAGCAAGCTAAAGGAGTGCTATAGCACGAGGCCTTGCCTGCCAAAGAGGAAATTCCTCTCCTCCCTCCAGCCCTCACACTGGGACTTTGATTTTAATAATAAAAACAAAAAAATTAAAAAGGCCTGCCTTTTCTGTTTCCCTCCTACAGTCTAACTAATTACTAGTTCATATGACCTCATCGTCCCTCTGATTAGGGCTGCTGTATGGTCATGGCAATTTTTCTGAGTCACAAGGTGAAAAGGGCTAAAGCTACATCACTGTACCAAAACAAAAGTCAGATGGTGCATTGTGACTCTGCTAACCTCTGTGTTTCTATTGAAATGTGGGGAATGAAACCACAGAAGGTGCAGTAATAGTTACAGACAGTGGAGGTCATATCCCCAAGTTGAACCCATTTAAAAAAAAAAAAAAATTTTTTTTTCACCTGGCAGAAACTAAAAAGCTTCCCCACCCCCAGGTCTGAAAACCCTCCCTGGAAAATCATTCATCTGAGCCTTTTGTTTTCAAAAGGCCTAGAGGCCATACTGAGAAATGAGGTGCAAGTTAGAAATCAGTTCGCACTAGTGAAATATCAAGTATGCTCATTTAGCAACTCACCAAGAGAAGGATTGTGAGAAACTAAAACTAGGAGGCAGGGGAGGACTTGGAAAGTTGCTAATACCAAATAATTCTCATTGATGGATTTCTTTTGCCCTCTTGTGGGCAAACTTTTCTGCTGCAGCTTTCTCTGCTGGCTTATTAATGTAACCTATGAAAACAGGGGCCTGGGCTGACAGCACACAGGGAATGACAGAACGTACATGCCGCCTCTAACATTTGGAGGGTGAGTAACCACACAGAAAGCAGAAGGCTCCTTTGTGCCACCAGAAGAAGAATATAGGGCACTTAAAACTAGCTCACGTTCTCAACACCAAATGGTAATTGTCAATCTTTACCAGCAAAATAGAGGCAGCTGCATAGACTACAAAAAAGGCCTAAAGCTAGCATCCTCTTCAAATGGGAGAGCCCACGCTATTCTGGTTGCTTGGAGCACACACACAAGTGCCCAGCTCCTTTGAGGAAGAAAGAAGATTCTTAGTAGTATATTGACTGAATTAAAGTATACATGGGACTATTCTGAATAAGCTGATCTGAGAAAGCCTGGCTTGCTCAGGGGACAGGCAGATAAAGGAAGAGTTTAGGAGTACAAGTCTTATTGAAAGTCAGTGGGACTTGTGCCCCTAATTCCCACAGGCTCCTTCAGAAATCTCATGTAAAGAGTCTTCCAAAGCACATTTTTGAAAATTAATGGAAGACAAAACATTAATAGCCATAGATTTTACAAGAGATGGATTTAGTCAAAAGGGGGAGAAGTAATTTTATAGGTACAGTATATTGAGGGCTTTAGGCCTCTATGACCCAACCACCGACTTCTCTTTCACAGTCACACACATTCCCTACCCCCCAAGCTTGGTCACCATCATCATTTCTTCATCTTTGGTCTCATCTCACTCCAACACCTGTGGGCCTCAGCTGACAGGGAATTTCCTAGCCACCATCACCAGGAGCTGCTCTTCATCTCCTGGCCTGACTTACCTCGTGTGTGTGGCCATGACAGGCTCATACCAACAGTCTCAAGCTGGTGGGCGAGAAAGTAAGCATACCATAATTGCAGAAGTAGGGAAGATCTCATACAGACAGGAATAGTGAAAAGTAGGATGTGCTGTGATTACACAGAGGTGGAAGGACCTCATCATAAACAGAAGGATGTAGATAGGGTCCAAAGAAACCTAGGGCTTACCCTTATGGCTGTGCCCAGCCTGTACAACGGAGGGTACATTGGCAGCTTACCAGGAAGCGGAAGGTCACATCTAACCTGAATATAATTCTGAGAAATGTTGACAGATTAACACACAAACCTATTTGTGTCTCCCATGTGTCTAAAAGATTAAGAGAAATTGCTCCTTTGAATTCACTAGGAATAAAACCATGTGATTGATCTGCTTGGTGTCCACTCTTGAGTGTTAGAGAGGAAGGATGGGCTGCATTGCATGAGCGCGTAGGCGGCATGTCGTGCTCCTTGCTCTAAAAGAGCACGTAGGTGGCATGTCATGCTCCTTGCTCTAAAGAGGAAGCTCTCCCTCCTACCCTAAACTAAAGAAATTGACCTCTGCAATTAACTGCAGATGGATGAATCATAGCATACAGGTGCTACCTGCATATTATCTAGTGAGCCAACAGATTAGAGGCATATTCTGCTTTGTTACACTGGAATAACTCCACTGACTGTACAGGAGTTACTCAGGGACAAAGCCCTGCTGCGTCTCACTATGTCAACAGTAATATGGACTTTGTACTTATGAACAAGTTGCACTGCCCTTCCCACTATTCTAGTTACCTTCATTTTCTATAAATCCACAGCTGTGTTACTCTTCCGTTACATTATTGTGCCTTGTTTCTTGTGCTTGTGGCTAATTGTTCCAGTCACACTTGTCTCAAGTTAAACCCTTTCCAAATTTACAAGAATTTTTTTTGTCCCTGCAATCCCTAACAGAATGCTATGTTCACCAAGGCCCCATTGACTTTCAGCGGAGACAGGTTTCACCCCTCTGGTCATGATACAAAAACTGAGGTACACTTCACCCTTTATACCAATTTCAATGCATATGGTGAAGAAAGAGGTGCGTAGTTATACCATGCTCACATGGTTTGCGAAAAAATAAGTAAAAAAGAAGCCTTAGAGAGAAAGGTGCATCTCTGTCACCATTACATGGGAGCAATAATATAAACACACTTGGTGGAGTGGAAGGAACTTCCAGAACAATGAAAACAGAAATAGGAGAAAAATGTAAAAAGCTATTTCCCCAAAAACCTGCATATTTGACTTCGAATTTTTTTAGCACTTAGAGAAGCATTTTCAAAACAGATCTAATTTCAATCTTACCCAGCCGAGTAGTTTGATCATTCTTCTCTAAACTAGGATAAATGTATCCCTACAGCTACCTTTTCATTTCTGAGCCTTCTTAATATTTTTAGCACAATATTTTTCAATGTCACAAATATTGAACATCTTTCAGAAGATAATTTGTGGGAACTTCCACTGAAAATGTCCAACTTTGTAAGACTGTAAGATGAACACTTCTCCCCAGTCCAAGGACAACGGAAACCCTCTCCATCAAATGGCAAATGACCCTAACTAGAAACAAAGGAGGAAGCAATTTCCTTCATTTTCCTCTAGCAGAAGTGGCTATTAATGCCAAATTAGAGATGAGATGAGAAAGATTGTAAGCAAGTTACTTACTAATATTTTATTTAAAATTATTAAAATATTTTAGAAACCCCATAAAAAAGCATAGCACATTTAAAAGGCCACAGGTTTAGAATGGAAAATTCTTTATGTATTTTGAAATACTTCAACTGGAATTTCAAGGCATTTGCAGTACACGCCAAAGAACTGTACATAGTTATACAACCATTATATTTTCCTAACCCAGTAAACATAAAAAAACCCCTCCTTAAATCTCAAAGTAATGAAAATACAATTTAAATTTGCCAGTTAAAAATTATCTAGATATACATTACACCTGTACAGCAACAAATGAACATATTCAAAGGTGTGTTTATACATAAATTTTATATCTTAAATAGCACACTATCAAGCTAATTTGCTGTGGCAATCAGTTATACATACTTTTTAAAGAACCTCACAAAATGTTTCCCTTTACTGGAAATTTTGTATTTCTCTTGTACGAGTTGGTTTCTGTGCTTTGAATGGAACTAAAAATCAACATGATGGCAAGTGCTGTTATGTCAAAACATCTTTTGCAGGATTCTGGGAATAGTGCAAGATAGTTCACTTCTTTCCAGGTGTGGAGGGTGAAACTGGGAAGCTTTGTCACCACAGAATTTGGTAGAAAGGCTCATCAGGTGCTTCTGGTGTCTGAGAAGGACCCATTGCAATAGGTTTAAGTCTCTCAACAATGATGGCAGCAGGCCCATAATCCCATAGACAACTACTGATGACCCTCTCTTGGAGATAGGACACAATGCACAGGTAGGCTTCCTATAGTAATTACTCTCTTCCACGGGTTTTATTACTGATTAAGCAAGAATTTTTGCAGGAACATTTAATCCTGCTTAAAACTGCCCCTCTCCACTTTTGGGACCAAGCCTAATTTAAAAAAAAAAAAAAAAAAAAAGGCAAAGAGTTGAGTGTGACAAAAAAAAAACATCAAATAGGATATTTTTTAGAGTGTGAAAAAAATTCAAAACTATTTTTACAGCAATAAAGTCTCTCACTCCAGCCAACGTACAAGTGTGGCTGGGTTCTGAAGGATTTACATCCAGCTCTCTTCTATTTATATGGTTTCTATGGTAGTTTGTAAAAACTGCTTCCAAATATCTATGAAAAAGTTACATGCTCAGTCTTCATAGGTTCACTTAAAGAAACTCAAACAAGAGTTGTAATCCCAAAGTCTTTTTAAACAAAAATGATGAGTTTTAGACCAACATCATGGTCATAAAACTTATGCCAACACCACACATGCACACACCATTTTAAGTTAGTAATTCCAGTTCTGTATGTCCACTACGATGTGCATAAACTCACCTGAACCCAATTCCAGGCTGGTCTAGTGGTAGCACTCTATTGCCACAGGAGAGAGACTGCGAGTCTGACAAGAACTGGGTGTGCTTTTGAGGGCAGTGGGCCTTGCATCTCCCAGAGAATGCCTATGGCAGATTAGAAAATAGAGCTAACTAGTTCCTAAACATTGTCCGTTCCCTTTTCATGACATAGTTGATAAATGTTTTTCATTCCTTTCTATTGGAAAAGGGCATTTTCAGCCTCTTATTTTAGAAACAAATAAGTTGACACTCAAATCTGTATGAGGTCACCCATTTGTTGTGGAGAGTGGTGGAAGCCCCATTGCTTGGGACATTTACAACTAAAACTGGACAACACGTTAGGAACACACACTGCAGGGAACAGTCCCGACATAGCAAGGGAGTGGACTGAATGCTACTTTCTACTTATAGCAAGGTCTTTATTTTTAAAATCAAGATTTATAGCTACTTTTGATGCAAAAAGCAAGTAAAAATCTAGTAAAAACCATGCACAGAGAAATTAACAAAACAGGATGGAGCCAAAGATTGATGATATTCATTGTAGTGGTTCTAAATGAAGGACTTACACAGTATGACGGAGATCCCCAACACTGGGAAGTTTTATATTTTCAGGGGTATTGCTTGTAAAGGTACCTTAAAGGTATCTCTCTTATCATGCACATAACTACCAGTGACGGCAACATGTGAGGAGACAGTAGGTCCTTAAGTACAGATGTACAGAGAAAATAAATATGTCCATCTTAAGGAAGAGCACATTTCATTCAGAAATGAGGAAATTTCACTAAAGAAAGCGTATATTTATTCTGAATGTAAGCTTCAGGCTAAGCTTGCTGCTCTACACCACCTAACGGCGTTCCTTCAGCAAAATGTAGTGTTAGTGTCAGATTTCCTTCACAAACAGGTTCAACCCTTCAGGAGCTGACACATTTAACGAAGGGAGACCATTACAACCATATTATGTATGATCATCAGAAAGTAGCAGCCTTAGAAAAAGCCTCTGACTTCACTTACAATACTTTAAATCCCTTACTACTCTGTCCTCAAAATAGGGCGAGGGTAGAAGATAACCTGTTCCTAGAGGGTTTAGTCTCAGTGCCGCCTCAATGATTTAAAGGGCTGTAGGTTTGACATAATACATTTTGGGAAAGTGATGTTAATGGTCTCAAATCATGGAAGACATGGCAAGTATCATGGAAAGTCAGACAACAAACTACTTTTACATAATGAGGCCTCTAAGATACTGGTGTTTTGGGGTGTTTTTTTTTTTTTTTTTTGTTAAATATATACTTGGAGCGCCTCATATTCTCTTGGAAGTTTACTACAATTTATCCTGCTTACATAGCCCTCCCTTGCAGGTGTACGACTCTCATTTTCCCCTTCCACAGAGAAAAAAGAACCCAACCAGCAAAAAAATCCCACCCTTCAAACATCTGAAGAATGTGTTTTCACCACTGCCCTGCACATGTGACTCAACCTGTCTGGTCTTTTGCATCCTTGCACTGCTTGTGCCTAACCCACTGCTCACTAATAGCTTCCCTTTTCATCCCAGGGGCTGCTGTCTTAAGTCTAGAAGTTTATACAACTGCTTGCTTACTTATTCATCCAGTCACCAACTGAGCTGCATGCACTGATTTTGCCCCAGATCCCTAAGTGGCCCCCTCAAGGACTGAACTCACAACCCTGGGTTTAGCAGGCCAATGCTCAAACCACTGAGCTATCCCTCCCACACTGTGCACTGGAACGGTGCCAACGTTTCATTATTTTATTTTTAAGTTAGACTTTTCCTGGCAAAGCTTAAGCTAATTATTTTTTGTCTGCCCTCGTGAACTGAAAGGATTAATTGGTCCCTGCTCCCTCTTTTTAAAAAATATATCCCTTTAACTGTTTGTAGGCAGTTAGTCTCCTCTCAGTATTCTTTCCTCTAGGTTGAAAATATTGGCCTCTTAACCTTTCCTCTTAAGGCTAATTTTCAAATTTCTTCTTTCTTTAATGGGTTTAAGGATATTTTTAAAGAATGCATCACTTACAGCTTTAAACTTCCACAAATACGGAGTGCAAAGGTCACTCTAGGATATACCACTTGACTATCAAATACACATAAGCTAGCTGTATCTGTTTTACCGCCTGCCTTTAAAAAAGAGCAGTGACTTTCAGAGACACAAAACAGAATCTAGAAGTATGGAGTAAGACACACAAGATAAAATCAAAGTAAAGAACAACTCATTTGAGGATAGAAACCTCTATGAGATTGCAAAATTTAGTTTCCCTTTTACATTCAGTTTAACCGATAAAACAAGGAAGGGATTTTATTGTACTAAGTCATTCTTAGTATCAGAGGCAAGAAGCCAGATATCACCAACATAGGTAGGTATGAATTAATGCAACAGAATTCTAATTCTAGCCTGCTGTATTTACATAAAATTTAAATATTTTAAAAACATAACTCAGAATTTAAGCCTGATGAGTTCGCCTGTATTACAGTCATTCTTCTCAGAAGTCTCAGTGCTTTCAGTTACTGATGTCTATTTTATGTTTAAATAAAAAAAATCTATTTGGAGGCAATTTCTTCCTTTTAGAATGTCCCTCTAACAGTTATTAGTCAGGACAAGTTAGATGGAGAATTGTACAAACCCTGATGCTCAACATACTATTGTTAAAAAAATTAAGAGTCTATAAAAGCTTATGATTGGGTCAGACTTGTACAAAGCTGGCTAGATGCAAAAGAGAGAGAAGACAAAGTTACCCTCAATGCAGTGAAATAAGTAGGGAAATGAAAATTTTTCATCTTGATTAATTTAGCTCATAGAAATTAAAGGACTTTTTTAAAGTTTAGCTTTGGTTATTCAGCGGCTGATTTTCTGGTGTGTTCGGTGTGTTGCCAGTGTTCTCTGATTTATTTTCCTTCCCTCTCCGTTTCTCCATAAACATGTGAATACCATCGGCTAGAAATCCTATACTTGCCAAAAAGCCAAACACCTGTGAATGTGAAAGAAACAGTTATTTAAAATGTATACATAAACATTAATATTACTCCAACTTTGATTGAGAACCTGAAGCAAGAGAACAAGCAATCTTCTTTGTGCAACCCTCCCCCTCCCAGCTTTACTGTAATATTTCTATATACATTCAGTCTCCAGTCTTTTGAAGTCAGTGGTTCAGTTCTTAACAGAAAGATCAGAAATCATAATAGTGACATGTTTTGTACTTTATAGTTTTTATTTCTTGGATCAGGTGTGCATGGTACAGGTCCTTACTGTTTGACTGCAAGGAATTCAGACTAAAAACTTTTTACATACTAGCTTAGAAGCAGAGATTAATGCTATTTTTTTTTAAAGTGTTGGGTGAGGCAGTAGCATAGTAGAGATATAGTCAAGGCCAACTAAAAATGAGTCAAACTGGTGCCTGAGCATTAACGGGATTCAGTGAAGTTTGAGAGGGTTACGTTTTATACAGTTGATTTGAGCCAACACAATAGAATATAAACAATTAGATCTAAGAGTGAAAGAATTCTTCCATCTCCCTGTTCTGGCGGGGAGGGAAGGAGGGAGGGAGGAGGAGCCATGAAAGTGTCTGCGTTAATATTTGTGACACAAATGAATATTACAGAAGATAAACGTATTCTTCTTGTAAATTCTAAGATCATTCTGATTATAGGATCAGAGTTCTTTATTTTTCTAATGAATCTTTATTCAAGAAGAATGTTCTTTGATTTTGATGCTTTAGAATTTAGCACAGAAATAATATGAAGACTCTTTAAAAAGCGTGCTGGAGAAGCGAGACACTATGACTTCTCCACATGCATCCCAGAACTGCAGAACCTCCAGTGTTCCTTGTGAGCTACATGCCCTGTTGCTCGTCTAACTATTTTTGGTACCGTATAGCTTCCTAGATGCTCTGAATATTCACACTTGAACTCTGCAAGTATCCTCCCTGCTATAACTGACTCCCCAGATGTATGTCTGTTACCACTCCCCACTCAGCCTTTACGAGAATGTTCTAGAGTCCCTAGGACAGTGGTCCCCAAACTGGGGTGTGCGCCCCCATATGGGGGTGTGGAGGAACATTCGGCCGGCGGGGGGGGTGGGGTGGTGGCAGGGCCTGGGCCAGCCCCAATGAGGGGGCAGGGAGGGAGCACCATCCAGCCCCACTCTGCCCTCAGACCAGCTCTGATCTCAGCCTCAGCTCCACTCCAACCCCTGCTCTGCCTCCAGCCCAGCCTCATTCCCTCTCCACCTCTGGCCTCAGCTCGCAGAGTCCTAGAGCCTGGGCTCCAGCCCAAGTCCAGACATCTACACAGCAATGAAACAGCACTGCAGCCCAAGCCCCGCGAGCCTGAGTCAGCTGGCATGGGCCAGTCACGGGTGTCTCTTTGTTGTGGAGAAAGCAAGAACAAAACCTGGTGAGTCTGAGAGAAAAGGAGTAGAACCTTGGGGGCCAAGGTCAGAAGGAAGGGTGAAATGAGGATAGTGACCCATGGGGGGGCCAGAAAACACAGGGCCAAGGTTGCAAAGCTAACTGAGGGGACTAAGAGCTTTTCCTAGCATCCACAATATTATGGAGCTCCTAGGGTGCACTGAGCTTCCAGCAAACCTTATGAAGACCACAGCTGTAGAATGTGCCCATCATGTGGATCTCCCATATTCTGTTGTAGCAGAGGTTTATGTACCAGGTTTTAGGAGCCCTAAGGTAGCCACCTCTTCCTGCATCCTTACTTCAACAAATCCATTGCCTTCTGTTTTCTGCCCACAACCTGGCTAGAGCTTCCCTTCCTCTAAGCCTTGAGCAGAGAAGTGAAGGTTTAACATGGAATGGAGTCCAGGGTGTTTTCAGATACTTACAATTGCAACAGTTTCAACAGATGACTTGTCATTGGTTGCAGCAAACACAATGGAAGCTACAAAAAAGAGAACTCCCACTACTGTAGTGACCCAGAAATCCTGCAATCATAAAAAAAAAAGAGAAAATTACAAACTAGTGGAGGCACTGGTTGGTAAAGGAACCAGTATATTAAAAATGCCCAAGTTAATCAGACCGTGAAATCATATGTGAAACCTGGCACTATTATAAATCTATAAAACATGTATATTTCTAATTATATACAGCACAACGTTCAACTGCAGCAATGTGAAAGGAGACTGCATCACATACTATTCTTTCTATGCCTTCCCCCTTCCCACCTCACTCCCATCCATGTAACTTCTCTCAGCACATTCAGAAGAAGTCTGTTTAGCTATCCTAGTTTCATTGAGTTCTTAGCGGCCTTGGGGAAAAGGAAGCCTTACAAAATAAGTGCATTCACTCAGATCTCTTGGTACTGATACTCTCCTACCTTTATGCCTTCAGTCAAAGAATCTACATATTGTTTGCTATATGACACAATTCTTAAGTTAGGTGGATGCTCACAACACAAAATAGTGTTCTTGCCAATATTGTATTTTCTGAAATTCAAAAGCATACTGAGCATAACTGGCCGCTGAAAGCGGTGGAGGATGACATGTGGTAAGAAAACATTTCTGTACATTAGATTAGGGAAACAGGCAAGTTCCAAGTAATTAAATGAAATATTCTACAGGGTGAATCCATGTGATAGACAGGGATCCCAGTATTATGTGCTGGCAACAAACTGCACTCCAGAGAGGCTATAATATAAGTTAATAGTAGTTTGTGTGACAGAATGCCAAGTCCTAGGACTCTGCCTGGAAATGCAGATCTATGCTGCTGATCCACCCCAAGGGCAAAACCAAATGGGCCTCAATAGCTCCAGCTCAATCAAACGAGAGTCTAAAGGGCAAGTGAGGAGGTATTTCAAAGCAAAAGCCTAGAAACAGGGAGTTCAGAGGAAAACTCAGGTGAAAGTTTAGATTTGTTGTTTTAAGTTAAGAATAAAGGAAAACCCCAGAAAGGGAGGTAGAATGAGTTTCAGATGGGTATGTGTATTCATGTGTGGTGGAGACGACTCGTTTATATTTTAATTGAGAAGGACATAGTCACTTTTAAAAATCTCATTAAACACACATCTTACCCATGCCACTAGCACAAGAGATTATAAGAATTCCCAGTAATCTAATTTACTTTTCACTACAGGTTCTCAGTGTAGCCATGTTTGGGTTGCAGAAGAATGTTTGATTTTTGGGGGGAGGGGGGAGTTTCCACTGAAATTTAAAAACAAAAACACATGGAAATATTTCTCCTGGCCTTACATTTTGTGAGTTCTGACTTGTTCTTCCCCTCTACTCATTTTTACTTCTTAATGCAATACCAGGGAAAAAACCTGCACTTCTTGTTTTAGAAGTTCTATAAACTTTTTTTACTTATTTTATCAGAGACGAGAAAACACAGGAAAGCCCCTTTAGGAACAGAATTTGATTTTATCTCTGTCTTTTCATACCAAAGGAATCCCACCTCACTTTACAAAAATTATCTTGAAACAGACATGGCAATCTCCTGCAGAGCCAGAAATGCAAACATGGGAATTACAGGGTAAAATCATGTGGCCTGTGTTATGCAGGAGGTCAGATTAATTGTTCATAATGGTTCCTTGCAGACTTAAAAATCTATTAAGCCTAGCTGTAACAAAAGAGATGCGCACACGTGCACAAGAGAACTTCTGTTAAATAAAACATGCCTATTGATCCTTAACTAAACCTATTATCACACATAAGAAAATCTTTACTGTATGTCTGGATACATAAAATTGGAAAATACTAAAATCCCCTGTGCCTTCCCTCACCCACAGTAATATGCAGGGAGGAGATTCACTGGCATCGGACTCATATTGTCAAGTGACTTTTCAAGCAGTGTTAACTCCTTTCTTCATGCTCTTTATGCTACTCAGCCAGTTAAGGGGCACATAGAGGAGAAACACCTGCTTTGGTCTGAACACTGGGTCATTTATCCCGGGTTTAGAACCAGCAGTCAGCTTTCCTGGAAAACAAGCTGTCATCTTCCCAGTTCCACAGCCCAGAGCTGAAACTCTGTATCTCACCGTAGCCAACGTGAAAATGTGTAAATAGTTGCTAATATAAAGAAGATAACTCAGTTAACATTGTGTAGCCTTGTTACCAAATAGTATATATTGTCTGGACAGAACAGTTATGTAACTTAAATTGCTTTAACAAAAAACACCTTAACATTTAGAAGCGAAAATAATTAAAAATAAAGCAGTTCCTTACCAATGTTCTTAATCTATCCTTCTCAACTTTATCATATGCAGAGGTGCAATACACAATCAATATCAGGAGACTCAGAAAGGTGGCACTGAAGCTTATAAACTCAAAGAAATAAAGCCCACCACACAGGATACAACTCTCCACAATTTCTTCAAGGATGAAGGCCAAAAAGGAAAGCAGCTGTGGAAAAATAAAGATTATTCAAATTATCTAATCAATTTGCCAATGTTTGTATCAGGCAGTCAGCTGATATTAAAGCAGTGAAAATAATTATCTCTGATAAAAGATAAAAGTTTAAATGTCAAAGCCAAAATAATTTTGTATTTGTGGTTTGTGACCTGACAAACCATTAGACAAGTACAAAAATGCCACAAATTAAACACTTGATATGTAGAGAAAAATGCAACCTTGCTGTTAAAATTAACTAATACAGTAGATCAAGCTGAACAGAACACATTACACCAGACACACACTTGTTGACTATACAGTATACATTACCAATTCATGGTTTCATGCATGAGCGTGAAGGGAGCAGACTAGGAAGACAGGTTTTTGGTTGTTAGATGCTCACTCAGGACAAGCAAAATTGTATTTCTTTCTGCCTATTGGGAATGCTGCAAGACCTGAATGTAGTCTCAGGCACATTGGCTAGCATGTACAGCCCAGAGATGAAAATGAAAACTAGTGCCCCAGCTTCCTTATAATAAATGGCAGAAGCAGGTCATCCAACTCAGCTGCTTCTCGAAATTCCACTTTTGATGCTGTTGAACCATTTGTGTCCCCGCCCTACTTCAGAGAAAGTACACATAGCTAATTATGCACACACTCCCCACCCCAGTGCAGCATGGGGAAATTGCTCTTTTCCAAAGCAAACAGCAAGTTTTTTTTGTGGCGACTAAGGTCAGACACACCAAATGGTCAATCTACCCAGAAGTTCTACACTCACCTCAGACCATTTTATTTTTGAGGGAAGGACACGAGTTATTTTTTAAAAAAGAGAACTCATTTGATCTACTAAAAAAAAAAAAAAGTTATGACAACTAGATTGTCCATGGGACAAGTTTCTCTAGCTTGAAGAAAGGAGAACACAGTTGTACTGCTATCCTCTCAAGTGTGTTTGCATAAAATTTTGTTTGCAGTTCTCTCATTTTGGCCACTTCCCAATGACTAGCTTTCCCCATACTACATTACCCCAGCAGTAAAGATTCAATGGAGTAGGACATTCCAGGAAGGGAGAACCTGACTGGGTCATAAAATTAAGGGTAACTCTATGAAGGCTTTGTTTCCATGCCAACTATTCACTTTTTTACAAATAATACTTGTAAAAAAAAAATACTTCCTGGGTAGAGGGCTTAACTTCAGGACTCTATTAATGCTGATCTTAACCTGCAGGTATCACTCTTAACAAGACTTTGCTCATCTCTACACCCATCCCCCTCACAGGCTGTATCTACACTGGCAAAATGCATGATTTGCAATTCATTACTGTTGCAGCAGCAGCAAAGGTTGCAGTGTAGACAGGTCTTTGGCACTTTTACCAGCACATCATCTAACCAACATGCCAGTCTACTCTGAACAGGTTAAGGCAACATGGAGGTAAAAATAAGAGACCTGTCTCAACTACATCTAGTGGTGCTACCAAAGGCAGAATGCAACAGTAAGAAATTAGGACCTTTAATTGGGTTGCATAAGACTCTTTGGGTTTTATTTATTTATTTATTTATGTTAGGGGGGGGGGTTTCCACTGAAATTTCAAAACAAAAACAAAATAGAACCCATGGAAATATTTCTCCTAGTCTTATATTTCATATAGACCAGACCACAGAGAGCTAATGCCATCACCTTTGCAGCACTACCTATCTCTACCAACTTTATGGTCAGAATCCGGGATTTGACTATACGCAGACAGCATGCTCATCTCTAGACAAAATGTTATTAGTTTTAATACCTTTAATTTACAAAGCAAAATTAACCTCTAAAAGTTTGTGCGACATTGCTATAGTTTTCCAACTCTATGTCCTGCCACTTTAGATAAAGATTTGTTACTTATCTTTCAAATCCTTATCAGAGGGGTAGCCATGTTAGTCTGGATCTGTAAAAAAGTGACAAGGAGTCCTGTGGCACCTTATAGACTAACAGATGTATTGGAGCATAAGCTTTCGTGGGTGACCAAAGCTCATGCGCCAATACGTCTGTTAGTTTATAAGGTGCCACAGGAATCCTTGTCACTTTTTAGAAATCCTTATTAATTACACTGTTGCTACGCCTGTATAATAGACCTAGATGGGTTAATTTCACTTCTAAGCTCAAGTATCAGTCCCACTAGACTCAGGCCTTGTCTACGCTACCAAGTTTTGTTGCCAAAAACTGCCTTTTGGCAACAAAACAGCAAGAGTGTACACACTATAATGGGACTTTTGTTGCAAAAAATGCCCAGTTTTGGCGACAAAAACTTCTATCCCTACTACAGACTTTTGTCTTTTCCCCTCCCTTTATTGTCGACAAAGAGCCAGTGTAGACACTGCTGATTGTTCTGTTCACAGAACTGGCTTCCGCCAGTATCCCACAATGCCTGCCCTGATTGCTCTGCTCAGTGTTTTGATCTCTGCTGCCCTGCAGGCATGAGCCTCTCCCCTTTCAAAGCTCTGGAAAGTATCTGTGTGCTGCTCCCTTTGGGGAACTGTAGCGGCTGGTCACCCACTCCTGCCTTAAAAGGCTTAAAACAGCCTGGGCAGAGGACTGTGGCAGGGAAGGAAAAGCGGGGCTGATTGGGCAAAGCAGCCTCAGCTGGAGGACACGTCCCAATCAGGCCATGGCTGGCTTAATGAGGGCCCAGCTGGCCCTTATATGAGGGCTGGGGCCAGAAGCCAAAGACAGACTCTCACTAGCTTTGAGAGGGAGGGACCTGGCTGCAGGGAGCTGAGAGAAGGTACCTGGAGTGGAGCAGGGCTGGGGGAAGGCCAAGGGAGCTCCGGCCTGGAAACCCCCAGGCTGTGGTCTAGTGGAAGGCCAATTAGGCACTGGGGTTGCAGAGGGCAGTCCATGGGTAGGCAGAGGCAGCAGGTCCAAACTCCCCTTGCCTATGATGAGTGGCTTTTACACTGCAGTCTGCCCCAGTGAGTGGGGGCTAGATGGTGACTGGCAGTAGCCCATGACTGAGGTAAGGTTGGGATAGAGGGTTGGGGGTTCCCCTGGGTGGGGAGACCCTGAGACTGCAGGGGTATTGCCAGGGGGCAGCACCCCAAAGACAAAGGGCACCAGATCCTGGGAGGGACATGGGGGGGGGGGGGGGCAGTAGCAGTGGCCCACTGGCCTGCAGAGGGCACTTGGGAGGCTGGAAATGCTAATTCCCTGAGACAACCAGCAGGAGGTGCTGCAGCAGTGAGTTGTGCACCATCACAGGAACAAACAAAGAGCAAATCATTAGAATGCTCCTGTTCTGCCCAGCGCTAGGTACACAGCAGCAGGCAGAGTGCTGCTGCAGGGGGAGGGGGACAGACTGCTGTGCTGCTTTGCCATTCCTCAGCAGGGAGAGCTCCCAGAGCTATTCATGATGCTGCTCTCGGCAGCTGAGGGGGCTGTGGAAGAACTCATGCAGTGATCAGCTCTTCCATTCCACAACACTGCACTGTGGGATACATACCCACAGTGCATTGGAGATCTCATCATCAACCGTGTGAGCAATGTGGACATGATCTGTCGACAGAGGGTGCAAGTGTGAACACCTTTTGGCGATTTTTGTTTTGTTGACTTTTGGGTGTTGACATAAGTTTTGTCAACAAAACTTGGTGGTGTAGACAAGCCCTCAGATGCAGAAAACCAGTACTCTACAAAGCCTTGTCAAAACTTAAGTGTAGAGACTACCTATGCTGGCACAGTTAAACAGACAAACCCCACCCACAGTGTACAAGCAGTTAAACCATATGAAAGTGCTTAGATTGATATTGTTTAGGTTATGTCTATGCTAGGATTGCTTTACCAATATAATATACTAGTATTCCTACTCTGACAAAGTACTCCTAGCGTGCAGCTACACCAACAAAGTTATGCTTCTCCTGGTATAGTACAACTATTCCCCCATCTGTACAATCTAGATCAGTAAAAAAAAAAAAAAAAAAATTTTTTCCCAGTACAGGTGGTGTCTACACTACAGATTTCCGTGGGCAGAGCTATGGCAGTCAGGGACTACACCTTTTCACACACCTGACTGAACAGCTATGCCAGCACAAGTCTGTAGTGTAGACATGGCCTTATTCCAATTCAGCAAAGTGAAGTAAATTATACTGGTATAACCACATCCATACCAATGCTTTTACTGGCATAACTATATTCGTAAAATATCTCACACAGCCCGCCAGCACAGTTACACCAGTAAAACTTTCTAAGTTTAGACCGAGCCTAAGAATCAGGGTTGCCATCTTCCCAGTTTATCCAAAGGTTTTGATAATATCTCCATCTCCCCCTTTATATCTTTAATCACTGGGTTTAACTTTCTGATTTTCATATAATAGCACAATAATATGTATTTGGACTCACTAAAAGGCAGAAAAATATTTTAATTCAACACTTATTTTGGACAATTAGTTGCCAATGTCCATTTAAAGAGCTGGAATTCAAAACAGCTACTTCTGACTGATTGTTTTCTAGCTAATAGCTTGCACCAAGCAGCTGCACATGGTACATAGTGGGTCCTAGTCAAGGAAAATAACTTACAGCCTGAGTTTTTCTTTAAATATGAATATTATTAGCAGCTCAACACATGTGAACTGTAAATTTCCCAATCTAAACCGTGCCAGAGGGCAACATTTCAGACTAATTCTATATTGAATACTCAACAGTATTAAATAGGATGCATCTTAAAGAGTGAAAAGAACTACAGCTAAGAAATAAAAACAATAAGGCCATTTCTCAGCACACTTCCTTTTTCTCCTGTAGTTGCTATTAGGCAGATTGCTTAGAAATCAACTTCTGCATAAAATAATGATTGCTATGGATTTCTCCAAAATATTTCAAATCCATCTTTTGAGAATGTATGGGGGATGTCCTTTTTTGCACTTGCTTTTTAATTTAAAAAGCAAAGATAGCCATTACAGGTATTTTCCATTTCATTATAATAATGTTTATCAAAATCATATTGAAAATGTGAGTCACATGTTTTCATTTTCATTCATAATTTCTGCTCTTTATCAGCAGCGAAGAGTTTCAGAATGAATCACCTTTGCCACCCGGAGAAAAAGTAGAGCAAAAAAGCAGCAACATAATTGCTAGAAACCCACTTTGAACAGAGCTCAGAAACCCAAATAACCATGACGCTATCTCTGGAGCAATGGTCGATGCTCCTCTGTTTGATCCAAAAACAAATGGTTCATGAATGTTTACTAACAGCCATCCTTTTGTCCCTGAAAATCATTCAGCTGCTTGCGTGTTAATGAACGTGCCACAGTTAAATTTAAAATCAGTGATGAAGAGGAAAGGTATCACCATGTAAATGACTTCCTTCAGGTAAAGAGGTTTTTTCCTACATGCAGGAATTTGACAACACATGTCAACCATGCTTTTACTATTACGTAAATTGGCAGCTGTGTTTTTTTGTAACTACTCCTTCAATCTCAATTTCTTATGAAAAGCTTTAGAGGGAATTTATTTAAAAGAAAATATACTGTCTGTCTCCCCACAACTGAGTTCTTTATCAGGAATTATGAAGATGCTTAATTGCTCTGTTCTTAATTGGTATTTTCTTCCGCATTTCTGTTAACTGTACTCATCTGCAATAATTAATCCAACACACACCTAAAGCACTGTAGAAGGTGCAATTAACTACTCACTATGCTCCTTAAAGTGTTGCAAGGGGAAAAACAAAAACACAGGAGTTGACTAGCAAAATGAGGAAAGAAGAACAGATTTTAAATAGTTCTTTTTTAATTGTATATTTTTCATTCTATACATTCATAGTATTCTGTTAAAGCTATTTAACACGTCAAATAATTATTTCTCACATTAACAGAGGGCCACCATTTGTCCTACATTATTTGTAGTGTGGTGGAGCCTAAAAATCCCAGTCAGGGTCTAGGGCACTAGATGCTATACAAACACATGGATTTTCCTCAATAGGGAACAGGAGATTCCATGTTTCAGTTTCCTCAGAATCATTGTCGAGGGTCCTCTGCCTTTAAAACCTGCAGAGGTCCTGACAGCACACAGCTCTTTAGAGGCTAACTGGGGCGGAAGTACCCGTGGAGGACAAATGCCTCTGCACTATACTTCCCTAGTTATCCACTCTCCATGACAGCATAGCTCCTTAGAAAAAAGTGCTGCCATGGGGTCCCTCCCAGAGAAGCACAGAAAATCATCCTCAGGACTTTCCGCTAGCAGTAATTTTTGTTTGAATTAGCACTCTGAAATCTTAGACCCATGGGTAAACCACATGTAAAGCATGGCTGCTCCCTAGCTTCTCTTCCTTTCCAGAATTGCAGAGCCTTTACTGTGCAGAGTCTTCTATACAAGAGGTTCTCAAATTGGGGGTTGGACAGGCTTGAGAAGCTGCTGGCAGTGGTGCTGCCTTCAGAGCTGGGTACCCAGCCAGCAGCCGCCACCATACTCTGGCCGCCCAGCTCTGAAGGCAATGCCGCCGCCAGCAGCAGCACATAAATAAGGTTGTCATGATATTTATTACCTATATACTTAAATGGCTGTCTGAATCAATGCCTTACTATTTTAAATACTTAGTGAGAGCTACATGTTGATTTAAACAAAATAATCAGTATATATACTTGTGTGGCAGAAGGAGGGGCATAAACTGCTACAGATGTAAAGAATGGGGGTATGATCAAATAAGTTTGAGAACCTCTGTTTTACACTGTCTGAAGACCATTAGGGAGAATGTACCCAAGTTCTCTCTCTCCTCTACAATGTCAGTTTGCTATGCTGTGCAGTGCACAGCAGAGGGTAATGTGGCCAAAAAAGTATTGCAGCTCACTTTGAAACCATTATCCCCATGTTGTAAGTGCAGACCAATCCACCAGATATTAATACCTTCCTTTATCACTTGAATGATAGTATCAAATGACAGAATTATACATAACTACAAAGAGTGTATGTAATGTTAGTCAAGTTTCTAACATAGCCTTAATGTTGGATAGGTGTGAACATACAAAATAAAGTTGTGAAAACAAAGGAAAGTTAAACAAAGTGAAATACTTGCCTATGAAATTGTAACTGTTTAACCACTTGTCTAGAGCCTCAATTGTGGCATTTCTCCAGTGAAATCTTCTGGTTTAAAATTGCATACAAGGGTTGCTATTCAAAGGAGTCTGCTGATTTCATAAGTCTTTAAAAGCAGGGTTGGTGCAGTGAATAAATAGTTCAGAAGCAAGAGCAGATCTTTAAGCTTAAATTAGAACATTCCTTTTCGGTCTAGCATTGTATATACTGAGGTTTCTGCATGCAATACTCTTTTTTTTAATTCTGCCACTTAAATGACAAGTATTACTGCTTTAGATATTAATTTAGAACGCTAAGTCTTGGCCCAATGTGCTTTCTCCTATCCAACTTTCTACAGAATTTGAACCAGTTTTGGATTGAAACTAAATTCATTTTGTATTAACCAAAATTAAAAGAACTCCATGCAAAACTCAAAGTTCTTAATATCTCTTTGGCAGGTACATTTTTATGTGATACACAAAAGTGGTTTCAAAAAGAGGCTTCAGCAGCAGCAATCAGAGATAATAGCATATTGCTAACAACTATAATATAGCTCACTGGTTTGAGCATTGGCCTATTAAACCCAGCATTGGGAGCTCAATCCTTGAGGGGGCCATTTAGGGATCTGGGGCAAAAATCTGTCTGGGGATTGGCCCTGCTTTGAGCAGGGGGTTGGACTAGATGACCCCTTGAGGTCCCTTCCAACCCTGATATTCTATGATTCTAAAGTACTGTAAAGTGTTCCCTCTATCCTGAATATCATGCTACGATCTTAAAAACTGGAAAGTAGTTCTCTCCAGTTGGCGTTACAGTATTTTAGAGAATATTGTACCATACATATAATGGAATCAGATGATTTGCTGTATGCAACACCCTATTTAAAAAGAACCCTAGACAAGCGGTAGTTAGTCTGCAATCTTAAGACTATTGCAATTTTAATCACTGTTTTGCATATGATCTGTACGACAGTAGTCTCTAGCAACCCAACGTGCTATTTACTATAAAAAAAAATATAGTAAGAGACAGTTGCTACCCCAAAGAGCTGAATAGATAAAAGAGTGGGAGGGGAATAAGACAGAGAGGTAATATGACCTGCCCAATGCCACATAGTAGGTCAATGGTAAAGCCAGGATTAGAACTCACTTCTCCCAACTCCAACTCGGCTCTCTATGAGCTGAGGGGTGAAAACATTATCCATTAGACCACATTACTACACAACAGATTGCAGAGATTACACTAACATTTACCTGGATTTCCAAAACGAATAAAACTATTTCACAAATAATTTTTTAAGTAAAACGCAGCATTTATGTGCTTTCCTTCGACAAGGGCATGTCACTCATAGAAAGCTAATTGAATTTCACCCAAAGTAATGTACAAGATTTATTTTTGAATTTGGGTCTGGACCAAGAACTCAAAGACTTGTGCATTTTGGGAGAGAAGGAAGCAAGGTAGAGCCCTGTGCAGATAAAAAATGTGTATCCACATCCGATCCACAAACATGGTCCGCAGATATCAGCATGTGTGGATATCCACAGATTTCCAGGGCAATAAAGATAAAAGAAAAAGTATCTCTCTGATGAGCTAAACAAATCTGGCTTTGGTTACCTACCCTTCTGGTGTCCCTGCAGTGATGGAATATGGCCATAAACTGCCAAAGCTTTAAGAAAATATCGAGTTTGTGCCCACGTGGGTCCAGCTGTCTCTTCTTCTCTTTGTTTATGAATGGCTCTAGTAGCTTCTCTCTCCCCCCCATAACCAGAAAAGCCAAAGATGGATGCACCTGTAATTGTCTTTATGAAGGCACATGAGTAGTCTATATAAATTACCGGGATTATTTATATGGGCAAAGGTGTTTGCATGGCAGTAATACCCAGAAGGCTCAACCAATAAATGTTTTATAATTAAAAAAATAAAACAAATCAAAGAAAATTTACCCTCAAAAATATTTATATAAAGCCCTTTAGGGCTTTGAGATTTGTTTAAAAATAAATTTAAACCACAACTTTCTGAAGTTTTGTGTGTTCCCTTACCATGACTTGGCATATTCTTTTTTAAAATCACTGTCATATGTTTTAAAATGTTATGGTCCTCTTTTTGGCAGTGCCTGATTAATGACCAAGGGCAGAAATCACCTGATGCTGTTGTGATTATGACATTTCAGAACTAAAACCCACTCAGCTTTCAGGAAAACTGATACTGACATTTTATGCTTGAGTCCCTTTCCCATTTAGGTTTCACTATCTTCCCTAACTCCAAACCATGCTGTGCTATTTTCATTTTTGTATATATTAACCAGAAATTTGAGAGAGATCATTTATGACCTCCAACATTTATGAATAAGGATCAAAAGATTACACAAAATACACACAAAAAGCCAGCAGAATAGGGATGTCTTCCTTTGAAGACTTAGGATTCTTTTGATTTGGAGTGAACCACTATAACACTCCAACAGCTCACCACAATATAATGAGGTTCAACCAAGATTTTCTACCACTTATATTAATGGAATGTAGCCTCTGGTACAGAACATTAAGGCCTTCACATGAGTCCAAACCGGTTTAATTTTAAGTTAAAAATTTTAAGACCAGAAATAGCAGTGCTACAGTGGAATGCATGCTCTCGATCCTGCTTATTATTTGAACCTACAAAACCAATTGAAATCACTTGCAAAATCTAGCACAAACTTCTAAACAGTCAGTGTCTGTGATTGTAGTATCCAAATAGATGTGCCATACTGTTACTGTGAAGATACCTCCATAGTAATAATAGTTTGAGTCTGCAGAAACAATATTACAATTACAATGCCAGTTCACCAATATACTGGCATTTAAAAGTTGAAAATGTACTATTTAATATTACCAGGAGTTATATATTTACCATTTGATTTAGACTAATTTTTTCACTTCTTAAATTCAATTAAGACTTTTTAGATCAAGCTAAATTTTCTCTGACTGAAGTAAATGGTGGCTCTGTGTCTACACTTAAAAGAAGTATCTGTACTAACTTCTATTTTGGTTATGAGTCTAGGATATTATTTTTAAGATTTGTTTTTATTAGAGTAAGGTTTTGTCTTAATAACTTATTGGTCGTTTTTATATACCACCTTATATTTTGTGCAACGATAGATATAGCCTACAAAATGGAAATCAAAAGAGGCAGTAAAAGACAGCAGACAGAAAAAACACAGAAAACTCACTAATGAAAAAGAAAACAAACATTAAATATAGACAATAACAACTACATTTACAACTTCATACTTACAGCAACAATATTAATTGCCAAATAAAACACATGCAACACAAAGAAGGGACAGCTGGAAACATTCATTTTGTGTTGTATTCAATTTTGTCCTCTTTTTATTTAGACAGCTTAGTTTATAACAGAGAATCATAAACTTAACAAAATAGCCAGGGTTTCTATGCCTCTAACATGAAGTAGATTTGTATCAACAGCCAAATAAAAGCCACCATAAAAACAAAGTTTTCTTTTTGGTGGACTTGAAACAAATGATTTTTTGAAAATCTACTAATCTAGTTGAACATTCATGTCGGAGCACAAATGGAGAATGGTGTCAAGGCAGGAATAACAAAGAGCAGAGGAGTGGTGTGGAAAGAAGGAAGGAAGAGTGTAAATGGGGCAGGGAAAAGTGACTGCGCAAGACAACAGGTTAAGAAACATTAATTAAAGGTTGTAGGCAGTGTTGGTGTAGCCTCTTGGTCTCAGGATATTAGAGAGAGAAGGTGGGTGAGGGAATATATTTTATTGGCCCAATTTCCGCTGGTGAGAGACCAGCTTACACAGCGCTCCTCTTTTCACTTCAGAGACCCCAAGAAGAGCTCGGTGTAAGATCGAAAGCTGCTCTCTCTCCAGCAGAAGCTGGCCTAATAAAAGAGATTACCTCACCCATCTTGGGTCATTAATTAACGTTTGTTAACTCATTATTTGCTTTGTGACCCTGAGCTGTATAGTCAAGTCAACAGAAGCGTCAACCCTACTGCACACAGCACACCGCCCCTCTACTCCAAACCCAGCCATGCCCCAGCACAGGACAGGGTCCCAGGTAACTGTAGGGCCAGCAGCAAGGGTGGAGAGGAACCACAGACATGCAGGGCCGCGAAGGATCCGTCCAGCCCCTGCGCTGGGGCAGGGCCAAGCTTTTCTCCAAGCCCCCGACATTTCCCCAGAGCCTGCGGAGCTGCTGGCTGGTTTCAGCAGAGACACAAACAGAGCCCAGCAGCCCCCGCGCCGGGGAGCCAGGCAGGGCGGCCAAGTCACAGCGCTGCGCTGCGCTCCGCCGCACACCGGCCCTGCCTGGCGTGAGCGATAACAGGGCCACGGCCGGGACGAGAGCAGGGCCCACCTCGCACCCCCGGCAAGGCTGCAACACAGCGAGTTTCTCGCCGCCCGGAGCCGGGCCCGCTGCTCTCTGCCAGGCGCCCCAGGGCGCACGGCGTCCCCGCGCCCCGGGCAGACCCGCGAGGCCCAGGCCGGGGCTCACTCACCACTTGCGCCGCTTTGAGCACCAGGCGCTGCCGGCTGAGCCGGGTGAAGGTGCACTCGCAGGTACGGGGCTTGCTCTGCGGCTCGGTGGTCGGGCCGTACACGCCGCCGTTGTCCATGGCGGGCGGGGCAGGCTCCGGGAGCCCGAGCTGCGGCCAAACGAAACCCAAAGGACGGGCTGCGGCGCCCGAGGGCCACCAAGGGGCAGGAAGGGCGCTCCGCCGCCGTGGGAAAAGCGCGAATCAGGCAGCGCCCGGGTCCCGCCGCCTCCCGGAATTCCCCTCCCCGCGCTTCGGGGAAACCAGAGGCGGAGCCTGGCGGGCCCCAGCGCCGAAATCTGCGCCCCGCCCACTGTGCCCGGCCGCCGTGACCTGTGCTGAGGGGCATTTCCCCCAGTAGCAGGAGTTTGACATAGTGAGTTGTCATAAACATACAGATCCGGGTAACACAAAATCCCTCCTGGGAAACTTTTCTAAATCACTTTATCTGTAAGGGGTTAAGAAGCTCAAATAACCTAGTTGGCACCTGACCAGAAGGGCCAGTAAGGAAAGAAGATACTTTCAAATCTGGGGGTGTTTGTGGCACTCTTTGTTGTTCCCTCTCCCGATGGAGAGAGAGACCAGGCAGGTAAAACATCGCCTGAAAACATACCTGAAATGATGCAGCTAAGATTACAAAAATTGTAAGTACGGGCAAGGAAGTGCGTGAGATTATCTTTTGTTTTAGCTTGTGAATTTTCCCTATGCTAAGAGGTAGTTTTATTCCTGTTTTTTGTAACTGTGAAGCTAAGTCCAGAGGGGAGTCCTCTGTGTTTTAAATCATTTTATTACCCTGTAAAGTTACCTTCCTTCCTGATTTTGTAAGTGTGATTTTTACTTTTTTCTTTATAATAAAGCTCTTCTTTTAAGAACCTAATTGATTTTAGTGTCCTAAAGATAAAGGGTTTGGTCTGTGCTCTCATTGTTAACCAGTTAGTTGGTATATTATTCTCAAGCCGGGAAAGGGGGTAAAGGGGCTTGGGGGGGGATATTTTGGGGGAATACGGACTCCAAGTGACCCTTTCCTGAATTTTTGTGTAAATCACTTGATGGTGGTAGCAATACCGTCCAAGGACAAGGAAAGGAATTTGTGCCTAGGGGAAGTTTTTAACCTAAACTGGTAGAATATCAGATTAGGGAGTTTTTCATGTGGGTCCTCACATCTGTACCCCAGAGTTCAGAGTGGGGAGGGAACCCTGACATGAGTCATTGGTAACTTTCCTTGCAGCTTGTACAGGAGCGCAGCTGCAATCCAGGGCAGCCCTCTGCTCTTGCCAATAGGCCTATGCCATGCAGGAGGAGCTTCCACAACCCCCCAAGAGTACTCAGGGTAATTCAAGACCCTTCCCTGGGCAGAGTCCAGCCCCATATCCCTCTGTGACTCCCTCTTCTCCTCAGTCTCCCACCTCTCTACTCACTCCTTAAGGGGAATCCTCATTATCCCCCTCCACTTTCAGGGAGTATTTACAGGGCTCTGTCCTTGGTCCTCCTGATCCTCCCCACCCCTACCTTACCTGTGGGTAAACTCATCCACAAACACAAATTCAACTACCATCTCTAGGTGGGTGAATCAGATCTCTACTCCAACCTGGCTCCATCCAAACAAATCTCAGCCAGGCTGTTTGATACCTTCCTCCTGACATCTACCCCTCAGCTCAAGCTTTACAAAGCTAAAACAGAACTCTTTAATACACTCCCCAACCCAAGCTTGATTACTATAGTATCTTGGCTGTCGCTTAAGTCAATAACCTGGGTATCATCTTGGACTCAGACCTCTCTCTAGGTTCTCACAACCAGGCTATAGCAAAGTTCTGCAAATTCTTTCTCTATAACAGGGGTCTGAAAGTCCTGGCCCGCAGGCCATCTGCAGCCTGAGAACCTCCCCATTGCGGCTGGCGGAGGAGAGACATAGGCAGACACGCTGCCGGCAATGTCTGCCGCAGGTGCTGCCCCCCACAGCTCCCATTGGCCGAGGGAGAAGGACAGAGATATCATCACTAGTCGCCAGGCAGAGTCAGCCATGGAGGCAGCATCATTAGTTGCCGGGCAGAGTCAGCCATGGAGGCAGCATCACTTTTTTCCACAATGAATATAAACAAGTCAAAATACCCAACACAACTATCTGATGCACACCTTGAGCAGTTGAAACGTTCAGGATTGCAGCAGTTACTAAGGCCAAACATCAGTAAACTGACAGAACTGAAGCGTTGCCAGGTGTCTGGCTCTGGCAGGCGAAGAATTGTATAAATTTGTATGACAGTTTTATTATTTCTAAGAAATTTGAAAAAAAAAAAACAATATAAATGTTTTCTTTTCTGAACACCATCTTCAGTGACATTATTGGCTCACTGGGAGGATTTGAGGACTGGCACTGGCCCTAAGGTAAATTGAATTTGAGACCCCTGCTCTATAACATCTCTAGGATATGGCCTTTCCTATCCACCCACACCAGAAACTCTCATCCAGGTTCTCATCATCTCACATCTCAGTTACTACATCTTTTTCTCTGGCTTTGACAAATGCAGTCTTATCCCATTCACATACATTTGCAGGCTGCTGCAAAAATCATTTTCCTAGCCCGTCACTTTGACCATGTTTCCCCTCTTTGCATCCCTCCATTGGCTCCCTCATCTGTCATATCAAATATGTAAGCTACAACATGTTTTCACTTTCAAAGCCCACCTCTCATTCAGTAAACAAAAATCAACTCCCACCTTCACTTGGCCCATCATATCAGCTTGTGCACTTGTTAAGTTTTCAGATAAGCACCTTCATGCTTTCTCCTATGCTGCCTCTCACTTTTGGGAGGTACATCCTGCGAACATTTGCCAAGCCACTTCATTGTTCTCCTTCAAATTTCACCTAAAAACCTCTCCTTCACTGTGATGCCTACAAAAAAATTGACAATGGTTAGGCTGCTGGTGTGCTGTGACTACTGCCCATTGTACTGATCAATGTTGTCTCAATGTTTCCTTGTACTTCTCTGTCTGTATCCATCTGTTGTCTCTTGCCTTATACTTAGATTGTAAGTTCTTAGGGGGCAGGGACCATCTTTTTGTTCTGTGTCTGTACAGCGCCTAGCCAAGTGGGGTCCTGATCCATGACTTGGACTCTGAGGCACTACAATACAAATAAGTATTAGGTGCTACCAAAACAGAAAAGAAGAAATGACCCCTGCTGCAAGGAGCCGAACACACTAAAACCATACAAGCAGAGGGGGGGACAAATGAGGAGACACAACATATGGAGAGAGAAAGCAAGCTGGAGACTGTCCCTGTATTGGTTATATAAGGGCATATTAGGATAAACCACCCCATTGGTCTGACTGTGGAATTTTAAAGCACATGCTGCTACCCTTTGAATGAAGGGCCTGCTCCAGTAAACGCTTATGCACTTACATTTACATGCAAACATAGTTCTACCTAGAAGTCAATGGGACTGGCAAACATTAAATAATAGTGCCCATCTCTTACATTGTGCTTTTCATCAATAGATCACAAAACACATTACAAAAGAGATCGGTTTCATTACCCTGAGTTTACAAATAGGGAAACAGACAGGGAGAGGTAAAGTGACTTACCCAAGGTCACCTAGCAGTCCAGCAGAGCCAGGACTAGAATCCAAGTCTCCTGAGTCCCAGTCCAATAAACTGGCTTCTAATTCATATATATAGTTACTTCTGAACCTAAGTAGCTGCAGGATGAGTGTCTAACTCCTGCAGCTAGCAGCTGTGGCAGATTCATTAAGCTCATTTGATGACCAGGCATTAGAAAAAAAACAAAGAACCATATTCTCCCAGTGCAAGCTATGACAAACATGATTCCCTGCACCCCAATAAATTGGGTATATAATTATTACATCAAGCACCTGCTCAGGAGATAGATTCACAGTGTGCTGGATTGTTTATTTGTTCCTTTGTATATTTCAAATTTGGTGGCAGGTTCCTATATAGAATGACTCAGTGTTCTCTTTTCCCCCCCACAGGGCGATGAACAGTTTTTCTTCCTTGCTTTTTGATAGAAAATCTTTTCTGGTAATTTGAACAAGTCTGTCTCTCACTCTTCTTAGTATGTTGGACTGTGAAGTAGAAAAGATCTCTGTTTCAATCTCTTCTCTTATAGTTTGTATAATTTAGAATGAAGGATAAAGAATAATAAGATAATAATATAGCATGTATTAATGTATGATTTGACCATATCCTGCTAGCCACCCATTTTGAATAGCAGAAAGGAATGGTCTAATGTGCTATTGGTAGAGATGCATCAGCCAGAATCTATGTCTGGGCTGATTTCAAGGCAATAACAGACCTTTTAGGATCACCACTTTGTTGTAGGTTTAGCATTTTAAAATAAGTAAAAGAATGCAATGTTTGTTTTTCTTTTGCATTGCAACTTGATGTTCCTGTTCAAATGTTTTGTGTCAATCAATTGTGTTTTGTGTGTGAATGAAAAACGTGTGTTAAAAGATAAGCGTGAAGGCCATCACCGAACCAGATGTTCAAGGGAGGAACTGAAAACAGACACAAGGGCATTGATGGCAGCAGCACCAATTTAGTGCAGTAGTGAAGACAAGCCCTTAGAAGGAGGGGCCAACTGAGTAGAAGTGGGGGTGGTTGATCCCCTTTTTTCCTGTTTGGCTCTTCTCTTGAATAATTCATGGAGCTTAGAGAAGAAGTGATGATGGTACTGGAATGGCCTGTAACTTTGAGCAGTTTGGGTTCTACTAAACTGCCTTTTCGTTGCAGGCATATAAATCCCCAATGACTGCAATGTTGCCCTGGAATCCTTGAGTGTGTGTAGAGAGGAGTCCGTATACTCACTGAAGAGCTTAGATCCTTCAAGCACCTCTATTGGAAGACCAGAGAACTTGAACCAGGACACACTCATGATCACAGCTGCGGCCATGTATCTGGAGGCTGTGTTGATGGCATCTAGGGCAGCTTGGAGGGAGCTTTTTGAGATTAACTGCCCATCCAAGATGGACTGAAATTGCTCTCTTTGGATTTGTGGGAGGTGGTAGATAAAATGTGTAAATTTTGAGTATGTGTTAAAGTTGTATTTTCCCATCAAGGCCTTATAGTTGGCAATACAAAATTGAAGAACAGCTGACAAGTAGCTTGTTCTGCCCAGTAAATCCAGCCACTTGGATTCCTTGTTCATTGGAGGTCTAGATTGAGCCTGATGGCTTCTTTTGTTGGCTACCTTCATCACTAGGGAATTAGGGCTGGGGTAGGAAAAGAAGTCTTACATTCTTTTTAGTGGGATGTAGTACTTCTTGCCTGACTTTTTACAGGTGGGTAGAACTGGAGCTGGTGTTTGCCACAGGGTATGTGCAAGAGCTGGCAATGCCTCATTAACAGAGCAATTTTCCCTTGTGGATTGATATTCAAAATATCCACCAAAGAGAGTTGTGTCTTGAAATTATCAGCACAGGAGGGCACTGGTGGCGTTACACCCTTTTCCGGGGATGAAGAGGACCTGACGGAAGGATGTAAGATCTCCTTGGGCTGAAGTTCTTGTTTCTCTTGTGTATCATCTGGTACCGAAGAAGTGTGCAGTAATGGGAGATGGTCAGTTGGTATCCATGAATGGTACAGTACCAGTTGGTGCTGGTGGTCCTTTCTTATCCTGTAGAACTGATCACTGAAATGGCCCCAAGGGTCCCAGTAATCCCACTGAGGAGAATAGGGGAAAGGTCATACTATCTGGGCCTACAATGTTTGGTAGGTCCCCTAGAGTCCTCATTTGAAGGACTCATGGGAGTTTGGTGGTACAGTACCAGGATGGATGTGTACAAAAATCTTCGAGTCTGATCCATCATCTCCTGAGCTAAGCTGGGGGGAGGAGGAAGAGGGGTGCTCAGGTATCATAGTCAGTACCAAAGATTAAAGACTTAGGTAAGTTTTAACTTGTAACTGTCTGGATGGTACTGGTGAGGGTGCTCTGATAGATCTCTGTAACAGTGGAGACTCAGGCTAATCAGAAATAAGATCCTCTAAAAACAGAAATCTAGCAGGCAGCAGAGGGTTTTGGTAGCCTCAGGTTGAGGCTTGGGTCAGTACTGGAAGTGGAAATGTTGACTGGTGGGATGGCGACTGCTGCAGTGTCTTGTCTCACTTCAGAGAGGAGGGAAGAGACCAGTTCTGAGGCACATGGTAGCCTGTGTGTACCACAGTGCAGTGAGGGATCAGATGGTTCTGGTGAGATAGATGGCTCTGGTGGCAGAGGGCTTGTTCATATGGGGCTTCTTACATGGTACCAACACCTGTACTATAGACTCAGTTGGAGCACTAATTCTCCTGAGTGAGTCTTATGGATTGACCTATGCCTTTTCTTCATTTCTCAGGTTTGGGAGGTGTACTTTTTCTTTAAAGTCTGTCTCAGTGGCCACAGACAAAGCTGAAACAGTGACCAAAGAGGCCTGCAACATTGAAGCCAACATACATGGGTGAGGGGGGAGGAAATAGACCCTTCTGGAACACGAGCACATTTAATTAAATAGGAGTTTTAGTCTAGTCTCCTGGTCTTTTTTGGACCTGCCTTTGACCCTCTGACAGACTTTTCACCTTGAGGGGATGAGAGTCTCCCAAACAGTGCAAGCAATTAGAGTGCCCATCACTGTAGGGAAAAGACTTGTGGCAAGTCTAGCAGAGATTAAATCCTGAGGTTTTAGGCATAACAGATTGTGCTCCAGCACTAATAAAGGTCCAAGAATAGGAGCCACCAAGCCTCAGGAGCACAATCCTGCCAAACTAAATACAGCAAAATAAACAACAAAATAGATAAAGGCTTTTGTGAGGTGAAAGGAGGAAGCTGAATATAGCTAACAGCAGAAGATGCTGTCTCGAGCCATCCGTGGTTGAGAAGGAATAAGCAGGGGCAAGCTTGTGCCTTCCTTTATCCCCTTATTCAGAGCATAAGGCATTGCTCTGTGCAGGCACAGGCCGCGGATATTACTTTTCAGTCTCTGCTTTAGCATGCATTGGCACATGCACATGCAGTATTTTGTGAGAACACCCGTAGGGACGTACTCAAAAGAACAGTGGAGTAAGAATTAATACGGATACTTGCCTGTGGCTCAGAGGTCATCCACAAGCAAAACTAGGAGCTGTCTCTGAACCATAGCTTGGGTCCAAAGCCCTCCTTGGGAAGATCTAGGATATCTGTCGGGTAAGTGTTGCTTGGAAATAAAGTGACCCTTTAGCTGATTCCCAGAATTTACAAGCAGCTTGTGAGACTTTCAGAAAAACATTGATGCACTCACGAGTCTATTTGCCTGTTACTGCAGTAATATTCCTAGGAGGAATTTGATTGATAGAGGTTATGGTATACATTTGTAAATGCTTGTACTGTGCTTAGAGCAAAGGAAAAGTACATTTTTTAAAAGTGCTATTTAAAACTTTCTAAATTTTCTCCCTTCCACTAAAGATCCACTTTTTCCTATGAATCCTTCAAAGGGTCTAGTCCTCAACCTATACTCTCTCCACATCTTTCCTTACCGAGTACATATTCTTGTCTGCTGGACTGGAGACTTTTCAGGGTTGGGATTGTGTTGTAGCATTATATAAATAATGGCTTTATTCATTCACTCTCACGTTTAGTTGACTTTCTCCTGTATTAGATCAGTTTCCCCATTTATTATAGACAAATTGGAAAAAAATTTTTATTACAGGTCTACAATGTATAGTTCCCTCCCCTATAGTTTTCTCCATTCTCTTCCCCCAATATGTTTTGATCCCTGCCTTAGAGTTGATGGGTTTGTTGTTTGTGTACCAATATTATTAATTGAGGTGACAGGTTTGTAAATTCATATTAAAACTATTCCAGAAAAAAAATGGTTTGGTTAAGATCAACATGGACCTTTTTGACAGCTGAAATAGCAAGAGGAAATTAGACTCGAGGAGACATTCTACTCCCATTAATAGAATGATAAAATAGATTACTCTGAGTGGCAATTGACAGTGTTTAATCCCAGTTAGAGGACAATAGCCTCCAGTCACCTTTCTTTTTTGTTATAGCTGCTTTATTTTGTTTATAGTTACAGGAGTTTTGTCATGATTTTATTGTATGTTTAAACAGATGGGTATTGTACAACAGATACAGTTCACAGTGATTTGGCAACAGCCACTTTAAAAAAACCAAGTGTTTAAACTACTTGTTTGCAATAGATTTTTGATGCATTTTTCCACAGAACACGGTCTTTATTTTCTCTAAAACATGAGGGCACAGCACACATCTTTCTACTGCCTTTTCTTTTTGTAGCAGATTTGTCCTTGATAAAGGGAGGCTAAGGAATCCTTCAATGCATATATTTCAAAAGCTTCAAATATGCAGAAATGAGGTTTTGTGTTTTCATGCACTTTAGTATTGAGACTCCACTATAATTTTTTTCTAAAATAAAGCCCAAAAATAAACTGTGTAATGGATGTTTATTGAACTCTTTTGAGACATTTGTCCAACTTCACAAAGGGCCTTTACTTTCATATCAGATATGATCAAATGAACAGAACTGAAGAGTTTAGAAACCAAAAGTGTCTTCCTTGCAAAAACTAAAACAGTGCAAAAATAGTTTTGCAATTTAAACATGCTAAAATCTTAAGTTTCTGCCTTTTAATGCTAGTATGGTGTACCACTAGAATTTAGATAGGAAACACACTGGTGATCTCATCAGCAGGATAAGAGCGGTCATGCACATTTTAAATTACTATGTTAAAAAAATTACTGTACATGTGTAAGCACAGTCGTGAATTGTTCAAGGAACAGCAATGCATCTGTGATTAGAAACCATTTCCTTCTTCCTACATATATTCTATACAGTTACTCCTCAGCAGTTCACATATTTGGTCAGGAGAGCTGGACCATTATTATTGGTTGCAAGGGCAACATTTTACCACTATTGTACTTTAGCTTTATTCCTGATCAGATTATTCAAATGAGATCCCATGTTTAAAATAATTCAATAGATTTGTTTAGATAAGACAGCTAGTCTCAGATTTTTAGCATTGATAAGCAGCCAATATTTTAAAAAGTTCCCTGAAGAGCAAGCAAAAAAAATCAAAGCTAACAAAGCAAAACATTCTAATGTTAGTCTCAAGAAAATGAATTTTTTGGGAATCAAAAAAAAATCTGTATCAAAAGTAGGAATTTAAACAGCAATATCAAGTATAATACCATACCCATCATAAAAATTAGGAGAAAACATTAATATCCATAACACTTTTTAGCAGATTTCCAATTAGTAAATTAGGGAAATTATGTACATTATACCCACAGTTGTAGTAAAAAAATTGTACACCTATTTAAGAAGTGTTAATAAAAGTACTCAGGATAATCTTTTAAAGTTGTTCTAATCTCAGTATACCATGCGCTTCAGTGGGAGATTTCTCACATTATGTTTATGATCTCAAGTGTTTCTCAAATACTGTGTACTGAAAGCTGAAATAACCAATCAAATGCTAACTTTTGACACATGATTCCAGAGTGCACTGAAAAATCATCAGTAGGATGCTTAGTATATCTAGCTTTTAAACTAAAGACTAAATCCCCGAAATCTGATGATCGAAGTTTTGCATGTAGGAACATTAGTACAATGCTGTATTGTATGAGTAGCAGACTCATATCTGTTTCTTCCAGAACTATCACGTTTTTAGGGAAGCTTAAAGCTGGGCCATACTATTATTCACAGAAGGGTGAAAGATTAGAGGGAGGGACGTTTAAAGTACCTAGTCTTCAAGAGTGAAACACTAAATATTTTGATTAGCTAATATACATTGTAATACAAGAAAATGCAATGAATTTATTTATATCGGAATGCAGATAATACTTTATTAACTGATCACAGTTTTAATGTCTGATTTAAAACCATAACTAATTTGGGAAACAAAAAGGGGGGGGGGGGAGATGTTAAGGCTGAGCCATATATACAGAAAAAAATCTGGATACTGATAATCTGTACATTTTTTATTAAGTTAACCTCCGCTTTTTTCTTTACACAAATAGTTTATTCAGTGTCTGAAGTTATCAAATTGGCCAATATTTTAAAGTCTTATGCTGGAATGAAAGTTTAGCCCAAGTTTTTGATGCAGTATAAAGTCTCAAATGAGATCAGACAGGTTTGCTGTCATATTCCACATGAAGTGTTGAATTTTGTTCAGGTTAGTTTATTGTTGGTGCACAAAATTATAACAAATGATTATCTTCTCTTCCAACAAAACTAGTAGTTCTATGCCTCAAAGTTTAACCTGTATTAAATTCAACTGTAATAGGTTGGGAGATCAATATACATTAAGTGCCCATGCTACATATCATTTTCCAACTCTTTAAGCAGCCTTTAACATTATATGATTAAGTGGACATATGTGCCATTTTACACAATTACACCAACTTTTTAACAAAATCCAGGAATTAGATAATTCTTTAAGTTGCATCGTGAACAGTAGTCCTATATGGTGTGGTATAGTTTTCCATCTGTATTAGCTCCCTTTTGTAAAGCTGGGCAACACATGAAATCAAGACATCAACTGTTTGTCCTTCTCTGAAAAAAAGTGTTTCAGCTGTCTAGTTCCAGTCACTGAAGGAAGAGGCAGAGGCAAGTTTAAATTATCCCAGAAAACTGAATAAATTGCTTTATTTGGGGTCTTCAGGATGCTTCACCTTCTGTGGGGGATGTAGGTGTTGTGGGAGAGACCATTTCAGGTTTTCGTGAAATTCTATCCAATTCTGCCTGAACATCCGTCAAGACTGGCTTCTGGCCTGTACAAAAAAAAAAAGCGCACAACACTTGGTCATGCTTAAAAATGAAAGGACTTGTTTTCCCACAACTATGTTATTTCTTAAGAACATCCATTAAAAAAAAAGAGTTAAGTTTTCCTGCTTTAATACAATACTAAAGAAGTTGTTTCATGCAATGTCACATTTACAAACTGCAGATATACTAGAATAAAGATATAGTAAAACGGAGAACATATTTAGTTTGTAGCAATTTTAGACGTGTGGGTTACCCTACTGTTTGGCTAACAAGCCATTTTTACAATAGTTCTCTCAAAGTCTTGCACTGTATGTGGAAAGCAAATCCTATGAAATCCTAACATAAAATGATACACATTTCATCTCCTAAAATTTCTAGAAGGTATTGACCAATAAAGGTTGGGCTCACATTATCAGTATGTATTATTCCCACCACATATTAATATGTATTAAGCACACAACAATACACTGATTTATATTTCAAACAGTTATATGGCCAGAATTGGCCTACGTCTTTCTATACACCTATTCACTTATTCTAAGTACCCTTTAACACTTTGCAAAGCTGAAATCAACTTTAGCATTAGAAAATAATGAACTTGACTGATATTGATTTGATCTCGAGTATATTTCATAATGAACCAAAGTGCTCTCAAGTAACTGACTGTACAATTTACCAACAGAAAAAACAAACTCTCTTCACATTCCCAATCGCCTTATCTTCCTCGACATAGGCATGGGGGAAATAGGATTATTTTATCTATGTTTACATGAAAATTCTTATTTCAAGGACCACAGATCCATAATAGGTCTTAGTCGAATGAGCTTAAAAAGCAGACCAGACCTTTTCAGCTATTAAAGATCTATGAAATTTCCTCCCCAAAAGAAGCCTATGACCAGTCTTTGCATATGAATCGGAATACACCCCCCACATGGATACTGCCCCCGTCTTCAAATACAGGCTGGAGATCCTTTGTGCCTCTATTCACCAGTTCTTCTTGATTGGGTTGATGACTCTGAATTCCCATCCACCCTCCCGAAGTGGGTATCACAAAGTTGTATTGTAATGCATATGGATAAGATGGCAGAATTGCATATGCATACAGTAGAATTGAAGTCAGTGTGGCAATCCTCCTATTGACAGGTTTAGCTAGGCTCTCATTCTGTATTCAGCAATAAAGGTTTCTGCTGCAGCTTTTCTAAAGTAGTCATGAGACAGCTGCAGTGATTAGATGGAGGATGTTCTGGCATATCTGCTGAGGGCCAGAGTATAAGACCAACAGCTGACAATTTATGCTGTAATCATCACGTACCTCCCACCCCAAAGATTCTGGCTCTGTGTAGTTCTTTAAGATGTATACCAGAAGAAGCAACACTTTGGGGTCTGTACTATTATCAGACAAGTATGATAGTTAGAGGTAGGATCAGCATGTCTCTGTCGCTCTGTAACTTAAGACTGAGGAAAAATTTCTGTAACTCTATGATGTGCTCACCTTAACGAGGACAGAAGTATCACTCCATGGAAGAGAAAGCATCCCTAGGGAAGCTGGCTACACCAGATAATTCCTGATCAATATGGCCCCAGACTGGAGTCAGGAAGACCATGATGTCATGTAGATTTGCACTACAATACTTCGTAGTGAGGGTTGTGTGATCTAGGTAGCCAATGTTCAGTGATCACTGAGGGATTTAAACAACTAGGATTCCCAAACTATGCAGAAGCTATTGATGAAATCTCTGTGCCCATTCTGAATTTTTCCCCTATACTCTCTGCAATCAGCCCAGGAAAGAGTATTTTCAGTTGTGATGCAGGCCTTAATGGATCTTCGAGGCAGGTTCACATGGTGGCCAGGCAAAGTACATGAAGCTCAGAGTTTTTGAAAATCCTAGCATTCTGAGAACGGGAAGAGTAGGACTATTACAGTGGTACCTAGAAGTTCCAAGCAGGCGGACCTCCATTGTGTTAAGTGCTGTACAAACATAAAAAGAACCCATGCTCCAAAAAGCTTAGAATCTTAAAGGACAACAGGTGTGTGAAAAGAATGAAAATGCAGTAGTAAGAGCTGTTTAACACCACTGGGAGCACTTGTGTGTGCATGCTAGGTGTGTTACAGGCATGCTCAGGGCCGCCCAGAGGATTCAGGGGGCCTGGGGCAAAGCAATTTTGGGGGCCCCCTTCCATAAAAAAAGTTGCAATATTATAGAATACTATATTCTTGTGGGGGCCCCTGCGGGCCCAGGGCAAATTGCCCCATTTGTGCCCCCCTCTGGACAGCCCTGGGCATGCTAAGTGGGGATGAATATAGCTAGCATGCTTCCTTTATTTTCTAACAACACAGGCTCATGCAGCCATTACCCAGAAGGGCCTTTTTGCTCTCTTCACCTTCCCTAATAGAAGGGAGAAATCCAGGTGATGAGGAACAAAAGAGAGGACTCAATAGATAGGCATTCATATTACTTATCCTCATTATTCCCCTGCAGGAATGCAAGAGAGTCTCTGGGTCTGTATTTGTTTTCCCCACAAATGCTCTGATTCTAGCACACAAATTTTGGAAAGCAGCAGATAGAAGGAAGATTAAAAACCTCAGAGCTGCACAGTACTAAGGGCTAACAGATAGGGAACAGGATATTATTCCTAAATTTCAGTTAGATATTAATACAATATGATTTCCCCCCAAAAAAGCTCAGAGGCTCACAATACACCCATAACACCCTCCCAATTAAGATCTACTACAATCTCATCTTGGCTTACCATTGTCAGCCTCTCAGATTTTACTGTATCATTGAGCCATGGATAATGCTGTATACATTTAAGTTGTATTACTTATCTTGCCACATTTCTAACTGCATTTTAACAAATATTGCATGTTAGATTAAAGATATTCCTCGCACAAATGAAATTTCCAATGATGCTTTATGATTAATCATACCTGACTTTTTTGCTGATGGTGGTAAATTGCCACCACCACCTCCACTGCCCCCTCCTCCAGGGCTGCCACCGCCAACGCCAGGACCGCCTGGGGAACCGGTTTTTTTACTCAGCAAACTGTTGAAGAAGTTAGCTAGGACACCTTCGCTTGTGGCTCCAGCTACATCAAAAAAGTAGAAAGGTATTTCATATATGAAAAACAACATTTTCCAAATAAATGCTGACTACACAGTTGTTTGCAGTGTTGTAGTACTGGGTTTATCCCAGGATATGAGAAAGACAAAGGTGGGCGAGGTAATATCTTTTATTGAACCAACTTCTGTTGGTGGAAGGTACAAGGTTTCAAGCTTCACTGAGCTCTTCTTCAGGTTTGGAGAAGGAAACCAAAAGCATTCAAGCTAAACACGAGATGAGATAGATTGCTTGCAGCCTGTCTCAAATATCTATAAGACAGTGGACAAAGTCCAGAAATCCATCCCAAACACATTGACAATCTCATTTTTATCCTCACCCATCATAACTTTATATTCAACAACACTTTGTCCAAACCATGTAAACAGCCATGCGTACTAAAATGCCTCCCCAGTATTCCAACCTCCTCATGAACCACCTCGAGGAAAATTTCTGTAAAAAAAGCATCATAAAACAATATACAATGATATTTTCATCCTCTGGACAGATGACCAAAAAATTCCCTCAAAGATTTCCACCATTACTTCAGCAACCATCACCCATCCATCAAACTCTCTCTAGGACATCCCCACACCAGCGTCAACTTCCTGGACACCACAATCAGCTTCAACAATGGATTCCTACAGACAACTATATACAACATATACACAGACCACCATATTTGCCCCTGCAAATCCAGCAACCAGCTTAGACACACCCAGAAATCTGGTATCTACAGCCAGGCACTTAGATACCAAACAATATGCTCTGAAGAGAAGATCTAGGATTCACATTTTAATGCACTTACCTTCCCACACAAGGATACGCCACTAGAGAAAAGTAGTTTGCATCATGGAACGGGCCACACAAATACCCCAGGAGAACCTGCTTCAATGCAGGAAAACAAACCCACTGACTGAATACCCCTAATTGTCACTTATCATCCCACAATAAAACCCACGCCCTGTGGGATATCATACAGCAATTAAAAGCTATACTTGATGGGGACCACAGTCTGAAAGAAATATTTCCCAACCCTCACTTCTGGCCTTCAGATAACTCCCCAACCTCGCTAAGCTCACCAGAAGCAAGACAAGGACACACCAACTGAAAGCAGCATCAGAGACTGCCAAAAACAACAGATGCAAAACCTGCAGCCATATCTCCACTACTACAATGATCAATATTCCCTTCAACACCATACCTTTCAAGATCCACGGCTTCTACACATGCCTGTCAACATACTGGAGCATTTGATGCCCTTGATATGGTACACCACAACTACATGGGTGAAACCAGACAACCGCTACCCTCTCAAATGAATTCACACAGAAAAGTGATAAGACAAAAAACACTCTACTACCCATGAGCAAACACTTTTCATGAAATGATCACCCCATATCCGAATTCTCATTTCTTGTCCTCAAAGGAACCTGTACAACACCTTCAAAAGATGGGCCTGGGAACTTAAATTCATTAATCTGCTGGACACTAAAAACCAAGGACTTAGAGACACTGGTTTTATGGCCCACTACAATAGTTGTAACACATCCTGCTGCCTACTAACCCTCCATTGACCTACAACTTCAGCGGTGTTAATGGCCCACATCATTTTAAGTCAACTTTGGTGACCCCTTTATGCTTCATCTGTCTCACCTTGTATTTAGCTTGAACACTCTGGTTTCCTTCTCCAGACCTAAAGAAGAGCTCTGAGGCCTGGTCTACACTAGACCTGATAAATCGATCCCCGATAGATCGATCACTACCCGCCGATCCGGCGGGTAGTGTAGACGTACCCTTAGGCTCAAAAGCTTGTCCCTTCCAGCAACAGAAGTTGGCCCAACAAAAGATATTACCTCACCCACCTTGTCTCTTACACATATTAGGTCAGAATAAACAAATACGAAAGTATTTCAAGTAAGCAGTCAAGAATAGCTCACTTATTCCCACATTTTCCCTGCACAAGAAATATACCTTTCATATTAGGATCAATTTTTTTTGAGCCAGTAGGGATGGGTGTGACACTGGCCACGTTGGATGTTACTGATCTGTTTGGCGTCCTAGGGGAGCCTCCAGGAACTCTTGGCGAGGCATCCTACACAAAAGTAGAAGATTGAATATTCAAACTATTTTGTGTACTCAACTTCCAGAAATAAACTATGTAATCTATTAATCTATACAAGCAGGACTATTCAATTACATTTTGCTATTTTTTCCACTTTTTTAAAAAAAGGTACATTTAATACTGATCATGTAATTCAATGGAATACTTGTTGCAAAAAATTAATCCGTTTTAAATGAGAAATCATGAAATGCTGTGAGATACACATTTTTACAGAAGTGAGTATGTATCATGCATTAGCAAAGCACTTAAAAGTTAACAGGAAAAAAACCCAATAGTATTGCAACTAAGAACTGCAGTCCAACAACTGGAGGCACTGCAGAGGGGGGGTATTTTACCCTGACGAGGGAGTACTAAAGCTCTGGTTGTTTGGGAAACTGCATTCACTAGTTCATGGAGAAGCTACACTAAGCTCTTCTTAGTATGAAGGCAAGTTGTGGCAAATATGGTGGAAAGAAGAATTTTTATTAAAAGCAAACTGCGTGGAAAACTTATTACTTTCATTGCCTCACAAAAGCAACTTAATAGGTCATATTACTGAGTAGTTGCTTGTCACTTGAAAAAAGGTTACAGGAGTGGTCTTATAATTTTTTCTAAATTTGAACTTAAACAAGTAACAAGAGTTACATTGCTGAGCATTTTATATACTAGTTCCAGAAATTCATCTAAAATGTAGATATACACATGTATCTACAAGTGTTCACACTTGTGAGTTCAATTTCATTCTGGGCTTAAGTATTTTTACAGCAATAAGAAAACTCTAGAAAAGCATTAAGAAAAAGCTTGTAGATCAGAAGTGCTCTTAGAAGTCAGCAATCTTCTCACCCAAACATGCTATTGTATTAATCAAAACCGAAGAATGCACGATTTTCAGTTTTAGTATTTAAAATCTTTGTTACTAACCACTGGCCTTCCAGCTGCAGTAGGTGGCTGTTTCGCTAATAGAGACTGGAAAACAAAATATTTTAGACATTACTATTTGCATTTACCGTAACAAGCTCAAAAATAAATTTAATTGAACACCACGTTTAAATGAAATTAATTGTCTAACATACAAATGCAAAGTAACTACCTGCTGCTTCATAAGAAACACTTGATCATCTTCTGCTACTATTTCTTTTTCATGCACAAACTGCAATATAAAAAAACATTTCAATATGGTTGTGACTGATGTCATTTAAAAACTAGAAGTTGTCTTTTTCTATTTACAGATTAATATGAAGAGGCACAAAAAATGCATGAAATGGACTCAAGACAACATGGTCTTCAACCTAAAGCTGTGCTGGTGCTTTACACATTTTCTAATTGTTAACACGATGTGAGTGACCATAAGGTAACTATCTTCACACGCTGCTAGCTGAATGTCTTTACCTCAGCATTTATTTTTAAAGCAAGAGACATTGTTTAAGTGTTTTATTTCATTAACATTTTAATTACAACATAGTTTAGACATGCTCTATGGAAGGCATTGTTACATACTTAGCACAAAAGTGTTCGGTTTACAGGGCACGATCATCAAGCGATGTAGTTCTCAGACTGTTCAAAGATCTTGAAAATTTAATTTAGCCTGAAGAACCTCACAGTATGTCTTGGGACTATCTAGGTACAGATATACCACCACACTTTACCTTCCTCACCTTCCGAGAGCCTCAGAAACAAATTTATCCTCACAACCACCTTGTGATCTAGGAAAATATCTGTTTTACAGAGGGAAAATAAAACAGATGTAACCTCAAGATCACATGACATTGATAGTAGAGCTGGAAACTGAACCCAGAAATCCTGAGTCCCAGTTCTACGCCTCAATCACAAGATCACCCTTCCTCACAACAAATCCTCCGGCAGGCAAAAGGTGCCTTAAAGCAAATAAAATTTTTACTGAGAATCAGGCCTGAAGTCTATATACATGTAGAAACAGGTGAATTATTTTTTTGAGCACCTGGTATATTACACTACTACTACATCTTGGCTTCTCCAGGATGGTGCAGATTATAGTGTCACTCTTCCCATTAAGTATTTGTAAGAGGCTCGTGCAGTGGGAAGTCGCAGCATAATCCTAAAATATCAGCTTCATTAGGTGAGAGGTAGAAGTACTGGTCTTCAGTTCCCCTCTCCCCTTATTTGTCCTTTGCTTATGGCATCTCCTTGAACAATTGAGACAGAGGTATTTATAAAACGTACTAAGCACAGAAAGTTTTCTGTATATGTTGCACATCCAATATAGATTTATCTTCTTGTTTAATTCCTGACTTTATTTGTCTACTTTTGGTGTTAAATACTGTTTACAACCATGTGTTTCTACTACAGAATATAGGAAATAAGGAAAAGTTAAGATTTTTTTAATTCATAAGACATTTATAAAGGCATTTTAAATACTCAGGTTTGCTGAGAGTTAGTACATCCTGAATTTAACTCAGGAATCAATGCAATTTGGCTTTCCAAAAGAGCAGAAGTTACATGTAAGCATAGGCATCTTTAAAATGTTGTAGCTGCAGTGATAGAGGAAGACACTTAAACACAATGCTCCCATCAGAAGTCTGAATGGAAGCTCACAGTCAAAGATGTATCCAGTAATCTCTGAAGCCTTTCCAATTTTAATTTGATAAAATATGAAATTAAAACTGATTTCACATTCCTAATTGGATTTTCCTATTAGAAATTAGAAGCTAAGTCTGAAAGAAGTCAAGTTGCCTTAGTTTTGCTGTTAAATGTAGTAGCTGGGCTTCCAGCTGCATTTATAGCTACAGCTCATAAAAACTGAACAAAAAGAAATTTAAAGAGGAGTGAGGGAAAAGGTTAATAAAACTTCACAAATTTTATCAACCTCTTAAATAGTGGGTGCAGGCATACCACATATGTATTTGAGATTATTTGAGGCTGTGATTTCTTAACACAGTTTCAGAAACACTGACACAATGGCAAAAAGGCACAAGAGGCGCCTACCTAAATTAGATGTTTTAATGTTGCATTTTATTACATTGTATGCGGACCGTTCAATTTGCCTGTTTTTGAAAAAAAATTCTGAGTTAGTAAACTATTTTGGGGGCATATTATAATGAAAATGTTGACCTATAACGTTTGGTCCCATTTGGAAACTAAAGATGTACCCGTATATCTTTTTTTCCCGCTGGAGATGGGACACTGGATGGGGAGGGTTCTGGATTACTACAGTGAATTCTTTCTCAGGTGTCTGCATGGTGGGGCTTGCCAACCAGCTTAGGGTCTAACTGAAGGAATTTTCCCCCAGGTCAGATTGACAGACCTGGGAGCTGGGGAGGGTTCGCCTTCCTCTGCAGCATGGGGCACAGGACACGGGACACTTGCTGGTTTAAAGTAGAGTAAAGGGTTGAGTCTCTGAAACTTTAAGTCTTTAAACCGTGATTTGAGGACTCCAGTAACTCAGCCAGATGTTAGGAGTCTATTACAGGAGTGGGCGGGTGAGGTTCTGTGGCCTGCAGTGTACAATGGTCCCTTCTGGCCTTAAAGTATGAATCTGAATCTAAGCATAAGAGATTTATGTTTCTTTGAGTATGGCAGCAATCCTAATGGTTTAACAGCCATCGTTTGACAAAGCAAAGCAAAGCAAACTCCAGTGAAGATCTACAAAGGAAATGTAATGGAGGGATGTTAACAGGCCATTTTACTTTGAATGATCCCTAGAAATGTCTTAACTACTTATGCTAAAAAAAACCGGTTACTCACCTTCTCGTAACTGTTGTTCTTCGAGATGTGTTGTTCATGTCCATTCTAATCAGGTGTGTGCGCGCGCATGGCAGCCAGAAGATTTTCCCCTTAGCAGTATCCGTTGGGTCGATCTGGGCACCCCCTGGAGTGGCGCCATCATGGTGCTCAGTATAGGGCCCTACCGACCTGCCACCCCCTCAGTTCCTACTTGCTGGCTACTCCGACAGAGGGGTAGATGGGTTGGTATTGGAATGGACATGAACACATATCTCGAAAAACAACAGTTACGAGAAGGTGAATAACCTTTTCTTCTTCTTTGAGTGCCTGTTCATGTCAATTCCAATCAGGTGACTCCCAAGCCTAAATTCAGGAGGCGGGGTCGGAGCTGTCCACTGACTGGAGCACTGCTCTACTGAAGGCCGCATCATCTCTAGCCTGCTGAGTAATTGCATAATGTGCGGTGAAAGTACGTATGAAGAACCACATCGCTGCTCTACGTATTTCCTGGGTCGGGACTTGTGCCAGGAACGCTGCTGAAGAAGCCTGCGCCCTAGTGGAGTGTGCTGTGGGCAGAGGGGCAGGCACCTCTGCCAGGTTATAGTATTCACGGATGCATGACGTGATCCACGAAGAAATTCGCTGGGAGGAGATTGGAAGACCCTTCATCCTGTCTGCCACGGCCACAAACAGTTGAATGAACTTCCTAAATTGTTTTGTTCTTTCAATGTAAAAGGCTAGCGCTCTGCAGACATCTTAGGAGCGAAGCCTCTGCTCTCTGCCTCTGGAGTATGGCTTAGGATGGAACACTGGGAGGAAGATGTCCTGGTTGATGTGAAACTGGGAAACAACCTTCGGGAGGAAAGCTGGATGTGGCCTGAGCTGAACCTTGTCCTTATAGCACATGGTGTAAGGGAGCTCTGATGTTAGGGCCTTGAGCTCAGACACCCTCTGGATTGAGGTTATCACTACCAGAAACACCACCTTGTATGACAAGTAGAGCAGGGAACACATTGCCAGCCGTTCAAAGGATGGACCCATCAATTTGGAAAGCACCAGATTGAGGTCCCAGGTCAGGGTCGGTTGCTGGACGTGCATATATAGCCTGTCGAGACCTTTCAGGAAACGGATGACCATAGGGTTGGCAAACACTGACCGGCCCTCTGAACCTGAATGGAAGGCAAAGATGGCTGCCAAATGAACTCTTACCGACAACATGGACAGTCCCTGCAGCTTGAGATGGAGAAGGTAGTCCAGTATGAGTGGTATAGAGGCAAGCGTCGGGGATGAGTGATGCTGCGCCAACCAGAATGAGAATCTCTTCCACTTGGCAAAAGTAGGTAGCCCTGGTGGAGGGTTTCCTACTGTCAAGGAGGACTTGTTTAACCGGGTCCAAGCAGGAGAGCTCCATGGGGTTCAGCCATGGCGCTTCCACGCCGTGAGGTGCAACAACTCGAGGTTCGGGTGCTAGAGACAGCCATGATCCTGAGTTATTAAGTCCGTGAGGAGCGGCAAGGTAACTGGGGCTTCGAAGGACATTTCCAGGAGAGATGTGTACCAGTGTTGGTGGGGCCAGGCTAGAGTTATTAATATCACTGAAGTCTCTTCCCTCCATATTTTGAGGAGCACCTTGTGAACAAGACGGCTGGTCGGGAACGTGTAGAGAAGATGGCCTCTCCATGGGAGGAGGAAAGTGTCCGCGATGCTGCCCAGTCTGTGATTCAGGAAGGAGCAAAATTATTGGCGCTTCTTGTTGAGTTGCCTGGCGAACAGATCCATCTGGGGAAAGCCCCACCGTTAGAAGATGGAGTTTGTGACATCCGGGCAGAGGGACCACTCGTAGCTGTGAAAAGACTTGCCTGCTGAGACGGTCCTCCAACTCGTTCTGTACTCTTGGGAGGTACGATGCTTGCAGGTGTATCAAATGAGCTAAAAAAAAAGTCCCACACTGTGAGGGCTTCCTGGCACAGGGGAGAGGAGCGTGCACACCCATTTGTTGATATAGAACATCGCCGTGGTGTTGTCTGTCATGACTGATACACATCTTCCTGTCAAGTGGGCTCAGAAAGTCTAGCATGCCAGATGCACTGCTCTTTGACACTGATGCGGAGAGCAAGTTCCGCCTGAGACCAGAGGCCTTGTGTCCTGAGGTCTCCCAGTTGTGCTCCCCAGCTCAAGGGCTGATGCATCCATCACTAGCGAGAGGGACGGCTGAGGACTGGTGAAGGGGACCCTTGCACACACTACGTGTGGGTTGAGCCACCACTGGAGAGAGTCGAGGACCGGGCGAGGCAGAGTCACGACCCTATCTAAACTGTCCCAAGCCGGCCAATACACCGAGGCTAGCCATGATTGGAGAGGCCGGAGTCTGAGCCTGGCGTGTTGCACCACATAGGCACAAGAAGGGATTGGGATGGTGGTGTGAGGAAGCAATGGAGCTACCCCCGATCCTGCTGATACCAACCATGCTGGAGGCAGTATGAAAGTGGCTGAGGCCACCGATGCTGCCCTGGAACATGACCCTTGGCTCCGCCCTTGGCCTTGGTGAAAGGCCCAGGGAGTCCAAAAGGGCCACTGTGCTGGGGGCTGCCACTGCGCAGGCCACGGTGCCGGGTAAGGGTGCCGGTCTCGTGATAACCTGGACTGTCTACTTGTGCTCCTATGAGATTGATAGGAGTCTGACTCAGAGGTCTCAGAAAAGGAGGACCACGGAGGAGCAGTACTTCAAGGCGCCCAGAGTCTGCGCCGAGGGCTTGGGGATCGACAAGGCTACTGACCCTGTTCTGGCGCTGGGGAGCAATGCACCGGGGATAGAGACCACTGGGCTATCATTACAGGCTTTCCCCTTGCTGGTCCTGGGGGAGCGACCGGTGCTGGCAACCTCTCCCGTGTAGGCAGGGAGAACGGTGCCATGAGCTGGAGCAGGTCCCGTGCTGCCTCAAACGCCTCCGGGGTCGATGGGAGGTGAAGTTGTCAGCTCGGCCTTGGCAAGCAAGAAGTGTCCGGACTCAACTGCCCTTCCATGGGGGCAGGAGTCAACACAACCATCTCTGGCAGTGAGGCCAAAGTAGTGTGGCCTGGGGCACTGCGTACTGATGAGGAGGTACTTGGCACCGGGTACACCAACCCGGGGTCGGACTGGGGCCAGAGTGCTGCTTCCATTAGTAGGATCTTCAGGCGCTGATCTCCATCTTTCAGTGTCCTGGGGCAAAACCCCCTGCAGATCTTACAGCGATCCTTTTTATGGCTCTCCCCCAAACACTTCAAACACAAAGTGTGAGGATCACTTCTGAGCATACACTTGCTGCAGACCGCACAGGCTTTGAAGCCAGGAGACCGAGGCATGTCCTAGTGCCGGGATAGTGCTGGAGGGGAAGCCCCTCCAAAGGAAACTTAAGTAAAGTACCTACTAACTACTTAACACTAACTACAGAACTAATGAAAACTATATACAGACTGCCAAATGCGCTTGTCATGACAAGAGCAAGTGAAAGTTCCAGCTAATTGTCACTGGCGGTAAGAAGGAACTGAGGGGGTGGTGGGTCGGTAGGGTCCTATATTGAGCGCCATGATGGCGCCACTCCAGGGGGCGCCCAGACTGACCTGACAGATACTGCTAGGGGAAAAATCTTCTGGCTACCGCACGCACACTTGATTGGAATTGATATGAACAAGCACTGAAAGAAGAACAATCTACTACATCTTGTATTTAGCTGTGACACTCTTGGTATGTCTACACTGCAACTAGACACTTGCAGCTGGCCCAGGCTCAGAGGGCTCAGGCTGTGGGGCTGTTTACCTGTAGTGCAGACTTTCCTGCTCAGGCTGCAGCCCAAGCTCTGAGATCCTCCTATTTTGCAGGATCCTAGAGCCCAGAGGTCTCCACAGCCCAAGCCTTGAGAGCCAGAGTCAGCTGGCATGCGCCAGCCAGGGGTTTTTAATTGCAATGTAGACATTTCTTCAGAGTAAGGAATGAAGAGGTCTGAATAAGTTCAAAAGCTTGTCTCTCTCACCAACAGGAGTTGGTCCAATAAAAGATATTACCTCACCCACTGTCTAACTGAGAAACAACTAAATCAAGAAGTTTTCTATTTACATCTTCAGTGTTTCTATAATGTGGATCTTAAATCAATGAGCCAGGGATGCGTTAGCATTTGGAGCAGACTGCCGTTACAGATTATGCTTTTGGGGAGAAGGGAAGACACCAGCTACTCTGACTCATTACTGAGTTTATAATTTGAGATTAGGAGGTCAGTAACTGACACCTAGGGCACCGCAGCCTGATTTAGTTTGGTTCCAGACTCCTCAATGGCTAAATGATTTTGCCCCCTGTATCTTTTTCTATTGGTGAAGAGAACAGAAGGGTTTTTGATAGCTATTTTACCAGGTAATCCTAGACATTTTAAGAGGCTTTCTTGTAAGAATGAAAATGTAGGGGGGGGGATTTAGTTGTGTTTCTGAATTTTCATCAAGTTTTCCTTTCTTCTGAAGAAAGTTCTATAGAGAATAATGGCAACAGGGAGAAGAGGGGTGAAAAAAGATCTACAAATGTATTTCTTTGTTGGATGAAATAAATAAACCCTTTAAGTAGTGGAGAAGAAACACTGATGATTGAGGAGAGCAAACAGCAGGCCTGTATTCTCTTTTTAGAGAGCTAGAATTAAGAAATCTGCATACACAAGGCTCAGTTTATCTTAACTATGTCAGAACCTAGGACATAGATCCTATCTGGAAGTCTGTTCCTTCATTTTCACCACATCCACTACCCAGAGGATTGTCTACAGATCCAGTTCAAGTCACCTCCATGAAGGTAGAGGCATAAGAATACAACCTATCATGAACAGTTTGAGTTAGATGTTTATGCCTCTTCCAAAGCTGCTGTTGGAACCAGCAGCTGCTCAGATTGAGCAAAATAAGCCAGATATTGAGGGGAGTAGTGTGCTATATATAGCAACACCCATCTGTTTCTTCCTCTCCATGTTGGACAGCAACTAACAACAACAACATAAACAGTAAGTAATGAGAGCTAGTTTCTGGTGGCTTTCAAGAGGAAGCAAAAAGCAAACTGGAGAACTCGCATAAGGAAGGTAACCAGAAAATAAAACAAAAGTCTGGTGGTTAATAGGCATGGGGTAGCCAACCAAGGGAAGGGAGAAATGCTCTAAAGTATGGAACCCAAGTTGCAATGTGTGTTATATTCCTACAGGTTAACAAAATAGGTTTTCTTTGAAACATACTGAAATCAAAATTACCTTTCTGACAGGTGGTTTTGTTATGATATCTTCAAAACTGTCATCTGCTTTTAGTGTCTGAAAGTTTTCATGTAATATTCCTATCTTCTTGTCATTATCCCATCCTGCAGGACTTAAGGTAAACAAATACAGACATTGATCTTAAAATTTAAATACTCACTTGGTTGTTCCCTAATACCCAATATCAACCTGTGGATAAAGATTATCATTGTTGAAAGCCAAAACAAAAGTTTTAATAACTCCCTTCCTCTACATCAGCTAGCCAGTGATTAGCAGTGTCAGCTGTATGAAGTATGTTTATTTTGCTCAGTGTAACATATTGGAGAAGTGATTTTCTCCTGGTGGAACATTCCACTTAAAAAATTGGCTTGATACTTCCTCTCTCTCAAAACAACAGTGACTGCTCACCAACAGTCTTAACCCACTAACTAACAATCCAGAAAAACCCAAACCTGTTCTTACGGTGAATTTGTAACACTTAACACAGAAATTTAGTAAATGTTAATGTTGAAACAAAATGGAAATAGCTTTATAGAACCACTACTACTTATACACACTATACTGTGTAGATACAAATGTATACATGCATGAATATTTAATAATAAAGAAACTTACATAAATACTGCATCTTTTTCCACAACAGCAGCAGATACATTGAAAGGAAATCCATACAATTTCTGGACAATATATCTATACACTAAATCGATATTTTTGTTTTCCTTTACTGAAGTGTAAATAAGTGCTGCACCATCTGAACACATTTGTTAAAAGAAAAATCAGGAGTTTTATTAGCGCAAGCTAACAATTAAGTTTACAACTAATCTTTTTAGAACACTGCTCCCTGTTTCCAAAAGCGAACTTTGTTACTGCTGGATCTATTCAAAGAAAATTTCTATTTGAAACTAACCTTAATTGTATAAACTCATTTAATGACCGAAAAAGCCAGGCAAAGCCAGACTCTACTCAGTGAGTCAGTTGTATGTTGTAAGCTTTTATAGCAACAACAGGCTCTTCCCACTCCCCAAAGAAAAGCCCACAATGCTAACACAACATTAATGGTAAACTATCAAAGTTGGTCATCTCAAAAGTACTAAACGAACCTGCAGTTATTGCCAAAGACTTCTTAAATCCTCCTATAATTTCTGTTTAAAGTAAAGGAGCAGAGTTGTACCATATAAAATTAAGGTATATGTTTCCCTACAAGGGGTGAGTATAATGCCAACACAGATGTGCATAGTTAGTTGATGTGCCTGAAACTATCTGCCAACACCAATATGACCCTAAGATGGTATTGCTCTTTCAGAGTCTTTAAAGTTTTTAATTATGACATTTCTCTAAATAGCTATATATCAGTCTTTAAATTATGCAACAAATATTAAGAAAAATGTTTAACACTTACAGTGCTTTGTCTTTTCTAAGTGCTCTACAGCATCATGAAATATTATTGGAAGTATGTGGGACTCTTTAAGAGGGTCTGGCAAACTTAAAACAATTGAAACTTGGATATTAGAAGCTGAACGTCTCCAAAAAAGGTAAAGGGTACATCTCAGTATGTGTAGTTCAACTTATAACTTTCCTTTTTCATAATGATTGGGAAGATATCCAGTGGGATTTCTAATACCTATTAGATAGATTTATATCCTATATTTAAAAAACCTCAAGTTGTACACATAGGAGCTAATTTAAGTAACAGTATACTATCACTTAATATCCTCCCTCCCACCTTTTTGGTTATACCCATTTGCATTGTACTAGGTGTCAATTCTGCAATTTGGTCTGCTGGCATAGATCCCAACTGGAGGATGGGGGTCTTAATAAACAGTTTGGGGCAGGCATTGTGCCAATCCTGACTGGCGCCTCAAGTTCTTGAACTATAGTTTATCCACAAATGCTATCTTCTCTATGGTCTCGTCTACACTCCCTTTCTTAACATCGCCCTTCACTGCAGCTCCAATGCTGGTAAAATAGCGTGGACAAGCTGCTGGAATTTTAAATGTCCTCTGAATCTGCTCTTTGCAAGGTTAGATGACTAAGGGTAAAATGGTGTATAGTACAATTGAACTTCAGAGTTACGAACACCTCGGGAATGGAGGTTGTTCGTAACTGAAAAAAACATTATGGTTGTTCTTTCAAAAGTTTACAACTGAACATTGACTTAATACAGCTTTGAAACTTTACTATGAAGAAAAATACTGCTTTCCCTGCATTTTTTTAGTTTACATTTAGCACAGTACTGTATTTACATTTTTTGAGGGGGAGGGGGTCTCTGCTGCTGCCTGATAGCATACTTCTTGTTCCAAAGGAGGTGTGTGGTTGACTGGTCAGTTTGTAACTCTGAGGTTCTACTGTAATGTTCCCATTTGTGTTAAAACAATTTTGGGAACTTAAGAAAAACGCTGACAGTCAGCTTGAGCATGAGTTCCATATCCACATACCTCTAAGGTAGGCAAAGCCAGCTTATACCTCCACGTAAAGTTATGCATTTTCCTACATCTTTAATATTTAAAAAGTCTTGGAGAACTATTCAGTATTGCAAAAGACTGGTCCAATAGTCAGGCCAAAATGATTACATGCCTTATAATCAAGTGTACTTGAAGTATACTCAAATGTAAATTGAAGTGAGAATTATCTTGCTGTTGGTAGGCTATTTCAGGGAAAATCTTAAACTCAGTTTTAGGGCAACTATTCAGCATTTTATTATGAAAAGGTTGGTGAAGGAAAAATCTAGGAAACCATGGACAAGAAGGTATGCTGGACTTCTCTTCCCGATACCCCCGTGTTAGAAAAAAAACACACACACACACACACACACACACAAAAATCCACAACACTTGACAGTATAAAGAAGGTTAAACCTGACATGGCCCAGCGTAACAGAATCTTCCCTAGGGGCCTCGGTTCAGTTAAGCCAGTCACTCAGTGGTGGACTCAGGCTAGTTAACCAGGGAATGGTTTAATGATAAAACATAGTAGCCAAGGAAAACCAAGCAATGGTACATGAACAACATAATGGCCAACAAGGGTCAGGCTAGAGACTCTTGCCTATATGCTCGGGGTATTACTGATCGCCATATTTGGGGTCGGGAAGGAATTTTCCTCCAGGGTAGATTGGCTGAGCCTCTGGAGGTTTTTCGCCTTCCTCCGCAGCATGGGGCAGGGATCACTAGCAGGAGGGTCTCAGCCGATTGAAGTCACTAAAACACAGGACTGGGGACTTCAACAGTAGAGTACAGGGAAGGGTCTTGCGGCCTGCAGCATGCAGGGGGTCAGACCAGATGATCATAATGGTCCCTTCTGACCTTAATGTCTATGAGTCTATGAGTCTATGAGTCTAGTTCCTAGAATAGTTGTGTTCAAGCCATACAAGTTTGTCACATCTTATAAGGATTACAGATATGTCATTATTACACATTTCAAACTTGAAAGGATACATTGTAAACAAAACCGTCGGATATGTGACTGAATGAAGTCAAAGTGTTCATCTCTGTAGTCATGTTCTTTTTCCAGGACACTAATGGCATCACACTGTCAAGTTAAAAAACAGACAAACAAGCAATATTGCATGTTCAGCATCTTTTAAAAATAGCAACATTGTTACTCCTCCAGTTAACAGATGGGAAAAGAAAGAAAAAATCATCAAGACATTTAACCACCTAAATGGAACAAATTAAGGAACACATTTTTGAACCTATAGCTGACACAGGCAGTATTATAACCAGCACTAAAGCCAGGGAGTTACAACTGGCTATGGAATGGTAAGAACTGCAAGTTTTTCAGATGCAGCAAAAGACTCACTAGAGCCCTGTACAGATACAAAAGCGTGTATCCGCATCTGCAGGGCTCTACACCATGGCCAGGCTACAGCTCCAAGAGCCATTCCCTCCCCCGGGTTGGAGCTGGGTCGGGGAGAGCCACAAGGGCAGCTGTGGGGAGGCCGCACAGAGTCGCGGACCCTCCACCTGCCCTTGGCCAGGCAGGGACACAGCCAGGGGCTGCTCTCAGGCTCTGCCCTCCCCCTCTCTGCAGGCAGGTGGAGGGTTCGCTGTGGCTCCCCAGCTGTGCTCCACACTGGCCTGGCTGGGGTGGGGGGGATGACCTGTGGAGCTGCTTGGGCTCCCCGCCCAGGGCAGCTGGAGTGTCCGCCGTGGCTCCCCACAGCTGTCCACCTAGCTCTTACCATGGCCAGGCTGTGACTACGAGAGCCGCCCACCCCGGCCGGAGCTAGGTTGGGGAAAGCCGTGCTGGCAGCTGTGGGGAGCCTGGGTCCCTCCACCTGCCCTAGGCAGGGCGCCCAATCAGCCCCCAGCTTGTGTCCCTGCCCCCCCCCAGGCTCCCAGCCCAGGGCAGGTGGAGGGTCTCCAGGGTCTGCGACATGGTTCCTCACAGCTGCCTGCCCAGCTCTTACCGTCAGAGCCCTGTGCAGATACAAAATTTGTATCCGCATCTGCGCTATTCACAGAAACGGTCCACAGATACAAAGCAGATAGCCCTAGATTTGCAGGGCTCTAAGAATCACACAGCGGAGGACTGCACCTATGTTGAAATCAAAACACGGTACTCTCTGCAGTGGGTTTAGCTATTGTGGTATCAGGGCCATTAAAACACCTAGACATACAAAAATCCTATCTAGCTCTGCAACAACAACAAAAAAAAACCACACCACAAGAAACAAACAGGGTTTTGACTAAAAAGTGAAAGCACTGGCCAACTGGTGAAGTGACAGTAATAGTATGATAACAAGCTTATTCCCTCATTCCCTGGGCTAGGACACACTGAAAATACAGCTTGCTTATGTCCATGACCATTGCAGGGCCAAAAGGAAACAGATCCCAAGAGAACCATACCCAAATCTACCTTGCTAAGAACGTGGGTTACCCAACTACTTATGAAAGTTAGGGAGAAGAGATTATCAGAAGAATCCTAAAAACTGGGAAATATAATGCAGAAACACCTAAACTGCTAACCGAAGAACTCACCTCAATTTTTTTGCAATCCTCTCCATTTATAAGAGGGAGGTCAGAGTACATTAAAATATGTAAGTGGCTTCATTTTCATGTGCCAATTTTAAAATTTTAAAAAATTCAGCAAGATGGAAAAATCCTACCCAAAAGATGGAATTATATTTGTGTAATTTGTTTTAAAGAAACCCTGATCAGGTTGTAGATGTGCTGATGGTGGCATTTTCTGTAGCCTTGTCAGATTTATTCTGGAAAGCCTAGAACATCACAGAGCTGCTTCTGTTAGCAGAAGTGAGCCAAATCAGTAATTAAATAAGAATTAAACTTTTGGTCTGCACATGCATTTGCGCGCGCGCACACACACACACACACACACACACACACAAAAGTGAAAAACTGCTTGATTCATGCTCATGGTGTAGCTGTTAGTCAGTCTCAGGGGATAATAATTTTGATATAGCTCAGAATTTGTTTTTTGTTTGTTTGTTTTTTATTTGCAAAGTTTGGTTCTTCTGCTCTGTTCTACTATGCTCATTTTGCTTGATTAAATCAATCTTCAAAAGATTCACTAGAATTAGGATGATAAAGATGTTAACAAGGTATTTTTTTAATTTATAAATTGATGACCTGCCTGTGATCAAGTACTGTCGGCTGCTTTTAGTTATATCTTCCACATCTAACCTGAGGACATAAAAATAAACCAATTCCTAAAACTTTGGGAAAAATCTAAAATTTGGAACTTCCTGACTTTAGAATGCTTGATTTGCAATCCTATGCTAAGTAGCCTCAGAACATTTACATGATTTTACCCTTATTTCAACTTTCTAGATAGTAAATTGACTCTCCCCCAGAAGCGCCATTATGTTTTGAACGTATCTGAAGTAAAAGAATACAAACAACAGCACCTCATGTCTAGATATCTTTGTTTACTAGCATCAACATTCAGAAAAGTGTTAATGCATTTCAAGGGAGAAAAATGCCTATGCTCCACAAAAAGTGGCTTTTAAAAAATTCTTATCAGGGAAAAACCAAAGTATTTATAATTGAGTGCTTTCTTCAGTTTAGAAGAGCCAAATATTGCCAGCCACCCATAACCAGAAGCACACTTTTAAAGTAAAATATGCAAAAACAATTCTAAAATTTGAAACAAACCTTTGTACAAACTACTACTACTGGAATGCCTAAGTTACATGTTAGCGTATCTGCACCCAGCGGCAAAATCACACTGTCATCTTTGTCTTCCTGCATTGATGTATTTCTTCTTTGTGGAGAAACTGGAAAATCCTCTCCTGGTTCTATATATTCCTGGAAATCTCTTACCACTGAAATGAAAGAAAAATATTAACCTATAATGGCAGCCACTTATTATTTCAACAATAATTATTCCCATTGACAAAATCCACTTACTGTACACTACACAGTAAGTGTTTGTTCATGTTTAAAAAGCTCAAAAAAAGCGCATGAAATGCTACCACTAATGTTTGGCCTGTACAGTGCAGAAGAATACTAGTAAGTCTAGTATCTGATACATCCATGACTGGAAAGAAGTGTACAGCAAGACATTAAGTTTACTAAAGAATTACAAGAGCACAGTCAATACGCAGGACACTATAAATCCAACTATTGTTTAGATTCTACTGTGGAAGTGCTTAAAGGTCTCAGTCAGTTTCCCACTGCCATGGGCACTACACACCCAATGAAAAGGTAAGTTCTGCTCTTTGAGGCAGAGACTATTTAAAGTATATCATGAGACAGAGTGGATATAAGCAGATAAAGATGAATAGCAATACTGAGAATTATGATTAGCAGAAGCAGCAGTATTCACAATAGACAAGCTGCCTAGCTGTTGTGTTGTGCCAGTGAAACTAAAATCAGGAATAGTCATCCAAATTTTTACATCTCTTTACAAATGCACAATAACAAGCAACAAAAATAGAAGGGAATATACCACAGTCAGACAGTAATACATCACTAATTTCCACTACTGATAGTTATTCTATCTGTTGTCAATTGGTAAAGTGAACAACCCCCTTCACCTGAGAGACCACAACGTAATTTCATTTTATTTTGGCCACTGTAGTGTTTAACACTATACCCTGAATATTTTAACACTATAGTAGGAAGGAGTGTCACTACAGAGTTTTTCTATTATATCTGAAAGCCTAAACCAGACCATATTATTTGTGTGAATTACAAACTCTATGGATTAACAAAGTACACAGAACTTCTACTAAACTCTACTATTGAAACTCCTTTTTGTAAAGTTCACTGTGGTACAGAGAACAGGCAGAATAGTGGTAGATAAAAAGATAAGAATTGTGTGTATAGATTGAATTGAATTGAAAGGGACTCCTACAAAAAATAGGAACATGAACAAATTATAAAGGATGACTAAAATAAAATAGCGGAAGCACATAGGGACAAAATCAGAAAGGCAAAGGCACAAAATGAGTTACGCCTATCAAGGGACATAAAAGGCAACAAGATAAGGTAATATAAAATATTAGGACCAAGCAAAAGACGACGGAAAGTGTAGGTCCACTATGACGGAAAATATTAGGACCAAGCAAAAGATGACAGAAAGTGCAGGTCCTTAGCAGAGAAGGAGAGCTAATTATGGATAATATCAAGAAGGCTGAGGTGTTAAACCTATTTGGTTTCAGTCTTCACTAAAAAGGTTAACTGTGACCAGATGCTTAACACAGTATTAACAAGTAGGAAGGAACACAAGCCAGAACATAGTAAGAAGATGTTAAAGAATATTTAGGTAAGTTAGGTGTATTCAACTCAGTAGGCCCTGATGAAATTCACTCCTGGGTATTTAAGGAACTAACTAGCTAAAGCAATCTCAGAACCATTAGCTATTATCATTCAGAACTCATGGAGGACAGGTGAGGTCCCAGAAGACTGAGGAAGGGCAAACATAGTACATTAAAAAGGAGAACAAAAAGAATCCACAAGTTATAGACCAGTCAGCCTAGCTTCACAATACTTGGAAAGATACTGGAATAAATTATTAAACAATCAGTTTGTAAGCACCTAGAGAATAAGATTATAAGGAACAGCCTGCATGGATCTGTCAAGAGCCAAACATGCCAAAGCACCCTAATTTCCTTCTTCGAAGGGGTTACTGGCCTAGTGGATAATGGTAAGCAGTAGATGTGATGTATCTTGATTTTAGTAAGGCTTTTGACATAATCCCCAACAGGAACTCTCATAGGCAAACTAGGGAAATGTTGTCTAGATGAAACTACTACAAGGTGGGAGCACTACCGATTGAAAGACTATACTCAAAGTAGTTACTGGGAGGGATGTATCTCGTGGGGTCCCACATGGGTCTGTCTGGTACTATTCAATACTTGTATTAATAACTTGGTTAATGGAGTAGAGAGTAGGTTTATAAAATTTGCAGATGACACCAAGCTGGGAGGTGTTGAAACCACTTTGGAGGACAGGATTAGAATTCAAAATGACTGACAAATTGGAGAATTGGTCCTAAATCAACAAGATGAAATTCAGTGAAGACAAATGCAAAGTGCTTCACTTAGGAAAAAATATCAAATGCACAAATACAAAATGGGGGATAACTTGCTAGGCGGTTGTACCACTCAAATGGATCTGGGGTAACAGCGGATCACAATTTGAATAAAAGTCAAAAAATAAACATGATTCAGTTGCAAAAAAATGTTCAGTATCATTCTGCGATATATTAACAAGAGATTCTTATGAAAGACATAGGAGGTAACTGTCCCACTCTACTTGGCACTGGTAAAGCCTCATCTGGAATACTGTGTGCAACTTCGTGCACCACTCTTTAGGAAAGAGGTGGACAAACTGGAGAGAGTCCAGAGAAGAGCAACAAAAGTGATAAAGGGTTTAGAAAATCTGATTTATGAGAAAAGGTTAAAAAACTAGTCTTGAGAAAAGAAGACTGAAAGAAGAACCTGATAACTGATAAGTTTTCAAATATGTTCAGAGCTGTTATGAAGAGGATAGTGATCAACAATGGACATGGAGAACAGAAGGTAGGACAAGTAGCAATTGGCTTAATCTGCAGCAAAAGAGATTTAGGTTAGATGTTAGGAAAAAACAACTATAAGGATAGTTAAATATTGGAATAGGCTTCCAAGGGATGTTGTGGAATCCCTGCCATTAAAGGTTTTAAAGAAAATGTTAGACAAACACCTTTCAGGGATGGCCTATCTCAGTATGGGGGAGGCTTGGCTAGATGGTTTACTAAAGTCCTTTCCAGCTCTAGATTTTTATGATTCATTTATTGTATATCGTAAGTATTGATTACAGTGTGTTTTTCATGTAAATGAATTTCATGGACTGTAAAGGTATATAGTAGAGTACATGCATATGATAAATTACTCTGAACTTGAGAAATTATGTATGACCAGGTAATTAAAGGCTACAGTAATAAATATGATCAAAGGGACATAATGAAGGCTACATAGTAAAAGCTTACTCAATTCCTTACTTGCCATGCAAATTTTTTTTTTTTTTAAACTGATTTTCCTAGATTCTTCCCACATCCAAAATCACATAACAAAATCATCCAAAGCCCAAGATTTGGTGGTGATGGGGGACTTCAACTATCCAAATATATGTTGGGAAAATAACACAGCGGAGCACAGACTATCCAACAAATTCTTGGACTGCATTGCAGACAACTTTTTATTTCAGAAGGTTGAAAAAGCTACTGGGGGAAGCTGTTCTAGACTTGATTTTAACAAATAGGGAGGAACTCATTGAGAATTTGAAAGTAGAAGGCAGCTTAGGTGAAAGTGATCATGAAATCATAGAGTTTGCAATTCTAAGGAAGGGTAGAAGGGAGTACAGCAAAATAGAGACAATGGATTTCAGGAAGGCAGATTTTGGTAAGCCAGACAGCTGATAGGTAAGGTCCCATGGAAATCAAGACTGAGGGGAAAAACAACTGAGGAGAGTTGGCAGTTTTTCAAAAGGACACTATTAAGGGCTCAAAAGCAAGCTATTCCGCTGGTTAGGAAAGATAGAAAATGTGGCAAAAGACCACCTTGGCTTAACCACGAGATCTTGCATGATCTAAAAAATAAAAAGGAGTCATAAAAAATGGAAACTAGGACAGATTACAAAGGAGGAATATAGGCAAACAACACAGGAATACAGGGGCAAGATTAGAAAGGCAAAGGCACAAAATGAGCTCAAACTAGCTATAGGAATAAAGGGAAACAAGAAGACTTTTTATCAATACATTAGAAGCAAGAGGAAGACCAAAGACAGGGTAGGCCCACTGCTCAGTGAAGAGGGAAAAACAGTAAAGGAAACTTGGAAATGTCAGAGATGCTTAATGACTTCTTTGTTTCGGTCTTCACCGAGAAGTCTGAAGGAATACCTAACATAGTGAATGCTAACGGGAAGGGGGTAGGTTTAGAAGTTAAAATAAAAAAAGAACAAGTTAAAAATCACTTAGAAAAGTTAGATGCCTGCAAGTCATCAGGGCCTGATGAAATGCATCCTAGAATACTCAAGGAGCTAATAGAGGAGGTATCTGAGCCTCTAGCTATTATCTTTGGAAAATCATGGGAGACGGGAGAGATTCCAGAAGACTGGAAAAGGGCAAATATAGTGCCCATCTGTAAAAAGGGAAATAAAAACAACCCAGGAAACTATAGACCAGTTAGTTTAACTTCTGTGCCAGGGAAGATAATGGAGCAAGTAAATAAGGAAATCATCTGCAAACACTTGGAAGGTGGTAAGGTGATAGGGAATAGGCAGCATGGATTTGTAAAGAACAAATCGTGTCAAACCAATCTGATAGCTTTCTTCGATAGGATAACAAGTCTCGTGGATAAGGGAGAAGCTGTGAATGTGGTATACCTAGACTTTAGTAAGGCATTTGATACAGTCTTGCATGATATTCTTATCGATAAACTAGGCAAATACAATTTAGATGGGGCTACTATAAGGTGGGTGCATAACTGGCTGGATAACCATACTCAGAGAGTTGTTATTAATGGTTCCCAACCCTGCTGGAAAGGCATAACAAGTGGGGTTGCGCAGGGGTCAGTTTTGGGACTGGCTCTGTTCAATATCTTCATTAAGACTTGGATATTGGCATAGAAAGTACGCTTATTAAGTTTGCGGATGATACCAAACTGGGAGGGATTTCAACTGCTTTGGAGGACACTGTCATAATTCAAAATGATCTGGACAAATTGGAGAAATGGTCTGAGGTAAACAGGATGAAGTTTAACAAAGACAAATGCAAAGTGCTCCACTTAGGAAGAAAAAATCAGTTTCACACATACAGAATGGGAAGAGACTGTCTAGGAAGGAGTATGGCAGAAAGGGATCTAGGGGTTATAGTGGACCACAAGCTAAATATGAGTCAACAGTGTGATGCTGTTGCAAAAAAAGCAAACATGATTCTGGGATGTATTAACAGGTGTGTTGTGAGCAAGACACGAGAAGTCATTCTTCCGCTCTACTCTGCTCTGGTTAGGCCTCAGCTGGAGCTGGGCACCGCATTTCAAGAAAGATGTGGAAAAATTGGAGAGGGTCCAGAGAAGAGCAACAAGAATGATTAAAGGTCTTGAGAACATGACCTATGAAGGAAGGCTGAAAGAATTGGGTTTGTTTAGTTTGGAAAAAAGAGTAGACTGAGAGGCAACATGATAGCAGTTTTCAGATATCTAAAAGGGTGTCATAAGGAGGAGGGAGAAAACCTGTTCACCTTAGCCTTTAAGGATAGAACAAGAAGCAATGGGCTTAAACTGCAGCAAGGAAGGTTTAGGTTGGACATTAGGAAAAAGTTCCTAACTGTCAGGGTGGTTAAACACTGGAATAAATTGCCTAGGGAGGCTGTGGAATCTCCATCTCTGGAGATATTTAAGAGTAGGTTAGATAAATGTCTATTAGGGATGGTCTAGACGGTATTTGGTCCTGCCATGAGGGCAGGGGACTGGACTCGATGACCTCGCAAGGTCCCTTCCAGTCCTAGAATCTATGAATGAATCTATGAATCCCAATTCCATCATTTGGAGCTATTTAGGTGGACACTACCAAAATGCCTTGTCCCACACACTTTTCATGTTCACAGGAGGGAGAACCTCTCCTGCAAACACAGGTGCTGTGGAGAGCCTGCTTTCACACTTCGTAAGACCACCAGAGTAAAGTCCCTCCTCCAGAAGAGCTTGAGAGCTCCATAAGGCTCCTACTCCAGCTATAGACCTGCTAGATGGAGTCTTGCTCATCTGCAGTCCTACATTCCTTGGCAGGTCTGAGCTATGGAGACTCTAGACAGGCCCGTATGGAAGCGGGGCATGGGTGCCATTGAAACAAACCAGGATTTGCATGGAAAAGTACTATGACCCAAGCACAATATATATTTTTTATAAACAGGAACTTGCTGGAGCTTTACACCATTGTACTTCGAGCCCAGCATGTAACTTTTTTCTACGTGAAAGCATTTCAAGGGCTCCTTGGCCTCCCAAGCCTCATCTCCAAAATGAGCTAGCTTTTCTCCTACTCTCTCCTGTGGCCTTTGAGAGCTGCTCTGCTGTGAAGTTCTTAGGGTATATCTTCATGCAAAGTCTCCTACTCAAGTCTTGCCCCAAACAATCCTCCTGTCTATATAAAATCCTCTCACTCAAATATGGTGGTTCTTTCAACCTAGGTTAGCTGGCTCATCTGGGAATATACGCTAACATCCAAGTGAGGTTTTCACTTGAGCTGATAACCCACCCATTTTGCAATGAGGATGCAACCTAATCACTCAAGTGCTGATAATCCTCAAATGCCCACCCACAATTCACTCTGTGTCCCCAGAAGTTACAGGCAAGTTCTCCCAGGGAAAGAATCAGCATAGTTCAACTTACTGCAGCACAATGGGATGGGCCCTAGAAGTCCTAGCAATACACATGCATGAATGCAGCACCAGTGAGGAGAGTAATTTGAATATGGCTTTTCAGTGTTGTTGCTCACACCTGAGTTAGGCTGACCCAGGTGCTAATCACCCAAGTTAGCACTGCAGAGAAGACATACACTTAGGCCTTAGCTACACTTGCAAGTTACAGTGCTGTAAAGCCTCCCCCAGCACTGTAACTCACTCCCCGTCCACACTGGAAGGGCACTTACAGCGCTGTATCTCCCTGGGTACACCGCTGCAGGTACTCCAAATCTCAGAGGAATAACAGCTGCAGTGGAGTGGCTACGACTCACGAGTGTGAGTGTAAACGCTTGCAGCGCTGTACTAATCACCTTGCCAAGTGGCCAATTCTCTCCATTGTTTTGACTGGCTGCAGGAATGCGGAAGTGCCAGTTTCAAAGCTCGTACCACAGAGAAAAGCAAACAGTTTGCAGCTTGCTTTGAGTGAGTAAATGAATGAGCAGGGGGCCGGGAGTTCGGAACTTGCAAAATAGAGGCTCACATGCTCCAAAAAGCACTCTCTCTCCCCCCACACTCCCTATCACAATCCACCCCACCCCCCGTTTTGAAAAGCACGTTGCAGCCACATGAATGCTGGGATAGCTGCCCATAATGCACCGCTCCCAACACAGTTGCAAATGTGGCCACACCACTGCGCTGGCAGCTGTCAGTGTGGACAGACTGCAGCGCTTTTCCCTACTCAGCTGTACGAAGACAGGTTTACCTCACAGCGCTGTACAGTTGCAAGTGTAGCCAAGGCCTTAGGCTACACCTGTACAGCAATTAAACATCCACAGCTGGCCTGGGTCAGCTGACTTGGGCTGGGGGGTGGGGGGGAGAAGAGAGTTTCAGCTGCAGGACTGAAAAATTGATGTGTAGATGTTTGGGCTCAGGCTGGAACCCAAGCTGTGGGATCCCGGTGGGGGGCGGGGGGGGGGGGGAAGGTCCCAGAGTCCAGGCACCAGCCCAAGCCCAAATGTCTACATAGCCATTTTTAAGCCCCACAGCCCAAGCCCCGCAAGCCTGAGTCAGCCAACCTGGGCAAGCTGCAGGTCTTTTATCCCAATGTAGATGTACTCTTAGAATGTTCAGCAATGGAACCAATGGCTGCAGAAGAAGAGCTCATTTCCTGTTCCTCTAGCACAGTGATTCTCAAACTTTTGTACTGGTGACCCCTTTTTACATAACAAGTCTCCAAGTGTGACCACTTTTTAATATATTTAACACTATTATAAATGCTGGTGGCAAAGTGGGGTTTGGGGTGGAGGCTGACAGCTCACGACCCCCCCACATAATAACCTCAGGACCTCCTGAGGGATCCCGACCCCCAGTTTGAGAACCCCTGCTCTAGCAGAACCTTCGGAGGGCCACAAGAGCCCTCTCTCAACCCTTTACAACTTTTGCATGGATGGAGGGTAGGGCTTCTATAGGATATGCTTAGGTTAGTCTGTGGCCAGGGCTTATTTGTTCACTTTTTGCTTTGCGGCTACAGTTAGTCATGTATGTATATATGTATGACAGTCCTCCTTCACTGCACATTATGAATTGTGCAAGAAAGTTTTCTTGAAAGCTTCACGTTGTGCATCTGTATTTCAAACTAGTAATATCTCTGAATCTAAACCAAGTTTCACTGGAAGATTCAAAGATATTTCTGAGCTAAATTCCTACTCCACATTTTTAATATAATGGGAAAGTCTTCCCCATTTCCCCCCCCCCCCCACCACACACACACACACTAAAAATTGGCCCCAGCTGCAGCTCTGCTCCCACTCCCAGCCTTGGCCCCTGGCTGCAACTCTGTTCCGGTCCCTGTCCCCAGCCTCAGCCCCATACCCACCTCCAGCTGTGGTACCCTTACTGCTGTCCTGGCCTTGGCTCGGGGGGGGGGGGGGGGGGGGGCACAGATGGGGCAGAGGGGTTGCAATCCTCAAAAGTTTGGGGACCACTGCTCTACATTTCCAATTGCTCATAGTTCTCAGGCACGTCAAGAAATGAAATTTTCCACTGTCTTATTCAATTTAAAGATTTATTTATTTATTTAAAAAGAACATAAGTACAACTAGTTCATCCATCTGAATAGGAAAGTAGGGTAAATGCTTTCCTCATATGTTCTATCTTTGTAATTCACATTTCAAGCTTCAGTCATCTACATCTGAGGACTATAAAACAAAGCCAACGAGGAAGGAAAAATAACTTAAGAAAATTGGTTCAATATTTTTAAGACTATGAGTGCTAAAATAACCACTGAGCACATGAACTTTAGGAATTATTTTTTAACTAGTATTTTATGACACCCTTACCTTATAATGATTTAGAACATGTTGCCCTAGTTAAAGGCTGCCCCAACATTGTCCTTTTCTTAAAGCAGAAAAAAACAAAATCAAACACAAAAACTAATGCCATTGGAATTAAGAAATCAAGTACACAAGTCAGGAAAATCTAAAGTTCAAAGTTTTTAAACACAATGCTGACAGGGTCTCTCCCCCTTCACCCCCCCGCCGTTAAATGAAAATCTAATTACTTCCCTAACTTGTGTACTTTATTTCTCTTTCTGAATGTAAAATGATACATCACTAAATACAAAAACCCAGACGTGAGAAGAACTAGTTAGGCCATATCTGGAAATCAAAACCATCATTTTTGATATAGTAAAAGATGATAATTGATGTGTAAATACTACTTCCCCTAATTTAGTGCAACTTCCAAGCTCAGTTAGTTACATTGAGTCATTATCTTCAGGATAGGGCTGCTTGTTCTAACGGGCTAAATCAGTAGTAAATAGTTTTGAAGAAAACAAAGGCTAGATACTAAAAAGGTAATCAAGCAAACACAAGAACCAGATGTGCTCAATAAAGAGACAAGCACTAAAGAAAGCAGGCAAAATTTATTTTTCAGATGGAACACTTTATAGCTTTTCAGTGACATTCATCAAGTAAGGGACACAATTAGGTAACCAGAGGCAAAGACTCCAGCATTATTTTACTTGAGGCAGAGACATTGCCTCCATAAGGCTTCCAACCCAAAGAATAAAACCAGATCCTGGAGCAGGTTTTGGGCTCCCCTATAACAATCAGAGCCACTAAGCCAGTCCTTTAAGAAAATCCTTGAAGGAATGATTGAATGTGACTCTCAAATGATAATTCATCCTTATATAAAACCCTGTAGAAGGGTTCGGCCCTCTCTGGGGCGGCGGGGAACCAGACCGCCTCGCTACGTCCATCGGGTTATTTCGGGGGAACTAGCCTGGCCACGGGGTTTCATGCCGCGGCAATGGTAGAGACCAACAAACAGCTCTATTCCGCAGACCCAGGCCCTGGGTCAGGGCGGGGCAATAGAGAGTCTATGGCTCAGGCCCTTACGCAGGGGCTAAGCAAACAAATGAGTTCAGGAGGCCTAGTCCCTGGCTTCGAAGGGCCTGGGGAAAAGGGGGGACTGCCACGTTGGGTGGCAGGTGGGACGCAGGCCCACCCACTCCACTGCGTCCCAGCCCGGGGCCCTAACAGCGGCAGATGGCCTGCTGCTATGTCAGTGGAGATCATGGCCACAACACACTGACATTAGCTCTGGGTGTGCTGCAGCCAGACTAGGGTCGGCTGCCCCCGGGCTACTTCCTACCTCCCCCTCTAGAGGTACCTGCGTCTGGACGGTGTCCTCCACAGAATCAAACACCATGGGCTCTTCAGGGTACTCAGCGAGAGGTAGGCTTGGCAGCTCCTCTGGGTAGCTTGCCACAGGTAGGCTTAACAGCTTCCCCGGGGTCTAGTCAGCATCAGGCCTCGGCTGGTCTGGCCAGTCCTCGGATCGGTCGCAGACTGCAGGAGTCTCCCCACCGGGAGCTAGGCCACAGGTGTCTGGCTTCTCCGGCGGTTGGGCCTCTAGTGAGCTCTGTGGTTGGGCTTTTGTACTTCCTGTCCTGCGCCCTGACCTCTGGGGGGGCGGGCGCAAGCTCCATTGGCTCCACCCACTTTGGTGTCCGCAGGGGCTCGTCCCTCTCCGGGGCGGCGGGGAACCAGACCGCCTCGCTACAAGCCCCAATAGATATTTATCCAAACACATAAACGAGCAGTCCGTCTTAACATTTAACTTAAGGTTTCAATTCCAGAACTGTGTCAACTATTGCAGTACTGTACACTTTAGCAAAGCACAGTTCTACCTAAAAAGGACGATCTGGCTGTTAGGGCCCTAGCCTAGGATTCAGAGATTTGGGTTCAAATCTCTGCTCTGCCACAGACTTCCTGTACCACTGTGAGCATGTCACTTAGGCCCAGATTTTTAAATGTATTTAGGCACTGCTCCACCTGGTGTTGCTACACCTAACTGACTTAGCAGCTGATCTCACTAGCACTAGTGCTATTGATGGTGCAAAATTTAATGCAGACAGGGCTCAGGCATTTTTACTACGTCACAAAAGCCTGAACAGAGGCACATTGGTTCAAAATTCTCCAGTGTAGACAATGTCTTTGAGCAAATACAATTAGTACTACCCAAGCGATGAAGGCGGAAACAGTGCCTATGTGCTGCCTTTTAGAGCCCAATGCCTTATATCTACCTAGCTGTGCAGTCGAACAGAACTGCAAGACAAAATCTTTGAAGAGCAAGGCTTTTAGAAGTTACAACTTTTATGCTAATTCAAAGTTTTTCTAAACAGAGAAATATTACTTGTGCATTGAAGGTACTTTAACAGAACAGTTTAGATAACCTAACTCAAGATAGTTACTGAGTTTCCAAAGAATAAAAACAGTCTGCATCAGAAGTTAAATAGATCAAAAAAGCATTAAGTATATTTAATTTCAACTGTTTCTATTTTTTAAAATACTCACACTTTTGTTCCATTTCTTTCATTTCTTCAGGAGGAATTTTTAATTTGTCAATATGCTCTCTTACAACACTTGCCCACTTTTGTAAGGAATCCAATGCAGTCCAAGGCCTAGACATGTCTACGACCAGCATAACCAGAGTGTCCTTTAGAGAGTTAGCCTCCATTGCAAATTTAAGGAGACCTTTATGATACAGGTCACCATCCAAAATCCACACATTACATCTTGTTTGATCTGTAATAAAAAGTAGAAAATACAGATTTTAGTTTATGTCTTGTAAGTTATGCTTTTAAAATGTAGTCTATAGGATCATGGTTAGTATATTAGGGCTGGTCCACATTAACTCCCCACTTCGAACTAAGATATGCAACTTCAGCTACGTGAATAATGTAGCTGAAGTCGAAGTATGTTAGTTCGAACTTACCGCGGGTCCAGACGCGGCAGGCAGGCTTCCCCATTGACTCCGTGTACTCCTCTCGCGGAGCAGGAGTACCGGCGTCGACGGCAAGCACTTCCGGGATCAATCCCAGAAGATCGATTGCTTACCGCCAGACCCGGAGGTAAGTATAGACGTACCCTTAGAATTGTGTTGACAGTTCTACTAATATCAGATTTCTTAGCTCCTGGTCTCCATGAGATGGTATGGCCTGCTGAGGTGAGTCAGGGGTGGAAGTGGCACTCCCTCTCTGGACCCCGCCATGCAGAGGTGGCTCGAGACCTGCTGGCCCCTGCCCTGCCCCTAAATAGAAGTCAAACTATGCCTATGCCCAAGGCCCTGCCCCAAGGCTGCTCCTACCCCCGCTGGGCCCTGGAGTTTTTATACCATGTTGAGTTGGGCCTCAGAGGGAAGAAGGTTGAGAACCCGTGATCTACAATCCACCCATCAGCCTCTCCCACTGATTTTTACTCTTGGATCTCTCCTCTCCTCACAATCTTCCACACTCATCTTCTGTGACTTCAGCTTCCATGATGATGACCCAACTCAACCCTTTAACTGCACATTTCCTTGATCTTACCTCTTCATTCAAACTGCAGCCCTGATTCAATGCTCCCACTCATCAAAAATGACATTTCACTGGACCTTGTCTTCACCAAGGACTGCTTTCTATTCTCTGTTACCAAATTCCCCCCATCTCCTACCTTTTTTCAGCACTGTCCATCAGCCACCCCAATCCCACTACCTGTGACCTCCATTCCATCAGTGTTGATGACTTTTTCATCTGCTCCCAGCCTCCTCTTCCCTTTTTTCCATTAATATAGTTGTTTATTCTCTCCATGCTTCCACCCTTAACTTTTTCCCCCCTCTCCTATTGCAAGGTCTGCCCTGCCAACCCCTCTGGATCACCCACAACATTTGCTTCCTCTGCTCCTGCTCTTGCTATGCAGAGCATCTCTGGAGGGAGTCCCAGGACCAGTCTGACTATATCCACTATGAATTTCTCTTCCTTCCTGCCATCTTTCTAGCTAAAACAGCTCTACTTTAACTTAACTGAATCCCATGCCCACAATCCCAGCTGCCTTTCTGCCACCTTTGACTTATTCCTCAAAACCTCTCCCTCCTCTAATTCTCTCTCTGCACAGAATCTCGTCAATTTCTTCCAAGAGAAAGTTAACAAAACGTGTGACCTTTCCTCCCCTCGGCATGTCTTCCCTTCCCCTCCTACAATGCTCCTCCTCCATCTCTCCTCTAAACCATCCACTTCCCCCAGTGACCCCATCCCACCCCCTCACGACAACTCACATCCCCACCTTAACCTCTTTATCTCCTCCGGCTCTTTCCCCTCACAATACAAGCATGTGTAAGTCTCTCTCATCTTTAAAAAGCCACCATTGACCCCATTTGTCTCTCCAATTACTGCCCTATCTTCATTTCATCTCTAAATTAATTGAATACACGGTCTACAATGGCTGTCGGTAGTTCCTCTCCACTAATCCATCCTAAACCCACTCCAATCCTGCTTCTTGCATTGAAACAGTCCATCAAAATCTATAAAAACCTCTTCCTCAAAGCTCAGAACCAGGACTCCATTCTTCTCCTCCTTGACCTCTAATCCACCTTTGATGCTACCAACCATGCACTTTCTGAAATCTTGTCCTCTGGCTTCCATGCTGTCCTCTTCTGGTTCTCTTTCCACCACTCTAATCACTCCTTCAGTATGTCCTTTGAAGACCCTCCTCAACCCTCCTCCAAATTTCTAGGGAGATTCCACAAGGCTCTGACCATGGGTCCCTGTCTCTTCTTCCTCAACACTTTATCCCTGAGTAATCGCGTCCACAAACACAAATGTAACTATTCTCTCTATGCTGATGACTCTCAGATCTTCTTCTCTACTCCAGACTTGTCTCCTTCTTACAAACTAAAATCTCAGCCTTTCTTACAGCTCTTCAGGGATGTCTAGCTATGAGCTCAAACTCTATGGCTAAAACAGACTATTATTCATTCCCCCCCGCCCCCACACCCCTCTTTTCTCAATCACTGTAAACATCACCTGCCTGTCACTCAGGACTGTAACCTGGGTGTAATCTTCGACTCAGACCTCGCTCTATCCTCATTTCCAGGCTACTCCTAAATTTTGCAATTTCTTTCTGCATAACATCTGGGGGATATGGCCTTTTCTATCCATCCAGGCTCTCATCTCACACCTCAATTACTGTAATATCCTTCTCTCTGAAATTGACAAATGCAATCTTTCTCCACTCATCCATGCAGACTGCTGCTGCAAAAATAATTTTCCTACGCCATCGTTTTGACCACATCACTCCTTTCCATCCCTCCACTGGCTCCCCCTACTAATGCATTAAACACAAGCTACCTGTGTTCACTTTCTTGGCTCTTCACATCCTATCCCCACCCTACTCTCATTCACTACTGAAATGTCACTTCCTGCCTCCTATCCCCATGATGCCAACCTACATCGCCCACTTGTTTGAAAATTCCAAACAAGTACCTTCTTGTTTTGTTCCAGGCTGCCCCTCATGCTTGGGAGGGGCTCCCCATAAAGATCCACAAATCTACCTCAGTTTCCCACATCAAATATCTCCTTAAAACTATCTTCTGCTATGAGGTCTACAAAATACTGGACAACTATGCTACCGATGTGCTGAGACTACTCTCTACCATGCTGACCAATATTATCTCGTTGTTTCCTCACACTTTCCTGTTGGTCTGTTGTCTCGTCATATACTGTAAGCTCTTTGGAGCAAAGACCATCTTTTTATTCTCTCTTTGTATAGCACCTAGCTTAATGGGTTCCTAGGGGCTATAGTAATACAAATAATAAGTATTCTAAAGACACAACACCATTCTATTCTTGACAGTCTAAACAGAGGGTACCTATCATGATGGTTTCTGTTATGCAGATACCTGTTTATTGGGAATTGGACACACATTTCGCATAAACCAAACTGCCACTTGAAGGTAAGTGTTACTAAAGGCTTGGGCTAAATTTGAGCAAGTGACCTAGGAAATTAAAAACTCCATATCCCACTATTAGCCTGTAAGCCATCCAGTTTAGAATTAAAATCTTCTCACTGCTGAGGATACACAACTGATACTTACCATCTCTATCTTCATCATGCACATTTAAGTACAAGTATTCCATTCCTCTTCCTTTCTTGTACTCCTCTATTCCTTGAAGTTTGCCTATTAAGCTAGTTTTTCCTGCACCATCTTCCCCTAGAAAAAGACAAAAGTTAATATAGATCAAATCTCTGAGTAAATAATGTTACCTACTTACAACTTCTTTTGGGGCAAATATCAGGTAACAATGGGAGTCACTCAGCTAGAACTCATGCAATCTGAAAACATAGGTGTTCGATTTATTCCAAACATATGCATCAGCCCCAACATAACAAATACTAATCATGTCTATTTATAATATTAATATATTTACCACCATTGTAATTTTTCTACTGTAGTATTTTTAATGTTCCTCTTATTTCCTAGCTTAATTAACATTTTCAGAGCATTGCACAATCGCTAATTATTTTTAAGTTAAATTTTGACATTCAATATGGTTTAAGTCCACAAAAGCCTAGATTTCAATTCAATCCATCAGAATGCACAGAATTATTTTTCCAATATGAACATGATAACAGATAGTAAGTATATTATTCAAATATCTTACAAATACTATAAAGTCAACTGAAAAGTGCAGTAGTCTAAATCTTAATGTTTTGTACAATCTTTTTAAAAGCAGTTAAATGCAATGTCTTCAGATGAGAACTGGGAAAGGAAGAAATGAACAATGTTTTTCTGCAGCAAATTAACTTTCCCAAAAGTATTTCCCTGGCTGCCACTACCACAGACTTCAGGTCAGCCCTCCATCAGGGTGGTAAGCAATAATTACAAGGGCAGATTAAAAGGTGATGTGTGTGAAGAGGGGTGTCACAGTTTCCTTCTCTTTCCTTTAAAAAAAGGTTTCTAGCCCTTACGGTTGCAGATATCACATCAAAAACATAAACTAAGTGATGCCTATCTAAATACACATGCAGTTTGAAACAGCTCTAAAGAAGTGCTAACTATCCAGGGCCGGCTCTGGCTTTTTTGCCGCCCCAGGCAAAAAAGCCTCCCACCGTGCCCCCCCAGCGTGGCAGGGGAGGGCGGCGAGCCCACCGCGGATCCGCTCTCCCCTGCAGCCGGAGCACCGCGCCGCCCCCCTCCAGGTGCCGCCCCAAGCACAAGCTTGGTGGGCTGGTGCCTGGAGCCGGCCCTGTAACTATCCCATCCATTTCAGCGAAGGCCCTGTGAATGCTTCAATTCTGTAGCCAAGAGACCATGGCATTTTTTCCAGCATGACAGAGAATTTGGCATTTTTGCCACGGACGTCATCATTTTGCTGCAGCAAAGTTATTTTTCCCCCTCTCTTTGCCCTGCTAGGACCTGGCACTTGTTCAATTTCCCCACAAAGGAGAGTTAGTTGGAAAGAGTTCTCCACCTCAAGGTTGCAACCAACCCACACCTCCCATACTGGGAAATGGCTGTAGTATGGAAGAAGTTGAAAACCACTGTACTACTAGGGTTACCATCCGTCCGTATTTCCCTGGACATGTCCGGCTTTTGTGTCTTTAAATAGCCGTCCAGGAGGAATTAGTAACAAGGTTAAAAGGTCTGGGATTTTTACTCCTCCCCTCCCTCCCTCCCATGCACAGTGCGGCGTGGTGATTGGGCGGCTGGGCCCCAGCCTCCACCTGCCACCCCCCTCCGCGCATCTCTCCCCCCCCCCCCCCCGTCCCTGGCTGAAAGAAAGCAGCACGCCCCTCTCCCCTGCCTGCTTGTGCACATTCCTACCCTGCTCCAGCAGCAACTGTTGTCTGCTGCCCCAGGGTCCTAGTGCCCCCCATCCACTAATGGCAAGGCAGGCTGCCCTTACCCTGCCCTTCCACCCTAGCCCTGAGCCTCTCCAACGCCCCAAACCCCTCAGCCCTAGCCCTCATCCCCCCGCACCCTAATCCTCTGCCCCAGCCCTGAGCCCCCTCCTGCATCATGAACCCCTCATCTTCAGACCCACAGTCCTCACCCCTGAACCCTCTCCTATCCCCAAACTCCGTCCCAAACCTCCTCCCCCTTACCACACACCCACTCCTGCCCTCAAACTCCCTCCCAAAGCCTGCACCCCTCACCCCCTCCTGCACACCCACCCCCTGCCCCAGCCCGGAGCCTGCACCCAGCACCCAAACTCTATCCCAGAGCCTGCACCCTGCACCCTAATCCCCAGCCCAGGACCTGCACCCAAGACCTCCTCCCCCCACCCAACCCCTCTCCTAGAACCTTAGGCAAGTGGGGTGGGGGGTTCTGGGCACCACCAAAATTTCTACAAACCTGCCACTCATGCGGGCAGTCAGGGGACAGGTAGGGTCCTAGGGGGGCAGTTAGGGTGGGGGGTTCTCAGGAGGGGGCAGTCAGGGGACAAGAAGCAGGGGGGGTTGGGGGTTCTGAGGGGGGGAAGTCAGGGGGTGGGAAGTGGGAGGGAGTGGATGGGGACGGGGCAGGGCTAGGGCAGGGCTCCCGCCCCCCAGTATCCTCTTTTTTTAATTGTGGAAATATGGTAACCCTATGTACTACAGAGTTGCCTCTGTGGTAACAATTGTGAGCTGAACTTACTAGATTGGTGTATTTAGTATAGCATGATGACAGGGTTCAGTTGGGACTTGCTAAAACTATTTGACTATCATTGTAGGACAAACTTCCTGAAGTCTGTCCTGGTGGCAAAAACCTAATTCTGGAACGTATGTCTGATGCAGTACTAGCAAATAATGGAGATAGTGTTCAGCGATTGAGGGAGCATATTCATTATCTTGTGTACTGAATGAATCAGTGGTCCCAGAAAACAATGTATGTAATCATGAACTAGACTGCAGCATAACACTTATAATTTTCTGGATCCCAGCCCAGAGAGTACCCTCCTGCAGGCTAAAGGATACTTTGATGGGAAAGAGCAAGCCAGCAGGCAGGCAGCTCATAAGGTCTGGGAGCATACACACAGTGCAGCTGAAATGGTCTGAAAATAAAGGAAGAGTAGAAAAATTAATCTGTTGCATGTGCACAAGAAGATTTTGAAAGGATTATAATTCTGATAAATCCATCCATTTTTTCATGGAGAGCAGAAGAGACATTTCTCTGACCCCAGGACTGTTCCTCTGCCAAATTTCAAGTCATGCTCCAAACTAGAGGTGCAAGAGCTGTTTAAAAACAATCAGAAAAATTAACATTGGAAGCACTACCTACCCTTGCCTCATTATCATCCAGAAAGAGAACAGAGATGGAAAAATTAATCCAGAGTGGTTAAAGTTTGGCAAAATTATAAGCAAATGAAAACGGGATTATAATGGAAAGTGTGAGGAAATACTAGCCATAGGCATTATTTCACAGGTAATAAAAGGAGAAACTTATTCCCTCCCTCAATCCTGAAGCGCAACAGTCTGTGCTTTCATCAAAATGAACTAATCCAGCCATTATTTTCATGTTTGGTTCAACAGAAAAAAAAACATAAGGAAAGTTTCTGTGGATGAAAAGAGGTGGTTACTGTATTCACCATGAGTGACGTTCCCAAGTTCTGAAGTAGATGACACAGATATGCTGGATATGCTTGGAAGGGTCTCAAGCTCCTCCTCTCAGAATATACAATAGCAAAATCTTACTTTCCCCTTATTGAGGATAAGAAAAGATTTTTATTTGACTGATTCTTGCTTTATCGAATGTCTTCAGAATCGGATTTGTACTCACGCTGAGATAGCCTCTTATCTATTTTTCCTTTTTAATACAAATTGAACCTCACTACTTTCAGCCTGTGAACATTAGCTCTTTTATTAATGTGCAATTTTATTATCTTGTCAATTAATGTGATGTTTACATTGTCATTGCCCTATCACACTATCTGTGGATTTTCTTTTATACATTCTATGCTATGTAATGTTTAATATACTATGCACTAGAACAGGGGTGGCCAACCTGAGCCTGAGAAGGAGCCAGAATTTACCAGTGTATATTGACAAAGAGTCACAGTAATATGTCAGCAGCCCACCCCCATCAGTTCCACACCGCGCCCCCGCCCCCCCGCTTCCAGCACCTCCCAATCAGCTATTTCGAGGCATGCAGGAGGCTCGGGGGGGAGTGGGGGAAGAGCGACGGCATGGCAGGCTCAGGGGAGTGTGCGGGAAGGGGTAGAGTGGGGACAGGGCCTGTGGCAGAGCCAGGGGTTGAGCAGTGAGCACCCCCTGGCACATTGGAAAGTTGGCCCCTGTAGCTCCAGCCCCACAGTCGGTGCCTATACAAGGAGCCGCATATTAACTTCAGAAGAGCTGCATGTGGCTCCGGAGCCACAGGCTGGCCACCCCTGCACTAGAAGGTATAGCATATTTTGGTTACCTGTACATTTAACTGAAATTTGGAAGGATTTATATAAAAGTTAGTATCTAGAAAATGATTAAGTATTTCACACACAGGTCAGTCACTTGCATGATAGCTTTTGGAGCTATGGTTGGCTTTTCACATCCTGCTAGAACAGGGGTGGGCAAACTTTTTGGCCCGAGGGCCACATCTGGGTATGGAAATTGTATGGCAGGCCATGAATGCCACGAAATTGGGGTTGGGATCCAGGATGGGGTGCGGGCTCTGGCTGGGGGTGCAGGCTCTGGAGAGGGGCCAGAGTTGGCCACCCCAGAGTTCAGGGTGCAGGAGGGGGCTCTGGGCTAGGGCAGGGGGCTCTGGCTGGAGGTGCGGGCTCTGGGGTGTGACTGGGGATGAGGGATTTGAGGTGCAGGAGGGCGCTCCAGGCTGTGACCGAGGGGTTCATAGAGCAGGAGGGGGATCAGGGCTGGGGCACGGGCGTGGGAGGGGGTCAGGGGTGCAGGCTCTGGGCAGCGCTTACCTCAGGCAGCTACCAGAGGCAGCGTCATGTCCCTCCTCTGGCTCCCTCTGTGGAGGTGTGGCCAGGTGGCTCTCCGCACTGCCCCGTCCGCAGGTGCCGCCCCTGCACCTCCCATTGGCCACAGTTCCCAGCCAATGGGAGCTGCGGGGGCGGGGCTTGGGCAGTGTGGGGAGCCCCCTGGCTAGTTCTAAACGTAGGAGCCGGAGGGGCGGCATGCCGCTGCTTCCAGAAGCTGCACTGAGCAGCCACTGACCCCGCTGCCCGGCTGGAGTGCAGGAGCGAGGCAAGCCCCAGAGCCCGCTGTGACGCTCTGTACTTCGGAGGAACACCCAGCACCCCCATGTTCATCCTTGGGAAATGATTGTGTGGTATCCAATGCAAAGTTTGTCATATCAGGTTTCTTCAGAAGGATCATGATGCACTGAGCATGGTTGTTATAGTGATGTTATAGTAACTGTTACAGGTTATAATTTCATGTATGTAGTTAGGATACATTTTCAGGCTCATTATGGCTTAAAATAAGCACAGGAAAAAACTCTCCAAGAACAGAGAGGCAGTGAACACCTCAGCAGGGCAGGTATTGGATTGTGGATATCAGTATGATAGCATGGAACACTACTCAGGTAAGACAATCTAATGGGGTCACATCTGTTTCTTTTATCCTTATTTTATAAAGCCAGGGGAAACTTGGTCCCCTGAAAGACCTAGAACGCAGCTTTAAAACAGGTTACTGTTGTGACACCTTCCTTCCTACCCACTTCCAGCCAAAATATAAAATTATTTTAGTGTCTCCTATCACTATGCCCAAGATTTAAGTGTTTGGGCACATCTACAATGAAAATCAATTAGAATAATGCCCCAAAAGGTGATGGTCTCTTCGTTCCCTCACACTAGCTATGCATCCCAAAGAAGCCCGGAGGTCCCGATGAGCCTTGCAGCATGATCCTACGAATACAATTGGTTCAAATGCTGCCAGTGATTATTCTCAATAAATTAGTTTCCCCATCTCAGGGATATTATAAGAATCAGTATTATGGAAGTGCCACTTGAAGTTCTATAGTTAACATTATATTGACTTTTGCACATAAAGCAGGCATTTCATAGCTACATTTATAACACCACAGAATAGCGAGACAGTGCATTTTAGTCACTTATCTTAGGACATGTCTACACTTACTAGGGATCGATGTTGCTACAATCAATGCACCAGGGATCGATTTAGCGGGTCTAGTGAAGACCCGCTAAATCGACCTCAGATTGCTCTCTTGTGGACTCCAGTACTCTACCAGAATGAGAAGTGTAAGGTAAGTCGATGGGAGAGCGTCTCCCATCAATGCAGTGCGGTGCAGACCTAAGCTACGTAGCTGGAGTTGCGTAATTTAGGTTGACTTACCTCTGTAGTGTAGATGAGGCCTTAGCTACAAAGATTTCAAACTTACCCCAAATTACATTCCCCAGTGAGTCAAGTCATGTGAAGTTTATAATTTTGAAGTTTGGTTTTGGGTTTAGTTTTGTGCCAAAAGAGGTTAAAGAAATTTTCCATTTTATAAAAGTCCTGCTTATCTAATTAACATTTCAGGATGAAAAACTTTAAGATCAAAAGGAAAAATTGAGAAATTTTAGACAAGTAAGAACAGGGAATTACAACTTTCTGGAAGTTACATCTTTCAGTTTTGCTAGTGCAAAAGCCAAAATATAACTGATCTTCCACTGCTTCTAAAGTTAGCAAAAAGCAGAACCATTTCTCCAAAAATGCAAAAAAAAAAAAAAAAAAAAAAAAAATCAGATTTCACAACTTCAAAAAGTCTGATTTCTCCCCCCCCCCCCAAGTGAGGATCTCTATTTTGTTGTATAGCAGCTAGTTTTAATTAAAATTTTTGTCTCCCACAGAAAGAGTTCAAGCTTCCCGCACCATTTGTGAATGGAATACCCATGGCTACATTCTTTGTTTCAAATTTTCAGCTGGGCTTCCTAAATTTGTCACTCATGAACAAATGGCAAGACTTTCTATTACAAGCTGCTATGCAAGCATATATGCTGCTGAAGTTGCTATAATTTTGCCAAGATTTGAATGATTCATTCTGTCATGTTGCCTTCTGTGAGACGGTAGCTTCACTTGTCCGTCAAAAGGTGGTGGCACAGGAGGCTTCGTGATAATTATTTTAAAGAATAGTTAGTTTACTAATTTTAGTTTTACTAATTTTAGAGCACTCTTAATTTAGGGGTAGTCAGCTACTGTTCTTGTATGCTATTTTTTGTTTGCTTTAATGGCATACTAGTACTGAAGACTATTAGATGTTGTCTACACTAGGAAAATTCATAAACATTTTTCTTTACCACTGCAGCTCCAACTGTACTAGCAACAGAATGACCTGTAGTTTAGACAAGTTGCAGATATTTACTATGTCGTGAAAACATTCTCTGAACACTTGAGCAGTCTACAATACTAGCATTTATACATCAATACCACCAGTAAAGCGATACCTTTGATGGAAGTTGCTAAAGTTCAGCCATTTTTCTCTTGCACAGACAAGATTTCAGAATGTCCTTTCTATAGACAACATTTTACACCATAAAGGGGATAAGCAAGCACTGTACAAAAGCTACACCCTATTCCTGAAACTTTAAAGTCACCTCTACAATGTTAAGCTTCAGCATGAACTGGTATTTTATTTTTACTGGACCACTCCAATAATTTTGTCTTGAATTAGAGTAGACATAGAAAAGTCAACGGTAACTGGCACAGCACAAGAACAGTTTTGGGGGATTATGGGGGGAGCAATTTTCTTCATAAAAGACTTACGGGAACAACAATCAATAATTGTATCTTCCATCAGAGTTTAAAAATACTTTTCATTTTTCACTTGCAAATGCTTCCACCTTATCCATGGAAACTTTTAGTAAGCATCCACCCATTTTTCAAATTGCATTATTTGAAGGGTGAATCATTAGCAAGAAATAACTTGTGTAACAATTATATTTGCTACAGGGCCTCATATGAAGTCAACTCCCAGTTACAGCTAAACAAGATGAGTTATCTTGTTCATCTTCTTAAAGAAAACAGAATGCTTTATCTACAAACCAAAAAATGCACATTTATACTATATTCTTTAAATGTGTGACCACTTAAATTTGAGTACTTGTATCCTTTTGTACTTTGGTGGAGATTAAGTGGTAAATATAATATGCTTGGAAAGTCAAGTGAATATCAAATGCTTTAAGGTAATTTGCACTAGTAAGTGACCAGAACACTGACAGTGCAACCAATAGTATAAATACCCAAATCAACCAACCCTTATCAGATTGTGACCAGGTAGGTATTACAGCCTTTTGAAGACACCCTCTGTCAATAATCTCTTTTCAGTATTTGATTTAGAATGCTGAACCAAAAATTACGCATCTCACTAAATCAAATGAACCTCAGACAGGAAAAAATTCAGAATAAAGAGAATCAAGATGAAGTTCACAATTACAGCGAGGTAGGGTTGCAACATATGTAAGTATCTCTCCTAGCATGATAGAGCTCCTATAAAATTTCCTCTGATCAACCTATACCACCCTGCTTTAAACAGGTAGAGCAAACCAAGGAAGTAGAAGTGGATCCTGTGTCAGCACTTTCACATCAAGAAAGCAGGGGGGGTTGTTTTGGGAAGGGAGGGGGAGGGAGGAGAGACCAACTGCAATCTTAAACAAGATTAGATGACTGGGCATGATGACCTGTCTAATGATGAGCCTCTCTCAGCAATCTCTAAGCCTGGCAAGCTGTTTTCCCACTTTCCATTAGATAGCAGACCCTACACATGTCTACAAAGAATTCTGTGGCATACCAATCAATCAGTTGGAGCACAAAAATGAATGTTGGTGCTCACTAGGATCCAGGAGTGGTGAGTGTGGAACACAAGCTGCCTGCTCTTTGTGGAAGGTGAGAAACGGTTAATTATCAGCTGCCCAAAACTTTCTAATTGCCTGCAGCAGCCTTTTTTCGACTATAATGTCAGAACTGATGCACAGCATGCAGATATCTGTAGGAGTTATAAAAGTAAACAGTCATAGAATCATAGAATATCAGGTTGGAAGGGACCTCAGGAGATCATCTAGTCCAACCCCCTGCTCAAAGCAGGACCAATCCCCAGACAGATTTTTGCCCCAGATCCCTAAATGGCCCCCTCAAGGATTGAACTCACAATCCTAGGTTTAACAGGCCAATGCTCAAACCACTGAGCTATCCCTCCCCGCATTGATCCATTTGATTCAAGTTCTGTATATAAAAAACAACAACAACAAACAGCTCTCACTTGTGCTCTTTCCTAAAAAGATTTCAAAACAGTTCAAGAGGGCAGAGTTATAAAGACAGTCTCATACAGAGAAGAACAGGAGTACTTGTGGCACCTTAGAGACTAACAAATTTATTAGAGCATAAGCTTTCGTGGACTACAGCCCACTTCTTCGGATGCAAGTGGGCTGTAGTCCACGAAAGCTTATGCTCTAATAAATTTGTTAGTCTCTAAGGTGCCACAAGTACTCCTGTTCTTCTTTTTGCGGATACAGACTAACACGGCTGTTACTCTGAAACTTCTCATACAGAGGGCACTGTGCTGGTATTTTGGGCCCCAAGACAAAAATGAAATAGAACACAACTTCAAACAGAAACTGCTTAAGAATTTCATAAATATATGACCATACTTTGATAATAAAAAGAAGCAGTATCTAACTTTAGCATAGGAAGAGGTCCTCTGGACTGAAGTAACTATGATACTTTGAGATCCTGGGATTGAAGGCTCAATAGAAGTCATAAGTGCTTTACAAAGATGTACTAAATATCAAAAGATCCTGACAGGAACCCTCATTTTATAGATGGAGAAATAGGAACAGAGAAGTCACACGCATCTATAAGTCAGAAACAGAACTCAGATCTCTTGTTCCCTATATAAGTTCACAGGTAAGAAATGGTCTTATTCATACAGATAGCATCTCCAGCAGTTTAAAGTGTATCTCTGTGATTTAACAAGCAGTAAAAACCCTAGATGAGAGGGAAAGTGCAGTGGAACAGACTTAGATTAACAGCATCCTGAAGAACAAAACCACAAAAGGCAGAATCAGAAGCAAATATCCTCTTGTCGTTTTTATTTTTTGCTGAATTACTGTTCCTAATTAGATAGTCTGACCATATGAAAGCATCAGTAAAAATAGCTGATAGGACTAAAATGATAATTGGGAGGTTGGAGGAACAAGACCTATTCATGAGACTGATTTTAGAACATCTTTGCTATCCTAGAAGTCTGTTTAAAAGAGGAGGGAAATCATGCATTCCCCTTACATAAAGAGGGGATGTTGGGCAGGTGGGTGACACCTGTCTGAAAGAAATAAGAGCTTATATGAGAAGTAGCTGGTTCAACTTAATCCTGGTGATGCAAGTAAGGCGAAGCATTTTGATTAATTATTGGAAACTACAACTGCACCTCTATTAAGAGCATTTGCCTTCTGGACTGTGAAGTGGTGTACGCTTTCGGTCTTATTTCACCCATGCCTACACCTCGACACAAACAGAAGCAGCAGTCCAAAATGCAGTTTTCTACCTTTGTTTAGGAAGATTACATTTCACTCCTTCAATTTACTGTGATCCATGTCTGTGTAACATCTAGACTAGATTACAGCAACACAAAAGAAAATCTCTCTCATGCACACTGCCAGGTATGCTGCTGAAGCTTTCAGTTCAAAACAGCTTCCGCCAACAAGAACTGCATCCATAGCTTGAAAGGTTCACGTCAAACTCTAAGGGTATGTCTATACTTACCTCCGGGTTCGGCAGTAAGCAATCGATCTTCTGGGATCAATTTATCACGTCCTGTCTAGACGCGATAAATCGATCCCGGAAGTGCTAGCCGTCGACACCGGTACTCCTGCTCCGCGAGAGGGGTACGCGGAGTCGACGGGGGAGCCTGCCTGCCGCGTGTGGACCCGCGGTAAGTACCTTGTAGTTCGAACTAAGATACACAACTTCAGCTACGTGAATAACATAGCTGAAGTCGAAGTATCTTAGATCGAACTGGGGGGTTAGTGTGGACCAGCCCTACGTTGTAGAGCAGCTAAAAATACCTCTACTTCAAAGGAGTAAACAAACCCATCCAAAACTACAAGTAGAGTAAACAGCCCTGCCCACTACTTAGTTTTTATTTCTATTCTATATATGAAGGCATCCTATAACAGCATCCAAGTGCAACGCTCAGAACAATACCCTTCTGACTGCTGGGAGTAGCCAGGCATGCCAAGTTTCCCACTGAAGTTTTGCCCCGGATCCTACTGCCCCAACCACATATTTTTGCAAGCTCTGGGTAAGACATGACCACTAGTTTGCAGTGCATGCTCATCCACCCTCGCTGAGGCACAATCTCTCCACCTTATCTAGTGTCTGCTATTCCCTGCCCAGCCTAATGTGTACATCTTCACTTTTATCCCTTACCTTGATTTTTTTGTTCTGAAATCTCACGGACCTCAATCCTTGTTAGGGACTGCAGCGGCAAGCAAAACTGGAGACTTGTAAATTTCATTGTACTGCCAGGCTTCTCCAGAAGAGAGACTATAGGCTGCTGATACTAGGGAAAAGGAAAAACTCTCCCTCCTTCCCCAAATCAAGCATCTCTCACATTTTGTTGTTGACAATGCTCTACATCGCAGAAACAATCTTTCTTAAGTCTCATTAAAAAAAAAAAAAAAAAAAAAAAAAAAAAAGACAGGCCTTTTTGCTTCTTTATGATAGGGTTACCATATTTCAGCGAGCAAAAAAGAGGACGGGAGGAGCCCAGCCCTAGCCCCGCCCCTGCCCCTCCCACTTCCCGCCCCCCCTGACCTCCCAACCCTCCCCCCGTTCCTTGTCCCCTGACTACCCCCTCCTGGGACCCCTGCCCCTAACTGCCCCCCAGGACTATCTAAGCCTCCCTGCCTCTTGTCCCCTGACTGCCCCAACCTTTATCCACACCCCCACCCCCAGACAGACCCCTGGGACTCCCACGCCCCATCCAACCACTCCCCACCCCGACAGCCCCCCCCCAGAACTCCCAACCCATCTAAACCCCTCTGCTCCCTGTCCCCTGACTGCTCCGATCCCTCTCCGCACTCCTGCCCCCTGACAGCCCCCCCCCAGAACTCCCAACCCATCTAAACCCCTCTGCTCCCTGTCCCCTGACTGCTCCGATCCCTCTCCGCACTCCTGCCCCCTGACAGCCCCCCCCAGAACTCCCAACCCATCTAAACCCCTCTGCTCCCTGTCCCCTGACTGCTCCGATCCCTCTCCCCACTCCTGCCCCCTGACAGCTCCCCCCCAGAACTCCCAGCCCCCTACCCCCCCCGCTCCTTGTCCCCTGACTGCCCCCTCCTGGGACCCCTGCTCCTAACTGCCCTCCAGAACCCCACCCCCTACCTAAGACTCCCTGTTCCTTGTCCCCTAACTGCCCCCTCCTAAGACCCCCCCCCCAACTGCCCACCAGGACCCTACCCCCTACCTGTACCCTGACTGCCCAAAACTTTCTCCACTCCCCCCAAAAAGCCCCCCCCCGTTTCTTGACTGCCCCCTCCAGAACCTCCCTGCCCCTTCTCCTGCCCCCCTTACCCTGCTGCTCAGAACAGGGTGTTGGGCTCTGTGCGAGCAGGACACGTGGCTGAGCTCCCCAGCACAACAAAACCCGGTCCCTGGCCCTGCACAACAAAACCCGGTCCCAGATCCGGACCGGGTTGCAGGGGAGAGCTGCCCTTGTATCAGCACAAAGTGCTCTCGCTCCCGTTTTGCTACGCTGCATGGCAGAAACCGTTCCCAGTTGCAAAAGGGGAGGGCTGCACTTTGTGCTGAGACACTTGCTCAGAATGCAGGGCGGAGCTCCTCTCCAGCTGCTCCGGAGTCCAGCCCGGGACTTTCCTGCAGCCCTCCCAGCCGCTCACTCTGCTGTGCCGGGGGAGGGGGAAATCCCAGACATTGTGAGTGCTTTACAAATTCCCCCCGGACGCTATTTTTAGCACAAAAAGGAGGACATGTCCGGGTAAATCCGGACGAATGGTAACCCTACTTTATGATGTAGAAGGCCTGAAAGATGTTTTGTTTATGTAATTTTCTGTTTTTGATTTTTTTTCCCCCCCACATAAAAAAAATTCAGGTCTTGTATAGCTTGTCTTTTTTAGATACTATGGATGACTTGAGAACTGACAGGACTATGATGATTTTTAAAATTTTTAAATGACATGTCACAAGTGAAAATGAAAGGGGAAATTATTTTCATTCAGACTGTTAAACTTGGTATTGTTTTCAGAGTCCACAATACATATTTCTAAAACCAAAGTCCAGCAACAAAACCAGGAAAGACTACACTTAATAGTCCTGACAAGAAATTAGCAGATTTAAAAAAAAAAGCCTTTTAGGACTCTGTATGCTTCTTAAAGCAGTAAGAATAGGCCTAGACTCTTTCCCCTCTTCTCAGATTACCCTCAAGGGACCTTTGAAACAGAAGAGACTCAACCTCCCTTTACCAACCTGGTAGATCATAACAATCAAGCCTGAGCCTCAGGGGTCAAATATGTAAAATCCAGAAATGATATTTACTCCCCATGCTGTGGGCATGCCTGAAACTAAAGGGATACTAGAACAGCATTATAAGAATTATAATAATGTTAGCACAAGTCTCCATCTTCTTGAGCCTCAGGTTATGTGAACTACAACTATTTTAAAGAATAATTAAAATATAACACTCTACGCAGCCCTGCACTGGTGAAACAATAGAGCCACTATTTAAATTTCTACAGCCTATAGTCAGCGATACAATGAATTTCAGATAAACTACACATGCCACTGAAAAAGGCCTTTCACGAAGCACAAAGTTAATGAGCCAAATTTAGTGTTTCATCAACTACTTGTAAGAAGACAAAGAATAAAATCCATAATTTTGATTAATCTTGGGCACTTCTATAAAAACCATCACCATATCATGTAAATTCTGAATATATAGGTTACACTGAACCTAAATAGAATTTAACAAATAAGTTAAACAACTTTACTGTCTTGTAAGGCAAAGTAAGTAACATTTTTCAAGTAATTTAAGTTCACTGTATTGAATGTATCTTTCTTTAATGTATTATTTGAGCTGTTTTTAGACTTTTTTAAAGTTATTAAAAATAATGCTCTTGAGAAAAGGGCTAAAAGATCTAGGTTTCTATTTTTAAAGCACTACATGATATAAAGTAAGCAGGTCATATTGGGAAAGAACAATATTACTGCAATTAAGCTCTACCCACAACTCCAGAATACCTGGATGTTTATATGAAATCAATCAACAGCAATAAAGTTGTTATTTAGGATTGAAGAGGGAACATCCAATAACTAGAGGCCAATATGAAAAGATAGGGGGGAGGGGTCCATCAGAGGATGTTGGGATTTTTATTAGGAAACAATCCCTAGACCCTGCCCTTCAAGGTTGGTACATTCACACCTTGCAGCCAACCACTTGAGACAATCTGCTCAATTGTCCTTACAGATGAAACAGCCAAAAGTTTCTCTGCCACTGAAACAAAGATGACCAATAAAACCTTGTGAAATGGCCATTCCAATACTCTGCATATTGCTGGCAAATATAAAATTAGTACCTGAATGTTCGAACAATGCAATAAGATAGTCAATGATGAACATGAACTGAATATTCAGCCAAACCACCTCAATCTGGTTTGTGATCAATCTGCAAGCAGGCTATGACCCCCCTTTGGGATCTGCCCTGATGAGATCCCTAGACCCTGTTCTGGGGCTCTCTTTTGTATCAGCCTCTTATTCAAATGGGTCAGATATAATATCCAATCTCCACCCCAAATTCCCTATTGGAAGAAAAGGCCTCTCCTGCCCTACTTAATGTGTGTGGGATATCCACCACTGTCCCCACCTCCGACCCTATATATTCATCATTCCTCACTTTTGAGTCTGCCTCCAGAAATGGCTGTCACCTTTCTTCTGCTTGACCAGTAATGGGTATTCGCTCCAATACCCACTACTGGTCAAGCAGAAGAAAGGTGACAAATGATTTATGTAATTTTATAACTGTTCACACAGTTCTGAACAACAACACTGAAATGGATTGAGGAAAATTTAAATCTGCTGCTTGGAAAGTTATTAGCAGAAGAGGAACTGGAACAGTCTGTTAGTAGTCCTAAGAAAACTGCCTCAATTCATATTCTGAAAGTAAATTTTGCAGCCACAAAGGTAAAAATCAAAACCTTATTTCTGTGGAAACTCATTGATTTGGAATTCTTACACTAGTCAGGGAAAGTTTTTATTTTGCCACTGGTGAGGAATTTTCAAACCTAGTACTAAATATAGGCTATGACTCTAGGTCTTTTAAGTCTTATTATATTTCTCCTTTAATGTTAGGTTTCAGGGTTAATGCCTCACTGAGATGAATGAGATACCTCAGAGATTCTATTTTAATCTGCAGACTTACACATGGTTCACATTCAGAAGGTTTTCTTTCCATGTGGAAAAGGAAGGATGTTTGGAGTTTGGTTTTGTTGGGGATGGGGGAGAGGTACGTTTTTATTTTTATCTATTTATTTATTTATTTATTTAAAAGTGAAGCTTGAAATTCTGCAGAAATCAATTAAGTCAAGATAGTACAAAAAGAGTGAGATCAATGATCAGTAGTGCCAGAACAGTGCTATCAAGTACCATCTTAAAACAACCCATGGATAAAGGTGATCAGAACACACGTGCAGAGTTTTATTCATCTGTTGGACTAGGAAAATTTTGAACACCACATTAGTTTTTCATTACCATAGTAAGGTCAGGCAAGTAGATTTTGTAGCTTGGAATGGTACATTCTCGTGACAGTTTTACAAGTTTAGACTAGACTTCTGAAGCTCAATGCTACTCACTAGGTCATCCAAAAATAATTCCTTCAGAGGAAACACTATTTGCTGAAGAAGAAGAAGATACAGCATTGGCCATACCCATTCCTTCCCCACTACGAAAACAGAAGAGTGTAAGTAGACAAGTTAGCTATAGTTACGTAAAATTCTTAGCTGGAGACTGTGGAAGCTAGGCTTGAGATCCCTCCTGTCCCCTCCCCAGACCTCCTGGCAGCCACTCCGCAGGAGCAGGGTCTCACTTTCAAAGACTCAAATGGTTTAGCCAGGCAAAGTGGGATGCTTGGGGTTCAGAGAAAATGTGGAGGTAACAAGGCTAAAATATATATATATTATATATATATATATATACACATACACACACACACACATACATATACACACACACACACACACTGATTCTTAAGACTGTTCATCCTGAACATCAAACAGAGCTAAATACATGGAGAAGGGGAAACTAGATTCAGTTTAAACACGAGCAAAGGTGTTTAGCCCTTGAAGTTAGGAATGTCTTTTAGCGTAGTATGGAACGCACCAGAACTCATTGAATGGCTTCAAATAATTTGACATAGTTAAAGCAGGTGGTGAGAATTTTAGTGGCAATATGCTGGATAGACTTTATGAGAAAGTAGAGAAATAGGTGGGTAGAGAGGAAGCAGCTGGTTTGTTCCCTTACAAGTTAGGGAATCTATCAGTTGCCTTGTGCATACTGGAACAATTTTGGATGCTACTGACTGAATCCACTTCACAATTTACTTAAAGATATTAGTTGGAATATCTGAACTCAGACATCTACATGATATTCAACATGCTGCAGTTCATCTGTATGACAACTTGCTAAAAATATTAGTTGCCCCTTCCTTCATTCCAGAAGTTAGTTCAATGTATATATAAAAATTACACTAGGAGAGACAAAAGACTTCCCTTTTATCATAAGTCTAATATAAATTTTCCTGACACCATCAGCAAGAAACTCCAGCGGAGATACTGGTAAACCTCACCACTCCTATTACCTTCAATACTAAAGTGAGCAGAGGAGATGACAATCTAAACAGCCACTCCTCTAGAAGCTTTCAGGGAGCAGATATTGAGATATCAGTGTCAGGTATGCCCTAGTCTCTGATCTATTGGGTCCATTTCCACATTCCCACTTTTGCTAACTATATGCATTAGGCAGCATCCTGCTAACAGATAACATGATGAAGATCAACAAGAACAATCGCCAAATCCTTATTAAAAAAAAAAATCTTCCTAGAGGATCTCCCAGTCGATCGCCATCTCTGGCAGCGCAGCGGGGCTGCCACTAAGACAGGCTCTCTGCCTGCCCTGGAAGCGGCCAACTACTCCACTGCTGGAAGCGGCCAACGTGCCCCACAGCCCTGGGGAACAGGGGTCTTCCACCACGCACTGCTCCTGCCTGCAAGCACCACCCCCGCAGCTCCCATTGGCCGGGAACAGGGAGCTGTGGCCAATGGGAGCTGCGGGGGCAGTGCTTGCAGAGAGGGGCAGCGTGCGGAGCCATGTGCTGTCCGCCGCCCGCCTGCCCCCACCCCGGGAACGCAGGGGCACATTGGCCCCTTCCGGGATCGGCGAGGGGCCAGGGTAGGCAGGGAGCCTGCCTTAGTGGCAGCCACGCTATACCACCAACCAGGAGCCACCAGCGGTAAGTGCTGCCCAGCGGGAGGCCACACCCCAACCCCAGAGCCAGCACCCCAAACCCCCTCGTGTACCCCAAGCCTCAGCCCTGACCCCCCCTCCCAGAGCCAACACCCCAAACCTTCTTCTTGCACCCCAAACACTGCCCCAGCCCTGACACCCCCTCCCAGAGCCAGCACCCTACTGCACCCCAACACTCTGCCCCAGCCCAGAGCCCCCTCCTGTACCCAAACTCCCTCCCAGAGCTTGCATCCCTCCTGCACCCCAACCCCCTACCCCAGACTCAGCTCAGAACCCCCTCCCACACTGCAAACCCCTTGACCCCAGCCCAGAGCCCACACCCCCTCTCAAACCCCAACCCTCTAAACCAGTCCGGTGAGGGTGAGTGAGTGACAGAGGGGGATGGATGAGTGGAGTGGGGTTTTGGGGAAGGGGCGGGGTAGATCCTGAGTTGCCCTTAAATTCAAAAAGTGATCTTGGGCGTAAAAAGGTTGAAGACCCTGCTTTAATGGATGGTCAATATGCTCTAAGGCAGAGGTTCTCAAACTGTGGACCATGTACCACCAGTGGTCTGCAAGCTCCATTCAGGTGGTCCGCAGATGGTTCCCTCTAAGGTGCGTGCCTGGGCAGCCGCACACAAGAGACTGAAAGGCCACCTGCCTAATGCGGCGCCACTAATTAGGTGGGTGGACCCTGGAGAAGATGCACATGTAAGGTGCTGGCCTTGAGGGAAATATGGGGTAGGTGGGAGGGGGCAATGTGGTGAGAAGAGAGGGTGAGGGGAATTTGGGATGTGCAGGGCTGCGGCGGCCAGAGAAAGAGGCAACTTTCCCCAGCTCCAGGGCTGCAGCTGTTGGGGAGAGATGGCCCTCCTTCCCAGCCTCAGCTCTGTGGCTGGAGAGAGATCCCCCTCCTTCCCAGCCCCAGCTCAGGCGGGGGAGAGAAGGCACATCCATCACATTAGAAAGGTAAGACTACTGATATTAAAATAGGAGTTGTGTGCTTTTATTTCTAGAACAAAAAAAGTTAGTTTATTTTTATATAGCGCTTTTATCCAAAGCGCTTTACAATAATTAGCTAACAGTACAAACAACATTTGGAACGATCATTAAGTGGTCCGCCAAGACCCTCAGCAATTTTCAAGTGATCCGCAAAAAAAAAAAAAAAAAAAGTTTGAGAACCACTGCTCTAAGGCTAGAAGAGGAAGAGAATAAAGGAAAGGGGGGGAGGAGTAATATTGGCAGCCAGGACCACACCGGGAAAGAAATTTCCCCAGTCCAGTACGAATAAGTCAGCCCCCTTAATTTTCAAAAGATGCTTACCATCAAAACAAATGCTGATAACTACCCACTTCAGTCATCTCATACATGAAAATGTGAGACAAAAACCAATCTAACTAGGAACAGGAGGCAGTTAAAAGGAGTATCAATCTCGCTATCCCACTTCACAATGTAAAATTTAAAAAAAAAAGTTTAAAAATTAATAAGACCTACGCCAGTTCCACTAGAATATCACCTCACCCTTACATGGCATTTTCAGCCATATTGGTCACCTTAAATCCCCCACTTAAATTTATACAGGGCGGAGAAAAAGGACACTGATTTCTTTTTGAATAAGCTAATCTCAATCACTCTCTCAAGGGACATTAACCAATAGATAAGCATGACAAACTCTCCACACACTTCACTGGAGACCACAAGAGCTGCCTCTTCCAGGATCTTGAGAAATGGTTTCCTAATACAGCTCTGCAAACTGATTTGTATTAGTATGTTGTAAGAGAAGATAGTCAAGAAATTCATCAATGCACCCCCTAAGGCTTAAGTTGTCTGTTCTTGGCTGTTTAATAGCTTTTCTGTCAAGAAGTGCAATCTGCCCCTTCCCACACAATAAGTTTTCTGTATTTTGCATGATTGCATGTTATTTACCTTTACAGCTTCTAGTTCTCCCCCCCCCGCCCCGCAACTCTGATCGTCCTCAGGCCACAGTAAGTGCCCAAGCACAGCCAGAAGCAAGACAGGGTTTGGACGCTTCCACTGCGAGAGATGCCACTGCTGCTGCACAACATCATGATGATAATGCTGCTGACAAGCCCTGTACATGGTGGCCAGGGCCCAGCCGGGACCCCTAAACAGCCTCTACCCGCCCACCCAGCTGCAGCGCCGACGCTGCAGGGGCTCTGGACGCAGATTTTGTGCGTTATGGACACGGGCCGACCACAATCTCCAGCCGTGCTGACGGCCTGAATGAGGGAGATACTGAGAGAGCCTCTCACAGACACAGCGGAACACGCCCTCGCCAGAGGGAAGACAGATGATGGCAAGCGCCACCCTCCTCCAAAGCCGCCACCTCAGGGGGGCAACCCCAGTTCCCAACGGGGGGAGGCGCTACGAGACGTGGGGCACGACTTGCCCCGCCCAACAAATAGCAGCAGCAGCTCCGTGGGGCGCTAACCCAGCCCCTGGCAACCTGTAAACTCTGCCCCACCTCCCCACAACTGGGGCGCCGGCCGGCCGGCACCAGAGCCCGCCCCGGGAGCCAGGGTGACTTACCCAGCAGCAGGACGTTTTTCCCCGAAGGCAGTTTAGACCTGGAGCGTGTGGACACCTCGCTGAGGATACAGGACCTGAGGGGAGACAGAGCCCGGTCAGGCCAGCCCCCCAACACACAGACACGGGGATGGGCGGGGCGCGCAATAGGGGGATGGGGCCGGGGGCGCCTGACGCTGACAAGAGCAGCCCCCCTAGTTACTTGGCCCCACAGGGGGGCCCGCGAAGGGAGTTGTGTTGTGTCGTGTCCCGTCCCCCCCCCCTCCTCCTCCTCCTCCTCCTCCTCCTCCCGGGCGGAGGCTCTCGCGGGGCGGGGGCGCTAGACGGTAACGGGCGGCGGCCCGGCGGGCTGGGCGGTTACCAGAGGTTCTGCCCATCGTCCTCCTCGCCCCCCGCCCGCAGCTCCGCGTTATTGCTGGCGGTGAAGCCGGCGGCCGCGCCGAGCCCCGGCGAGGAGGAAGAGGAACCGAAGGAGCCGGCTCGCCCCGCCGCCGCCATCTTCCCTGCGCTCCCTCCAGTCCGCCTCAATGAGAGAGAACAGAGAGCGGGCGGCGGCGCGGCCGGCTGACAGGTACCCGGATGTTGGGAGCTCGGAAGGGGGCGGGACCAAGAGGGGGCGGGGCCGGTACCCTCCTGTGGGGCAGAGCGTGCGGCCGGGCGCCCAGTCACGCCCGGCGTAGAACCCACAGTAACGCGCCCACGTGCCTCCGGGATTATCCAAGTGATGGGGAGGATTTTTTGCGCGCCCCAGGCAAGTGGCTGGCTGGCTCACCCAGCATCCCACACACCTGATTTAGGATGACCAGATAGCAAGTGTGAAAAATCAGGAATGAGACAGGAGGCAATAGGTGCATATGTAAGACAAAGCCCCAACTATCAGGACTGTCCCAATAAAATGGGAACATCTGGGCACCCTAACCACACCTAGGGCTGTTACCCACTCTCCCTGGGAGAGAGATGCGGGGAAGGGGAGGCAATTTCCTTTCTGTCACCACAAGTCCCCCCAGTGAGCTGTTCTCAGGCCACACTATTAAGAAGATAGTCATGGGAGAGGCCAACGAAGAAGGCAAGATCTAGAAAAACAATCCCTCTCTTTAAATCATAGTCTCCAATTGCATCCCATTGATTCAGAATGATTGTCATTGTTATTTACTATGTACAATGTGCTACACATTCTCCAAACGTAACACACTTAACACACTGCCTGTCCTGAAGAAAACACGCTTACTTCTAAGATGACAAAGTCTGGGAAAGACATAAAACATACAATTTTTAAAATGCGCTCTCCCCATCTGGCCCACTGTTTATCCACTATGATAGTGTGCAAAACAGCCACCCATTATTCCTCCTGACCTCTTTGCCCCTAGTTTTATAGAAATCTGGAACGCCAGCAAAACAGAACAAAGTATAGAAGCATAGACAAAGCCCTGGCTGGGATGATTTAGCTGGGAATTGGTCCTGCTTTGAGCAGGGGGTTGGACTAGATGACCTCTTGAGGTCCCTTCCAACTCTGATATTCTATGATTCTATGATAGATAATTTCATGGAGGAGAGGTCCATCAATGACTACTAGCCAAATTGGTCAGAGATGCAACCCCATCCTCTGGCAGTCAGAGGTTTAAGGACACCCAGAAGCTGGGACTGGGTGACCGGATGGATCACTCGACTGCTCATTCCCTCTAAAGCATCTGGCACTGCCCACTGTCTGAAGACAGGACACTGGGCTAGATAGACCATTGGTCTGACCCAGTATGGCCAGTCTTATGTTCTTGTAAATAAACATTCTTAAATTAATTAAGGGGTTTAATGAATACAGGTTTTCTCAGTGTCATGAGCATCTTTGAGCAAGGGAAAATATAATTTATTTGGGGGATATTTCCCAGTTTTCATCAGACCCCCATAAATAACATGGATATTTCCTGAGTTTCCCCCTTTCCTCAGATATAAAAAGGTTGTGGGGTTTTTTTTTGCATGGATAATGTATTAATGTTCAATACACCTCACCCCCACCCTAGTGTATATATTCATATATGCCAATCTATTTAAAAGTGACAGTTCCCTTTTCAGAAATATATTTATAATTTTTCCACTTTTCCCTCTAAAAAAGCTATTTCTGTCCTGTGCTTTTCTATTGAATTAAAATGTGTGCTTATTTTTTATACTCAAATGTTCCTATCAATAGCTTTCCAATGCTCTGCAACCCCATCTCTGACTGACCATTCCTTTATACACTGTTATGAGGGAGGTTGGGTGAAACATTGTTGAAGCTGGTGAACATCATAGCCATCCTTCATTCAGGATAAATGCAAGTAGTTACACTGATTTTTGGTGTAAAATAACTAAAACATTAGGAGCCACCACCCAAAACACAGACCCACAAGACCAGACTGGTTAAAAGTAGAGCCATGTGGGAGGAAGGGTTTTGCTGGGTACTGAATATAAACACCGGGAGTTTGGCATTGTTTAATGGAAGTTTGTCTGAAGGCTGGTCTACCTTTAAAACACTGCATCGGCCCAGCTTCACCGATGCAGCTGTGCTGCTGTAGCGCTTTAATGAAGATGCTCTACACCGACGGGAAAGTGCTCTCCCTTCGGTGTAGTTAATCCACCTCCATGCGAGGCAGTAGCTATGTCAGTGGGAGAAGCCCTCCCACCGACATAGCACTGTCTACACCAGCACTTAGGTCAGTATAACTATGTCACTCAGGGGTGTGGATTTTTCACACCCCTAGGCGACATAGTTATACCAAAGTAATTATGTAGTGTAGAGCTGCCCAGAGAGAAGCAGCAGCCAGGGAATAGGCAGAAAGAAGCAAGCAAGGAAACAGCAAGAAAAGCACTTGCAGTGTGACCTTAAGAAAGAGCCCTGACAGAGAGATTTTGGGGCAGGGCGCTGGCTGGAAAGAGGCTTGGAACGGTGAGCTAAGAAGCTCTCCTGTTGTTTGATTCCTACTGTCTACAAGGAAAAAAGGACTTTGTGTACATCCTTTGTAAATAAACAGGATTGCATCAAATAAATACCTTATTCGATCATCAATTTCTCCTGCTAACAAACAACCTGCCAATTCTGAATATTGGTTAACTGTTTGGATTGCAAGGAGCAACAATATTTTAATATGATTTGCATTTCATTTAATAAATATATGACAACCTTATGTTTATCTCTGTCTGCAGCTTTGATGGCATTTTATACTATGCTCATAACTGTAGTATCTGAGTGCCTTCCAGCAGTGAATTAGGCATCATGACTACGCATCTGTCATGTGTTGTTTGTTCTCTCATTGTCTCCCCAGAAGGAGAAGTGTGTGCAGTGAAGTGTCTTTTTTTGGTAGTGGTGTCTTTATATATGTGACACTAAGCACTCCCTGTATTCACGCCCTACACACAATTGTACTGATCTTTGTACAAAATATGCCTTGTGAGGTATCATTTGAAAACTAATAACTCATTGATCATTAATACTGTTGTGTGATGTATGTACGCAGTAAGCATTAAGAGTTCTGAACATATACTTGAATTATGACTAAAGTGTATGTAAACCAGGTATGTCAGAAGGAGCTGTTAAACAGAGTATCCTAAAGAAAGGAATTTGTGTTTACCTCAGGTTACATATAAGCAGTAAACAGGATCATCAAGATATCAGCGGGAGGAGATGTCAGGAAACAACATTTTACATTTCAGAAAACACAAGTGGGGGAGGAAAGAGCACGGTGCTTCCTTTACTACCAGACTCCATTTTACCATTCTCACAGCTTGAATAAACTTAACTTTGAGGGGTTACCCTCAGAAGAATCCATTTCGAAGGTTTGCTGATCTATAAAGACAGTGGGGGTGAACCTCAAGCAATAAGCAATTGAATCAACTGGTGGTATACAATATTACTCTATTATAAAAGTATATAGAGTGAAGTCTTCTCTGAAAGCTAATGACACATAGTGATTAATATCACTGTGAAATGTATGTATTAAGACTGTATGAGGAAATATGGATACTTAATAATATTAATGTTTTAAAGTCTGTGGCCAAACAGGTTCCCTCCCAGATAGGAGAGAAGGTCTCCTCTGTAAATTAAACATCAAAACAATCATTTCAGAATCAAAACAATGGAAGCACCATTTATATATAAGGGAATGGGAAGCCCACAAGAAGCATGCTGCCTCTTGAAACAAAGTCATTGAACTTTGGAAGATATAAGCAAAGACAGAAGCTATCTTTGGCATCCACTGTAGACAGACACAAGAGGCCAGAGGTCTTGCAAGCCAAGAAGGATGGATCATTTAACCAAGGGGAGGGGGGGCATGTTGAGGTCTCGGGGAACTACATATAGGTGAGAAAAACCTCTTAAACAAAGCCTGTTAGATGCGTTTTCACTTTCATTTGCTTGTAACCATTTCTAACTTTATTCTTTTTACTTGGCATTACTTAACCTATTTCCTATTGTTAATAACTTTGTTTTATTTTTACTATAAACCAACTCAGTGTTTAAATGGAAGGGTTTATTTACCCCAGTTAATAATCTGTGATGTGCTTTTAGGTTTTTAGAAGAACAATATTATTTCTCTGAACTGTCCAGGAGAGGGTGGACATTACAGAGCACATGGTTTGGGGAAAATCTGGGAGTGGGAGTGTACTGGAGTCACCCTGCAAGTAGTAACCAAGGCTGGTAGAAACCAAAGAGCGTGACAGGTGTGTTGCTAGCAGGCTGCTGGGGTCAGAGTTGCTGGACTAGGGCAGCAGTTAAACACAGATACTCTCCGGGTGTGACCTGTCTGCTTGTTGCTGACTATGAGTGTCCCAGGAAGGGAGTTACAGTAGCAAGGCATTCTGAGGTAGAGCCCTGCAGTGGGACTGGGATCCTGCACGTCCCGCAGGACCCACTGCCATAATAGCGGGAGCTGATAAAATGTACTTTGTTGCGGGTGGGATTGGGTGGGTCAAAAAACAGACTGTGGGAATTTGTGGAAAAACAGTAAGTTTATCAAAAGTAGCCTATTCAAGAAATAGCTAATTATTTTGTTTGAGCTTCTCTTTCCAATATGTGTTTATCTCCCTCACTCCAAATCTGGTGTACTACATCAGCTCAAGTCAGGTCAGAGAATCACACTCACAGGTTTTGTTGTTCTAAGACATCACAGACTGTCATTGTAGTATCAGCTTGCTGTCAGTGCTGTGAGCAGGTTTTCTCTTAAATGTTTTTCAAAAAGCAATAATAATCCTGACATATAAATATCTTGAATGGTATGTTTCAAAGTTCTAAAAACAGTGCTTACGCGGTTTAAAAATGTATAGTTTTTTTAAACAACTTTTTTTTTATAATTGTTAAAAAACATCCTCATCATTTAAGGCATAATTGTGGTGTAATTTGTTTTGACATTCCGTGTGATATACACATGACAGCAGTTTCCCATAAATAGAATTTTAGCAATGTAAAGCAAGGTTTTCTTTTTTAAAAAATAAAGGCTTTAATACTTAAATTTAAGCGAGGGATAGAAAGAGATCTGAAGTCTATTATAACAGGAGTTAAAGTATTTTTACATGGTTTAAGCAAGATTTGTTTTAGTCTTTTACTGGTAAAAATTGTGTCTGAATTCCATTTATATATATAATATATTAACTGACTGAAAAAAAATTATTTAGTAGCATGGGGATATCTGCCTCTCTTGCGGGATTTGAGGGATCTAATGTTTTTGTGGGTGGGAGCGGGATAAAAATTACAAGAAACAATGTGGGAGTGGGTAGGAGTGGGTGTTGCAGGATTAAAAATATAGTCCCATGCATGGCTCTATTGTGAGGCACCCAGAGTTACAGGGTAAGAGGTAACACAACCCCTCACTAGTCTGGATTGCACCCCAAATGCTGTCACTATACACACACATACACTTATCCCCACTGCTGTGTGTTTAGAGAGGGACAAATCAAAGAAATGTGCCTTGCACTTGGCATGGAATGTGGTGAGGTTTGCAATGGTCCTTAGTTTCTTGGGGCGTTCATTCCACAGTCTTAGACCACCCACAGAGACAGTTCTGTTTCCCACACAGATGAGTTTTACTCTTATTACTGAGAGTTCCATTGTGCCACAGTAGCATTGTTGTCAACCCCAGTTTTCATCTTAAACAGTGTTTTAGGTATCCTGGACCCAAGTTAGGTAGAACTTTAAAGATAAGGATTGAGAGTGTGAACTTGATTCAAAATCCTATGGGAAGTCAGTGTAGAGAGCAGAGGACAGGTTTGATATGTTCACGGTAGTCTGTGTTGTTGAGGAGATGCGTTGTAGAGCTCTGAATTAGTTGGCATTTCCTAAGCACTGAAATCTTCAAACCTAGGTATATTGCATTGCTGTAATCCAGCTAAGAGGTGACAAAGGTATGAATAATTGAGGCTAGGTCTTCATCCAACAGAATGGGATGGAATTTCCTAGCCAAGTGGATATGGTAGAAAGCATTACTCATAGATGCTGCTATGTCAGATCTCAGTGTCAGTGAGGAATCCAAGAGTACTCCTAGACTACAGACTGAATTAATCAATTGTGGGTATGTATATTCAATGAACAGACACTGTACCATAGCTGCAAGCTCTTCAGAATACTTTCCTCTGCCCACCAGCATCATGTCGGTCTTGCTTGGGTTTAGCTTCAACCAGCTGTTCCTCATTCAGGAGCTCATCTCATCCAAGCACTGGGCCATATAAGTGGTAGTCGTGTGCTTGAATGTGGTGAAGGATAGGTAGAATTGTGTGTCATCTGCATATTGCTGACACTTGAGTACATGTCACCTGACCAGTTCACCTAGTGGTTTTATGTAGATGGTGAAAAGGACTGGAGAGAGAATTGATCCTTGTGGAACTCCACAGGTGAGACTCTAGTGGTGGAGGTGCAGTTTCCCATCATTACTTATTGGGGTCATCCCTCCAGAAAGCACTCCAACCACTTTAGTGCATTACCCCTACCACCTCTCTCAGGCAAGACAGCAGAATCTCATGGTCAACAGTGACAAATGGAGGACCAGAATGGATGGTTGTCCTTTATCCGTTGACAGGAAGAGATCATGAGCGGCGGGTATCAAAGGCTAAGCCTCCCCTGACCCAGGCTGTGGCCCTGCCCATGTTCCACTGGAAGGCCTCCCCCTCTTCCCCCCCCCCACCTGCCCTGAAGCCGGTGGGGTCTCAGCTCCAGCTGGTGGCCTGGAGCTTGGGCCCACCAGTGGCCTGGGGCAGCACTCAGGCCGGCCCGGGAGGGTCAGACTGGCCGTGGGGGGGAATTGGGCCAGAGGCTCAGGCCAGCGCTGGGGGGGACCAATGGCTCGGCCTGGCACTGGGGTCAATCCAGCGCTGGGGGGGACCAGCTGGGGTGGGAGGGGCAGGGTTGCTCCAGCCTCAGCGGGGGGGGCTCGCGGCTCCTCCAGCCACAGGGGCGTGGCCCTCTGGGCTTTGGTGGGCAGGGGTGGGGCCACGGGCAGAAGGGCGGGGCCAGCAGGCTAGCCTCCCCAAAGTGGGGTTCACTCACCACCCATGGAAGAGATCATCCATCTGTGCCATGAGGTTTTGATTCTGTGTCCTGTCCTGAACACAGACTAAGCCCAGTCTAGAATGTTAGCTTCAGTTAGATGAGCTTGTATTTTGCCTTTTGCTAGCTTCTCTATCAGCTTGCTTAGGAATAAGAGGTTTGACACTGGGTGGTAGTTGCCTAGGACTGAAATATCTAAGGTGGGTTTCTCCAGTGTTGGTTGGACTATTGCGTGTTTGAGGGAGGAAGGGAAGATTCCTTCTCTGAATGAGGTGTTCTCTATTTCAGTCAGGAGTGTGGCTTCCTACCGCTCCTACAAAGTGGAGAATCTTTTAAAAAGCCAGAGATACATTTTTACAAGTAATTCATTTAGATGGTGGAAATAAAATTGTGGCTGCTCAGTGTTACCTGCTATTTTATACTAGGTGTCCTGTATTAGATTGATTGTGTGGTAATGAAATATATTGGAATAAATCTATGTAAATACTGTCCCCTAGGACCTTCATGAAACCAATATCTGTATCCAATGAGGCTACCACAGCAAGCACAATTTTAAATAAATAGATACTGCAGAAAATCACAGAACACATAAAAGACTGACTGAAATGGAAATACATCACTTTGTGCTGGGGAAGAACATTATGATAATAATGAAAAAAGAATCCCTGTAGGAAAGAACTGTAGAGAGATACTGCTGTTTCTCTGCTCTCCTGTTTTCACATAAATCAATATTCCTTTCTGAAAAAAATATATCTTGCGACAGCTGAGCTGCCAAATCCCATTCCCTGTGAAAGAGACAGTCACCTCCTTCTTCTCCCCTGCCCCTCTCCCTTTCACTCATTCTGGATTATTTTTAAGGTAGTTTTTACTGTTTCACCCACTTGTAATGGAGGATGTCCCTTCAGAGAGATATTTACAACGCCCCTCATAATTTTCTGAAAGCTCACTTGTTCATAGTGTCACAGCTTGACAGCCTTGATGACGGCTGTTTGGCATAACTCTTTCACCCTTCCACACATCCTCCCATTTTCCTTCTTCCTCAGGAGCTGCAGAGGAGAAAGTGAAAAGGGAAATGCTTGGTCATTGTACAATCTTAAGAAACAGGATGAGAGCTGGCTTGGAGCAAAACAGTGATAAAAATCAAGCCCACATTTACTATTTTACTTTGATAGAGTATCTTTGTGAAGAAGCAAGATTCTGTTATACATAGGTTGCTATTCACAATGTTGCCTGTGCTCCCTACAGCTGCGTAGTGTGGAGGAGAAGCAAAACTGGAAAAAGTGAGTATGAGATCTTGTCTGCATACAAAGCTGCTCCAGTTGCACTATTATTGCACTGGTCTAACAGATTTAGTTAAACCAATGCAACTTTTGTGTAGACGAGCCCTAAATCTCTATCATTCTGATCTGATAGAGTTTTATATCCACTCTGCACAGATGCAGATTACTGAAGAAGGTGCAAGACAGTAGAGAATCAGGACCCTTGTCTATAATAAGAAACAGCACCATTTCAGCCATTAGTTGTTAGCAATGGCTTTAGCTGAACCAGTGCTAATCAGGGTTTAATTGTAAGTGTAGACAATGACAAACCCTGGTCAACACAGTTTTGCAAAGCTGCTTGCTGAAATGGTGCTATTTCCTACTGTAAACAAGGTCTACATTCCCCTCTGCAGTCTGCAAGCCTTGCTGGAGGTATCGCAAAGTGCAGAACCTGACAGGGAGCCAGTTGTATAGTTCTGAACAAGTTATGCTGCCATTGCAAAAAGAGGGGGTTGATAGGAACAGAGAAAGATTGATGCTGTGCATAACTAGTTGGAGATCCTCAGAAATGGGATATTGAGTTTTCTTTTAGATACCAGACCATTTCTAATTTGTTTTGTAGTTTGTAACCTATCATTTAAATCAGCTTCTCTACCAAATGACTGGAAGATGGCTAATGTTACGCCAATTTTTAAAAAGGGCTCCAGAGGTGATCCCGGTAATTACAGGACGGTAAACCTGATGTCAGTACCGGGCAAACTGGTTGAAACTATAGTAAAGAACAATCATTGAAAATTTTTACAGTAAAGAAAAAATTGTCATACACATAGATTAACATAAATTGTTGGGAAAGAGTCAACATGGTTTTTGTAAAGGGAATCATGCCTCACCAATCTATTAGAATTCTTTGAGGGGGTCAACAAGCATGTGGACAAGGGGGATCCAGTGGATATAGTGTACTTAGGTCCCTCATCAAAGGCTCTTAAGCAAAGTAAGGTGTCATCGGATAAGAGGGAAGGTCCTCTCATGGATTGGTAACTGGTTAAAAGATAGGAAACAAAAGGTAGGAATAAATGGTCAGTTTTCAGAATGGAGAGAGGTAATTAGTGGAGTCCCCCAGGAGTCTGTATTGAGACCAGTCCTATTCAACATATTCAAAAATGCTCTGGAAAAGGGAGTAAACAGTGAGGTGGCAAAATTGGCAGATGATACAAAAATACTCAAGATAGTTAAGTCCCAAGCAGACTGCGAAGAGCTACAAAAGGACCTCACGAAACTGGGTGACTGGGCAACAAAATGGCAGATAAAATTCAATGTTGATAAATGCAAAGTAATTCATATTGAAAAACATAATCCCAACTATACATATAAAATGATGGGATCTAAATTACCTGTTACTATTCAAGAAAGGGATCTTGGAGTCATTGTGGATAGTTCTCTGAAAACATCCACTCAATGTGCAGTGGCAGTCAAAAAAGTGAACAGAATGTTGGGAATCATTAAGAAAGGGATAGATAATAAGACAGAAAATATCATATTTCCTCTATATAAATCCATGGTATGCCCACATCTTGAATAGTATGCAGATGTGGTCACCCCATCTCAAAAAAGATATATTGGAATTCGAAAAGGTTCAGAAAAGGGCAACAAAAATGATTAGGGATATGGAACGGCTGCCATATGAGAAGAGATTAATAAGACTGGGACTTTTCAGCTTGGAAAAGAGACAACTAAGAGGGGGTATGATAGAGGTCTATAAAATCATGACTGTTCTGGAGAAAGTAGATAACGAAGTGTTATTTACTCCTCGTAACACAAGAACTAGGGGTCACCAAATGAAATTAATAGGCAGTAGGTTAAAACAAACAAAAAGAAGTATTTTTTCCACACAAGCACACTCAACCTGAGGAACTTCTTGCCAGAGGATGCTGTGAAGGCCAAGACTATAACAGGGTTCAAAAAGGAACTAGATAAGTTCATGGAGGGGAGGTCCATCAATGGCTATTAGCCAGGATGGGAAGGGATGGTGTCCCTAGCCTCTGTTTCCCAGAAGCAGGGAATGGGCAACTGGGGATGGATCACTTGATGATTACCTGTTCTGTTCATTCCCTCTGGGGCACCTGGCATTGGCCACTGTCGGAAAACAGGATACTGGGCTAGATGGAGCTTTGGTCTGACCCAGTATGGCTGCTGTTATGTTCTTTCATTACTTTGTACCCCTTTGCACATTTTTAATATATGAGGAAACTTAGGGCCAATCACTCACAGACACTATTTAAGAACTTTCTCTGAATTACCGTTGTATGAAATCCAAAAAATAATGGATCAGATTCTCTGTATACATGCACTGCTAATGGCCAAATACTATATGATTGTCTATGAGTTTCCTAGGCCGTTTTTCTCATAAGCCTATAGAAGTGAACAGTTATAGTTCAATTCAATTTAAAAGATCTATTTCTCTTGGAGAAATTTTTCCTTTATGGCAAAACAGTCTTTTTAGCAATACAGTCCTTGTTATTGCAAACAAAAACATAAAGGTCATAGTACTCAGTAATATCAGTATTTTATTGTTTAGAAAGTGCCTCTAAAATAGCAGAAGCAGAATACACAGCCTTTCCAAGAAAATGCATTGATAGCTTTGACTGGAGCTCATCAAATAATACAAAGGTAAACATTTTTGTAAATGAAAAGACAAGTTTGGTATTATGAATATTCAGAGAGCTTTCATGAAAACATTTGTAATTCTTGAAAGTGCCATAGATTTTAGCATGAATGATTAGTCATGTGAAAATTCATACTGGAAGTAAATTACTGATTATTTTAAAAAGCTTCAGTCATCCAATCCGGAAGCAGAAAAAAGACAGTGTTATGTAGGTGACCAATCACATGCCACAATTAGCAAATACAAGCAACCTGTAGGTTGAAATTGGTTAACATAAACTATTTGAAGAATACTTCAGAATAACAAATACATCTGGGGTGGTGAGATGGAATAAATTAATAACAAATATTATTCATTTATTCGCAATGAATTATTTGACCAGCTCTGTCTATGACATCTCTATCTTCCATTCAGCCAAGTATAAATCTTTTTATTTCTCCAATAATATTGTGTGCTGATGGGTTATATAAGCTGTGGAGCATGCAGCTATGTAACTGCTCTGATTTTGTTTTCTATACACAGTACTGCACTTTTAAATTTCCAAGAATCTGCAGGGATAGCTATAGTTTTGTGAGGTAGAGTAATGCAGCATGTTACAAAGGAAACACAGGCTGTTTGTTCTCATGGGGATTTTACTTTTGTCCTTTATGTTTTGTTGTTTCCTTCAATCTAAAATAGTAGTCAGTCAGACCCTGATTCAACACAGCACTTAAACATATGGTAGGCTTTAAGCACATGCTGAAGAAAGAATGGGATTTAAGCATGTGCTTAAAGTTAAACACGTGCTTAAGTGTTTTGCAGAATTGAGGCCTAAGACCAAAAGTATATAGTTGCTTTTTGTATATGGAAAACATAATACTCCATATAGGGCCTGATCCAGCAAGGTTCTGAGTGTTCTTAACCCCCACTGATTTCAGGGGGAGTCAAGGGTACTAATCACCTGATGGGAGGTTTCCTACATCTTGCAGGACCAGGTGCATACAAGATAAATACTGTTGCCCCTTTTGCCTGAGTAATTAGCTAACATTCAGGACCTTGCTTGCTAGATTGTTTGCATTAGGAAGAGAAATGGATGATACAAGTCAGATATGTTCTTTGGTGTAATCCTGTTTAGTTACAAAGAATGTTCACAAAGTGGTGTCTCCCTGAACACAGAAGAAACAAACAACAGCAGTCAGTTTCCTTGCTATTTCCAAGTCTGCCCTTTCAGTCAGTTCTGTGCTGCAAGGAGCTCTGACTCTCTGTTTCCTCTGAGGGCCATACTCACAACTGCTTCTTTTGCTGTCTGCCCACTTTCTCCTGGCTTTCTGGCTTGCTCACACAGGTTGCCAAACCATCCTCTCGCCCCTGCATTTGCAATCAGAGAACCAGTCAGCCTACATAGCTTAGCTTCTGATCAGACTTTGCCATATGGCCCATTGCTTGGGGTAGTGGCTTCTATTGTTTCCAGCTATCACAGTCCATAGAGGCATTTAATTGCTTCTTCTGTTGGGCCTGAAAGAAGGGTGCTTAGCACAGCCTGGCTATAACCAGGTCTGAGATCGTCTGTAGATTAAAAACCTGGATGATGATGATGAGTTATTTGTATTACCATAGTTCCCTATTATTAGTACAGCCAGTGTGCTCATAGCTAATTCCTAATAACAGAGGGGCCTAATCCTGCAAACTTCTGAGCACCTCTTGGGAGGTAATGAGCACCCTAACATCAGTGGGAATAGAGCACTCAGTATTTCATAGCATTGGGCTTCTGGCTGCGATGTTCTGAATATTTTAACTAAGTATACTGGTGTTCTACTTTTCGTCATTTCCTGTAGCTAGTGAATCTGATAGCTTTCACCCACTAAATCCAATTATACTTGTGCTCCAGAAGTTATGTCTTGTCACTTTCCTGTAGTTAATTCTAATTCCATGTCACTATTCATAACAAAATTAATAAAAGTTTTGTTTGTTGACATACTTCAACATGCCCCAATGTAATTGATCTCCCCGCCCTTCTTTCCCCTACCATTTTAGAGTCTGTCACTGAAATGCTGTGGAGCTAAGAAATAAGTGTTTCCTTGAAATTCTTGGCTGATAATTCCTACATTAAGTCAGTGATGTGTTGTTTCTTATGGTAGAGGAAGACATTCATTGCAATATTTCCCTTCCATTTTCTGCAGCTAATGAATGGTGATTTCTCCATTAAGGACACAATCTGTTAGTTCTTAATAAGGCAAAACATCCTATTGACATTTTATCCTTGAAACTACATAAATAGGTGACTCTGTCTAGTGCAATCAAGTTATGAATGGAGGTCCAAACTCTGTTACATTAATGTTAATGAGGGAAGAATTTGGTGCATAAAAATGAAAATAAAAGAAAACAGAAAATAATAAATGTTGGAGATGTGGAAGGGGAAATTGAAATTTTTTTCATTTGCTTTGGAACTGTTCCCTGGTAAATCTGTTTGGTGCAGAAACATTTAAGAGAATGACATTGATTTTGAGCGATACTCTGAAGGACTTGCATGTTTATTCTAGATTTATTTTTAATAGTCCTGCAGTGAAAAAATATAAGGGCTAGGTTGTGCCTGTGCTTTGCACAGTTGTGCATGTGTGGAGGAAGGGGCATAAGGAGCCCTGCTCCTCCTTGTGGAAAGGCCAGGCATAATTACAGTCCCTGAATGCAGGGGAAACTAGGGGAGTTGCTCTCTTCTAGTGCTTTGGGAGGCACAAGCTAAGGAAGTGGGGGTGGGAAGAAGATGAGCCCAAGTCTCTGCCCCTTCTTTGTACTGTGCAGCAAAACTCCTAGCTAGTCACTAAGAAAGAGAGAAGCATGCTGAACCACCTGAAGGGACAGTGCAGTGTAAGCACTCTCACTGCACACTGGGGAGCTCCAGGAGGAAATGTGCCTCTTGAGGAACAATCTCCTCAGAGCTCTCCCTGGGGAGGTGTGGCACACAATGGCCCAGTTGAGCCCTAACGGTATAAAAATGGCAAATAATAAATATGATGAATATTGTTGATTGCTATGCTCTGTTAAGAGTGTGACCGTCCCCATCTCCCTTTGAGCCATCCTCTTGCTATCCATGGTGCTCATTTCCGGTATTGCCATCCTCCAGCACTTGAAAATCAGGAGTCAAGCCCCCATGAGATTGTTTTAAAAGTCATGAGACTTTTAACAAGTAATAAATGTGATGTTCTTTTTGTTTGTCCTGGTTTCCCCACATTTGCACTCAGTCAATGTTTTCAAAGTTTTCTCTGCAACCATGAGGCCTAGAAACTTACCTTTTCTTTTAAAGGTTATGTCACAATCAATTGAGTCCAGGAGCTCAGGCTTTAAGAAAAACTCCAAATGTCACATGATTCTCAATAAAATTCTGAGTGTTGGTCACGTCACATTTTTCCTGGAGCATCTGTGGAGGGACTTCTGAGACATGGGAAGATGTATACAAATCAGGAGGAACCCCACTGGGGCTAGTGAAGTTACATGAGTGTAAAACTAGCATGAGAGGACATTCAGCCCAGGGACCTGTCTATATAGCTGTTACCTGTCTATAAACTCTTTCATTTCCTGTTGCCCATTCATTTCTTTATAAATATCAGGAGTACAAAGGCCAGGAACAGTTCTGGTCTGAACGTTATCCTGAGCTCAGGAACTGCTCAGAGGGGCTAGGGAGGGAATGAGGTGGGAACATGGCCCTGCTCCTGCCAGCAGAGCTCTGCTTGGGGGAGCAGAGGTCTCTATCACTCCAGTGTGCATCTCTGCCTTAATGGCCATCCCTCCCCCACCCCATAATACATCACCTCCTACAGTTGACCATTTATCCACCCAGTAAGTCTTTCTGGAGGGAAGGGTGTCCTGATGTCTCCCTTGGGAAGTTCCTCTCAACCTAGGGCTGTTCCTATTTCCAGGGGGTTGGGAGTCCTGCTCCTTCCCCAAGACTTTCTTTAAACGTTTAAATGTTATTTGTGCTGCTGTCTCCTTCAAGGTTACAAACTGTCCCCTCTTCCCTTTTTTCTCAGGACAGGTTCCACTGACCAATCAGTTACTCTTGTGTCCACTCCTGGACTCAACCTCCCCAACTCAAAATGAGTTAGGACTATCAGAATGTCCACATATGAAGTTAACTAGGAATAACTCCATGTGTAGACAAGCCATTTCTAACCAAAGCCAATGTGAAAGTGAACTGTCAGCTCAGTTAAGTCAGTGGCAGGCAGCCTGAAGCCTTGTTCTCTGATGCTGTGCAGCATTATGTGGTAGCATGGCTGACAAGAGCAAGTTTGCTGGCTGGAACAGAGCCTTCGCAGCCAGGAAGAAGGGAGGGAGTGCATGGCCAGCTAATCAATGTGGACTAGATAGTGGAGTGAATAGAACATGGGAGTACTAGAGAATGGACACAAAAATGCAGAGCCACTTGTGAGCACTACATCTTCTGCTCCTACTGCTCTGCCTACATTTCTCTCCTTCTCTGACAGCTCTTAGGAACTTGAAGATTATGTACCTCCATATGTTCCACTAACACGTTAGTGATGTGTTTTTACCAAAATGGTCAGCAGTGATATAAATATCACACAATTGTCATCACTAGGTTTCCGAGTTTCCACCCCACTGAGATGATTGGGTGCGCATCACCCTTCTCAGGGAGCTGTTTCAAGCTCTGTGAAGACTTGGGGACTTAGCATAGCATTGATTTACATTCAGTTTACATTTGTGAGGTTATTATTGCAACCATAAGACTTGGACATTTTTCTAAATGAAAGTTTCAAACCTGCTGCACAGTTCTGCTCAAGTGTTGGATTCGGTGACAAATTCAACTGCCCAAATATCCAAGAATAGCAGAGCTCTGATTATAAGCATTTGGGGGCAGCAACATTGACTTCTGTTATCACTGTAATATTTTTCATTCTTGGTTCTATATAAATAATAGTGATAGAGCTATGAGCTGAGCAAATTTACCTGTACAAATCTGCCAGTGAATATCATTCCTTACAGCAGCACCCATCATTCTAGTCAAACTGGGGGTCGGGACCCCTCAGGAGGTCACGAGGTTATTACATGGGGGGTTGCGAGCTGTCAGCCTCCACTGCAAACCCCGCTTTGCCTCCAGCATTTATAATGGTGTTAAATATATAAAAAAGTGGTTTTAATTTATAAGGGGGGGTCACACTCAGAGACTTGCTATGTGAAAGTGGTCACCAGTAAAAAAAGTTTGAGAGCCACTGTTCTAGTCCTAAACCTCTCTTACCTTGGGCAGCTTTTTATGAAGGAGAGAATACAAGCAGATCTGAGCAATTAAAACTAGTCTGATCCTTTCTTTTTCCACAATCAAAAAGCAGTTTTTGTCAGTACAGGTCCATTATATGTTGCATTAGTGGGTGTGTTTGCTTATTAACATGGCTTTCTCATGTTTTCTCTGGGTGCAGTTTTGCTACTCAAAGGATAACACTTGGAACAAGAGAGGAGACACAGAAATACACTGGTTTGATCATTTATTTAACAGACTCTGTTGATAATTTTGTATAGTTTCAATTTCATATGAATATAAGACTCTCTGGCACATGCCATTGATTGAGACTGATTGCCAGATGCTATTAAAAAGATTTATAATCAAATTATTTTTGGTGTTTGTTGGGGGTGGGAGGGTTGTTTTTGTTTTTTTGCATACTAGTGCACAAAAGTGTTTTGTTTTGTTTTTTTGGATGACTACAATCTTCTATTGGTTTAACTCCACTATCCTTATTTATTAAGCTATGACTACCTGCAAATCCTTTAAAAGATTAACTGTATCAGCCTGCTAAGCTTTCAAAGTAGTTAAAAATAACTACAAGCTGATTCTACTGACACACTGAAAAGTGTACCTACTCTACATTTTACAATCTGTTTGCTGCTGTTTTGACTGGTGAGTTACTTCCCATATCTACTTAAACCTTCATGAAGATTTAGCAGAAGTGAGTGCTATTGAAAGCAGTTCTTATAGCTACAAGCCATTTTCACTTCTCAGTCCATTGAGAAGCAGAGGGGCACAGCTTTTATTTTACTTTACAAAAATTTCCAGGGAACAAGGGTATGTAAAATGAAAACAGAAACCCAGCTAATTGCCAGTGCATTAATGAAAGGGCTGTTTTTCACAGAAGTGCCAGGCTTGCACAAGATGGTCTCACTCAGGGCCGGCTCTAACTTTTTTGCTGCCCCAAGCAGCAAAAAAAAGTGCCGTCCCCCGCCGAGCGCCATGCCGCGCCCCCCCCCAGCGCCGCCCCCCCCCAGCGCCGCCCCCGCGCCGAGCGCCGCACTGCTGGAGCACCCCCGCTCCCCACGGAATGCCGCGCAGCGCTCCCCCCGCCGCCCCTTACCAGGTGCCGCCTCAAGCATGTGTTTGGTTGCCTGGTGCCTGGAGCCGGCCCTGGTCTCACTGGTTCCTGCAATGAATCTATGCATGCTGAATTTTTCTGTGCTATGCTCTTGTTAGCTGCTTTCACTGACTTTCATTGAATTACACCAAGGAAAATTTGGGCCATTATGTTTAGGAATGTTGATGTATATTGATCAAATATGAATACTGAGGGCTGGATTATGCCTAAAAGGCATTGGGATGGGGGTGGGGCACAGGGGCTTCACTGCAATGGGAGCCTCCGAATTTTTAATATTAATATTCTAGAATTCCTCCTGGAGCTCCTGGGGAGTATATGCAATGGCAGCTCTGCCAACCCTTCAGAGGTGCAGTAGGTGCTCCCTTTTCCTCCAAGCCTAACCAGTTCTGCTAGCCAGTGGGGAGGAAGCACTGGCTATGATCCCGCTCTTACCCTTCCCTGCCAGCTTTAGGAAAGCTAGAACATGCACTAGTATGAAGCAGTGGCTCTGCTCCAAGAGTCACTGTGGCAGGTCCTTGCACAAAAGTGTTTGAACAGTGCAGAAAGAGGCTTCTTGTGCCTCTCCTGGCTCCCTGGGACCCCACACAGTGCTCTTAATTTTTAATATTGTGTCTCTTATGTTTCATCCTCTGGCTCCAGGAACCTCAGTTAAATGTTTTCGTATGACAGAGGTGTATTGGAGAATTTGCAGTTTTCAGTCTGTAAGACTGTAACAATTTGGCAACTTCTCTGAATCAAAATATAGGGCTCCACAGAGGTGCAGAGGTCAACCCATGAAGATCAGTTTAGAGGATCAGAGCCTTTAGGCTAGATTGTCAGGTCTTTTTGGTTCACTTAGTAACATTCACTTGCAAACTGAACAGATTTCAACTACAACCAGCCAATGGAGAATCCCCTTTGGGCAGGGGAACTCTCCACTGGTGTATGGTGGGTGCAGGAGGCATAGGGTGACCAGATGTCCCGATTTTATAGGGACAGTCACGATTTTTGGGGTCTTTTTCTTATATAGGCTCCTATTACCCCCCACCCTTGTCCCGATTTTTCATATTTGCTGTCTGGTCACCCTAAGGAGGCAGGACCAGCTCCTGCACCAGCTCCCCCTCACTCATGGTGTCAAGGAAGGGAGGAAGTGCTGGGGCAAAGTGGGGACATGCTGGAGCAGAACTCTGCTATGTTTCTCCACAGGCATCAATGGTATAAGTTAGAGGAGCTTCTCAACCACTCTAATACCAAGGTTTGGCAGTGCGGGATCAGGGAGCTGCTTGCCTCATCTCTCCTCTGTGTTGAACAGAGCTCTGACATGAGGAGAACTGAACTATTAGACTGTAAATTCCTTAGGGACAGAGATTCCATTCTTTGTCGGACATCTTCCACCTATGCACACTTACAATGCAGTGTCATTAACCTGACTTTGTTTTTGGTGATTTAGGTTGCATCTTGCATTGTAAATATATTCTCAGTTTTCTGTGAGAAATTTTCTTTTTATCTGTATTCACTTTTGGATTGAGTAAAAGGCATTGAGAGAGAATAAAAAGGTTGTGGAATATATATATCACATAGCCTCCATGAGTATGTGGGTTTTATGCCAGTGGCAGGAAAAGTACATATTAATGTACTATTCTTTAAATCATGCAGAGAAAATGAATTCAGTGTACCCTTGGGCAAAAGGCTAGAGACCTCAGCTAGGAGTTCAGAAGTGTAATTATTAAATAAAATCACAATGACAGCATTCAAGGAGAGTGTAGTGCAGTTTACTGATCCCAGGTAGCTTTGGAGATGCATGTTTACAATGCCTTTGGGTAGTCATTTATGACAGTTGCTAGATTCTGCAGTGAATATATGTGCTTTAATGAAACCACTGTGATTTATAAAAGCAAAATGGAATGTCCTGTTATGACTCCAATACATAAGGTAATTCTAGAACCTGTATTCATAATGTATTTTCATGGGAGAGTTAACGCAGTCTGATATAGCAGAAACTCCTTCCATAGCATGTGAGTGTCCTCACACAATAAATGCAACCTCTTTATTTTGATAGTACAGAAAGAAACATATTTTAAAATTGGACTACTAAAATCTGAGCTTTTCAGGTGCACAGTACACACCAACACATAAGGTTAGGTTGATTAGCTCCTGATCTTGTGAGGTGCTAATTGCTCTCTGAGGGTATAAAAATTTTATTAAAGCTAATGTTAATTTTTTTTTTATATAATACATAGATTGGGAAAAGAGTGTCTGTACATCTAGGTTTAGTGCTTAGATTATCCACAAATACAAAGTTAGTTTTTTAAAAGTCATATGATAAATAGAGTACATAATCCTCAATAACCCAAATTTAGGTGAATAGATTTAACAGTACAGTTTAGATATTAGAATCCGAATACTCAGGTACATCACTCATGAAAAGTTGTACAGAGATTTGGTTGTGGAACGCAAAATATATCAATGAGTGGAGATTATCCCTCAGTAATTAGGTAGGTTGTCCATTTAGAAAATACAATCCATGAGGAAAGTATTTCAGTTATTTTCCTGATTGCGCTTCTCATCGGCACTCCAGCTCATCCCTCCTGGTATCGCTGATGTCCGGTGATGTGTTCTATGTAGCTGTCCCTCGACCACCTGATAGTGTCCGACACCATGAGTTGCCACATCAGCCGAGCGTAGCATTGACCCATTCCGCATTTTCTCCGCACTCGCTTGTTACTGGGGTCCCATGCACCTAAGGCTCCAATGATCAGTACATGTATCTGGACCTGGTAACCCTTAGCTCTCAAGGTTTCAGCCAGACTGGCATACTTCTCTACCTTTCGAGCTCAGGCATCGTGGAAGGCCGGGGTCCTGTTCTCCAACGGCACTGTGACGTCCACCATGATGATCTTCTTCTGGTCCTCGTTGGTGATGACAATGTCCAGTCGCAGTTGTCTGTTGGTTCCGGGAATGGCAGAGTTTACAGCAACCTTCGCCACAGGTGTCGGGATGGCTCTGACCAGGCGATCTTGGATGGTGTTGTGTTGCAGCTGCCAAGCTCTCAAATGGGGCTTGCAGCTACACAGGTTGTGGGGTAGCGTCTCGTTGGCATAGCCGCACTTCCTGCATCACTTGTCCCAATTCCCGTGGCAGACGCCTCTGTTCAGTGGGATGCAGTTGAGCCGAGCTCTGTGGATGAACCTCCAGTTGGCAAATTGGGTGAAACTTCCCCCAGGGAGGAAGTGGTTGCTGGCATCCCACTTCCATATCACCTCAAATGCCTTGCCCTGGTCCAGCTTCCATTTCAGGTTTTCCACGTATTGGCAGCGGATGGCATCCTTCAGGGTCCTCTCCAGTATGGTTCTAGCTCTCAGAGTGATGATAGTGTGAATCTACACTGCATCTAGACTTGGGCTCATGGGGCTTGGCTTTGGGACCGTTTCATTGCTGTGTAGACCCTGAGAGATGGGAGGGTCCCAGAGCTTGGGCTCCAGCCAGAGCCTAGTGTGACAGTGTGCAGTCTATATGGTTTAATAAAAACATGATAATAAGTGATAATAAACTTTATACAGTGTAAAACGGGATTTGTTTGGGTTTAGACCCCATTGGGAGTTGGGCATTTGAGTGCTAAAGACAAGCACACTTCTGTGAGCTGTTTTCAGGTAAACCTGCAGCTTTGGGGCAAGTAATTCAGACCCTGGGTCTGTGTTGGAGCAGACGGGAGTGTCTGGCTCAGCAAGACAGGGTGCTCGAGTCCTGAGCTGGGAGGTAAAACAGGAGCAGAGGTAGTCTTTGCACATCGGGTGGCAGCTCCCAAGGAGGTTTCTGTGATCCAACCCGTCACACCTAGAAGTCTGCACACCAATGAAACAGCCCTGCAGCTGGAGCACCATGAGACAAGTAAATGGGAGCAGGACTGGATTCTGCTAGTAGGAGCGGAGACAATGTTCTATAAAGTGAATAGAGCAGAGGAAGAAAGTCAAGAGATCTGGGGTAAAATCCTGGCCCTACTGAAGTTAAGACCAAAGCTCCCATTGATTTCAGTGCAACCAGGATTTCACCCTTGATTCTGTGAATAACTTTGCCATGGACGCCCTGTGTTTTCCTGGGTAAACAATGCACTGTAACTTCTTGGTGCCTCCATTTCTCCATTTGTAAAATGGGAATAATAATACTTTCCAACTTAGTAAGGTGCTTTGACATCTAAGGCTTGATTTTTTTTTTCACTTCTGGCACCTTCCACAGTTATTTGCACCTGTGCAAAGTTAATGCAAAGTGGATGTAAAATACTACCATTCTGATGTGGTAGCAGTTTATAACCACTTTCCACAGGTGTAAATGAATGTGCAAGCTGAAAGACAATGGAGAATGAAACCCCCAGTCCAAGAACAGCTTAACATTATGAATCCAATATGAAAGGCCTGATTATCGACCATGAAGTCTTTGTACACTCCATCCCAATGTATCTTAGAATTGTTATAAAGGTCCAAATTCCCAGGTGTCCTAGAGCCCCACTCAGCATACCTGAGGAGAGAGGCAAAGGTGTTCTGAAGACACCTTTGTGCTCTCCTGATCCCTGGCACAAGTTAAAGCAGTCTCAGGGATGATCTATCTTGTCCTGGCTTGTGGTGGACTCCTTAGGAGATGTTACACGTAGAGATCACACTCTGGCCACGCCACCTACCACCAGCAGCTCTCGCCGGGTGGCATAGAGTCCCTATGCTGAGGGAATCATCAGCTGCCAATTTAGGGCAGCTTTATGGCCATTTTGCACCACTCCAGTGGCACCAACTGGCTGTAGCAATAGCACAGATCAGAATCTGGCCCAATAATATTTACTTTCCAAAAATGTTGTTGTATGGCTTAATGTTTGTAAAAACATTAAGTTTTACAAACTTCATGTTTGTAAAAGCACTTTGAGATCCTTGAATGAAGAGCTCTATATCAGAAGTTCTCAAACTGTGGTCCACAAGCTCCATTCAGAAGGTCCGCGGATAGCTCCCTTTAAGATGTGTGCCTGGGCGGCTGCACATGAGAGAATGAAGGTTCACCCACCTAATTAGTGGAGCCACACAGACATGACTCCACTAATTAGGTGCCTGGACCCTGGAGAAGATCCACATGTAAGGTGAGGTGGTGGCCTTGGAGGGAGTAGGGGGTAGATGGGAGGGGGCAGTGGGGTGAGAAATGGAGGTGGGGGGAATTTGGGATGTGCAGGGCTGCGGCGGCCAGAGAAGGAGGCGACTTTCCCCAGCTCCAGGGCTGCGACTGCCGGGGAGAGACTGCCCTCCTTCCCAGCCCCAGCTCGGGGGCTGCTGCAGTGTGGGAGAAAGGGAGAGATATCCCCCCTCCTTCCCAGCCTCAACTCTATGGCTGCTGCGGTGGAGGAGAGAGGGCACATCCATCTAGGGTGACCAGATCACACAGGTGAAATATCGGGACAGTCCCGATAAAATTGGGATGTCTGGTCACCCTACATCCATCGCATTAGAAAGGTAAGACTACTGATATTAAAATAGGAGTTGTGTGCTTTTATTTCTAGAACCAAAATAGTTTAATATTTAGGGTTTTTTTTATATAGTGCTTTTATCCAAAGCGTTTTACAATAGTTAGCTAACTGTACAAACAACATTTGGAAAGATCATTAAGTGGTCCGCCGAGATCCTCAGCAATTTTCAAGTGGTCCATGGGAAAAAAAGTTTAAGAACCACTGCTCTATATAAATGCAGCGTAGCATCAAACCTTATCACAACATACAACATTTAGGTTGCAGCCTTCATGGCATGTTACTCATGGAAACTAAAGACATTTCACAAGTTGGCTGCCTGGCTGCCGCATACCACCTATTCAATGACATGCCCCAGTGGCCAAGAGTGTGGCATGCCTTTCTCTTTAAGAGGCTTGTCAATTGTGTCAAGATGCCAGTCTCTTCTCTCACTTTTACATGTAATTTCCATTCATTATATCCTCTTCTACGTGGTAATCAACAAGTTTTTTTTTAAATAATTAATATATTTCTAATGTATATAAGCAACTTGCACTGAATCATAGTTAAATAAAAGACACTGAATGAGTAATAGCAGCAATATTACATCTGCCACAGAATGACACAAATGAATGTGTGTAACTGAGTCATTGTTCTATGGACAAACTATTGTAACCCCATTTTAGCCGGAGCAGTTAGCCAATATCTGGGGTCTTGCCAGTTGTTTCAATGTTAGGAGGAGAAACTGATGATAGTTATTTCTTTGATGCAATCCTGTTTATTTACAAAGAACTGTTTCCCTAAATACAATAGGAATCAAATATCAGGAGAATTTCTTTACATACAGTTGTAAGCCTCTTTCCAGCCAGCATTCTGCATCAAAAGCTCTCTCTCTCAGGTCCAGGTTACCAGTTTTTCTCTTGCTGTCTCCTTGGCTTTCCTGCCTTCTCTGGCTGCTTTTCACTCACAGGGCTGGTCTACACGGGGTGGGGGATCGATCTAAGATTTGCAACTTCAGCTACGCGAATAGCATACCTGAAGTCTAAGTATCTAAGATCGAATTACCTGGGGTCCACACGGCGCGGGATCGACAGCTGCGGCTGCCCCGTCAACTGCACTACTGCCGCTCCCTCTGGTGGAGTTCCAGAGTCGACGGTGAGTGCGTTCAGGGATTGATATATCGGGTCTTAACGAGACGCGATATATCAATCCCGGATAAATTGATTGCTACCCGCTGATATGGCAGGTAGTGAAGATATACCCACAGACACACACAGTTCCACCAAACAATATCCAGCCCCACTCTTTGCATTCAGGCTCCAGGGAAAACCCCTCGGTCTACATGGCTCAATTCTTACTTCAGCCTTGCTATGCTGCTCAGTGATTTGGGTGGATAGCTTCTATTGTTTCAGCTATCACTAAACAAAGAGGTATTTAACTGCTCCCTCATTTAGCCTCAATGGAAGGCAGCTGTCAGGCCTGCTAACTTCATGAGGTTTGTGACGGCCATATATCAAAGGCACACTCCTTGGAAGCCATCCAACCTGCAACTCAATACTATACCAATAACCCAGTGTGCTGGAAGTATTGTTTAGATGTCTGAATTAGCTGAAAAATGTGTACAGTCAAAAACAGAGCTCCTTATTGACTATATATCAGGGGCTCTATATAATTAGGTGCTGAGCTCTTCCTGTGGGGAGCAGAGCAACCTTAACTCCCACTAAACTCACTGGAAATTGAGGACACAGCACCTTACAGGATCAGGCTCCTAAGGAGGAATGCGTGTTTGGTTTATTCCAGGAAGTCTCTGAAATAACTTGTGCTTTTGAAATATGGCACAGCTACATGGTTCAGATAAGAATACATACATAACAGATAGAGCTGAAACCACACACTTTTGGGAAGTTTATAATTGTCCTCATGCACCTTTAGAAGAATACATTTCTGGCTGCAACTATCTCTTTTAGCAGAAATTGTGGCTAGCTCCTCAAATGCATCAGTTCTATCTTTTGAGACTATGCATGTGTCTCTCAGTTTAGATTTAATTTTTCAGATACCCAATCAATGTTTTTCTATGCTTATGTATGAGGCTTTTAGTGATGCATTCTTCTTTAAACATAAGGGGCATATCCTCAGGCTGGGGTAAATTAGCCAGGGGTGGCAAGTTTGTATAATTTTTGGTGGTACCCAGAATGGGTCCAAGTCCCACCTCCCCCCCATCTGCCTACGGCTCTGGGAGGGAGTTTCGGTGTGGGGGTTGGGAATTGGGGTGCAGGCTCTGGGAAGAAGTTTGCCTGTGAGCTCTGGGATGGAGTTTGGGTGCTGGGTGCAGGCTCTGGGCTGGGGTAGGGGATTGTGGTGCAGGAGGAGGTGCGGGCTCTAGGAGGGAGTTTGGGTGCAGGAGGGGGTTTGGGGTGCATGCTCTGCGAAAGAGTTTGGGTGTGGGAGGGGTGTGGGCTCTGGGAGGGAGTTTGGGTGCTGGGTGTGGGTTCTGGGCTGGGACAGGGTTGGGGTGCAGGAGTGGATGCTGGGTGCGGGAGGGAGTTTGGGTGCTGGGTGCAGGCTCTGGGCTAGGACAGAGGGTTGCGGTGCAGTAGTGGGTGCGGGGTGTGGGGCTGGGCCTGGGTTGAGGAGTTTGGTGTGCAGTAGGCAGGCTGCCCCAGGGCTGAGGCAGGGGGCCAGAGAGGAGGACTCCCCCCAGCCCTCTCCCCAAGCCCCCCCAGGCTGCTGCTCAGGAGGTCCAGCCAGGATGAGCCCCTCCAGCCCCAGAGTTGACTTGGAGTTGCCTGCCGAGGGGGCGGGGGGATTTGCCATGCGCCTCCTCCCCTCCTCCCTCTGTAGGCACAGCAGCCGCCTCAGCCTGCCCCCGGCGCCGCTCCCTTGTAGCCGTCTGCAACAGCAGCCGGCGAGGGAGTGCAGTGAGGAGCTGTAGTGGGCAGCCGCCTGCTGCCCAGGGCAGGCAGGGACGCCTGGAAGAGGCATGCGGGGCCAGCAGGCAGGGCCAAAGGACGCTCCGGGGGAGGTGTGTGGGGGCAGCAGGCGGGACCGGGGGAGAGACCAGTCCCCAAACATTGGTGGAGCCAGGCCCCCTGGGCCCTGAATTTGCTGGAGCCAGGGCACCACAGGCATAGGTGCTGACTCCGTGGATGCTCCGGGGCTGGAGCACCCACGGAAAAAAATTGGTGGGTGCTCAGCACCCACCGGCAGCTCCCCGTGGCCCCGTCCCGCCCCCCTGCTCCAGCTCACCTCTGCCTCCTCTGTGAGCGCGCCGCCACGCCTGCTTCTCCCCCTCCCTCCCAGCGTTTGTGCCACAAAACAGCTGATTCATGGGGCAGGGAGGGAGGGGGGAGGAGGGGGAATGCAGCACGCTGGAGGAAGAGGCGGAGCTGAGGCGGGGATTGGGGAAGGGGTCCAATAGGAGTTGGGAGGGGGCGGAGTTAGGGTGGGGACTTTGGGGATGGGGTTGGAATGGGGGCAGGGCTAAGGATGGGGTGGAGTTGGGGCGGGGGGGAAAGGAATAGGGGGGGCGCGGGCACCCACTGGCGCCAGAGAAAGTTGGCGCCTATGACCACAAGCCCATACAACTTGCCGCCCCTGAAATTAGCTTAGCTGATTTACCCCAGCTGAGGAACTGGTTAGTTCTGATACTTTTCCTTAACTTTCACATGTTCTCCATTTGATACTCAGAGACATCAATCTAGCTTTTGCCCAACCTAGCTTTTGTGTGCTATCAGCTTCATGAAAATTCGCATCCACTAAACTGTGGTTAGTTTGTAGTAGATCACTCTGTTCTACTGTACTCATCTTTTTTTCACATTGTCTCAATCTCCTAAAGAAGCTGACAGAAGATGGCATGGCAGTGCTGTGCCTGGAGGAAGACAAGAAGATGCATTGGGGTCTCAGCTGTGATGAAATTTAGGCTTGAAAAATATCCAGAATTTCAGCTTTATTTTTTACCCTTTGACATTTCAATTCCATATTGTTTGATGACCAAAGGAAAACCAAAAGTACTCAAAAATTGTTGACGGTTAATCTGAAGGTTTCAATAAACAAACGAACAAAAATCCCAGATCCTTTTAGGCACCGAGGACAATGTGGTTTTGTAAGAGGGTTCACACACTGACCACTAGTGTGCTTCCTCGTGTCTTGATCTGGGAAAGTAGCTCTCATGGCACTGGGTGCCCCTTTTGTTCTTTGCTTGCTCTGCAATCGTCTCTCTCTGTGGCCAGGTCCCCACTTAGTTCACCCCTTCTGGATTTACAAAGTCCAGCAGGATCGCTGTCCAAATGCCTTCTCCAGATGGTGTTCAGCCCCTGCTCAGGACTTTGTGCCACTTTACCAATGGCTGGCAGGGGAACCCCGGGCCTGCCCACTACACTGGGTTCCAACTTAGGGACCCTATAACCAGCAATCTAAGTCTACTCAGTCCCCATCCCTATTGCTGTTTTCCTGGGATCTTTCCTACACAGCCTCTTTCTTTTCTCTGGTCTGTTTCTTGGTTTGCCATAGAAACCTCCCCACCTCCCCACAGCTGCTGCACCCCCTCCTAGCCTCTTGCTAGACTCCTTACTTCAGGACAGTATCTCAGAGGTTACTCTTTCCCTGGACTTCCTCATTCTCACTAATGGCCTCCCTCATCCCAGGGAGTGACTGCAGCCTCCTTCTTTTTCTTGTGTTTTATGGTGAAGCAGCCTCACTTGCTGAGTCTAGGACTGCCAAACACTGGACAACATAGATTAATTCTTGAATTAAAATCTTTCACTTTTCCCAGTACTCTTAAAGAATTGCAGTATTGCTTTTTTATAGGATCCCATTTTTCTCATGCTCTTATTAGGCGTTGCAGTGAAAATGTTGATACTTTAAGGACTCTACATTTTTCATATAAATACCCCCTTTTGATGATCTCCTGTGGGAGCACAAAGAGAATACCAACTGTTTCCTGGATCTTACCTATCCCATGTAATCCATCTTTGTTTGTATATTAGAAACAAATTACTATTTAAGCAACAATGGCCAGTTAATATTCTAAATAAAGCCACTTCACTGTTTCTCTGATGGCCTTGAATGATATCAGCATTTTCAACTCTTGGGCATATTTCACAGAATCTTTTTCCTTTTATTTCTTTTGCCCATATTTCCTGCCATTCTTCTCTTAACTCATTTTTAATTGGATTTTTAAACGCCACTTTACTTAAAGGGATCTCTAAATCAACTTGCTCATGGTTTGACAGCATTTTTTGCCACTTTGCCAGCTCATTGCCCACAACCCCTCCATGTGCTGCGATCCATGCTATTACTATGATTACATCCAAATATATCAATTCTGTTGTTAGCATCAATATTTCATTAAGTATATCATTTCTGCTGCGTGAAATGCCATTTCTGATTGCTAGTAGTCCTGATAAGGAATCAGACAGAATGACCATGGTGGCTGGGTGCACATCTATGACCTAATTTAATGCCAGTATTATCCCTGCCAGTTCAGCCATCAAAATTGCTACAAAATTTAATAGCCTTACAGTTTTCTTGGATCCGAGTGAAGGAATGGAGAATGCTGTTTCCACTCTTCCTGTTCTTACATCTTTGGAGTTGTTAGTATACATTGGGCCATAGCGTCCCTTCTTATCACAAACATATTGCACATTTAACACTCCTTTTCCTCTTTTAATTTCATCATACAATTCCATATTTACCTCAGGAGACATAATTTACCACTTATAATGCATTTTCCCAAAGCTATAGATTTTCAGTTCTTTTAGGTTTTTCTTTTCTCTAAGATCATTTGTCCACACTTTAACCCTACTTACCTGAGGCATTTTCAGTTTGTCCTACATGTTGACCACATAATTCCCAGCATTCATCATATATTAGCTTAGCGTTTCTGTCCTCATTCTTTCCAGTGACTTTAGCCCAAAAGATTAAGTCTAAAAGCTTCATTTTTAAATTAACAGGCATTTCATCCATAGCTATCTGCAGTTCACACAGTGGCATTGTGATGAAGGCACCACATGTAATTCGCAACACCTGAGCTTGGATTGAGTCAAGCTTTCTCAAATTCATTTTCGATGCCAAACTGAAAGCCTGACACCCATACTCATAACTAGTCTTATTCTGCATAGCTTTACCGCTGTTTTTTATCCATATTCCAAGCAGTTCCAGAAATATTTTTAAGTTGATTCTCCTTTACATTTATCTCTAACATTTTCAACATGATCCTTCCCAGTGAGCTTGCTACCAAATATCACACCTAAAACCCAAGCTTTTAACTTTATCTACTTGTTCTCCGTATAATACAATTTATAATTTTTTAAAATTTTCTTTGTCTCATTCCCTTTGTATTGTCAATTGAGAATTTAAAGCCCCAGATGTTTCCCCATTGCATACCCTTCCTCAGACCTTCATTTACTCTTTTAGCAGATATTTCAGGGTTTCTGTTTTTGCCCCCTATGGCACAGTCATCAGCAAACAGTCATCTTTTTTGGAGGATCATTTATCATGATGTTGAATAAGGTAGGACTTATGATACTCCCCTATAGATTGCCATTTGTAGATGTGTATATATACTGTAGCAGGCTTTTCCCTACTCTAACTTGTATAGTTCTTTTACTTAAGAAATCCCTTATCCATCTATCCATTTTTCCTTTTATACCCATGGTAGCTACTTTATGAAGTAACCCTCTCTCTATATCACACCATAAGCATTTTCAATATCCAGAACAGTTATTTTCATAAATTCTTTAGTTCCCATACTTTTTTGTGTTTGTTTCTATCCTTACAATATGGTTGATTGCATTCCTTCCCCTCATAAATCTACTCTGCAAGCTATATATGAGTATATTTCTCTCTAAGTATGAAATCAATATCTCAGTTACCATTTTTTCCATGGTTTTACCCAAATGTGTTGTGAAGGCAAATGGCCTGTGCATCAGGTCTGGATCATAGCTTGCCTGGTTTCCTTATTGGAACAATAACCATGGGCTTCTAGTTCATTGGCAGCTTACCTTGTCCCCATATGCTGTGGTACAATGTTGGTATCACTCTCAGACTCCCTTCAGGTCAGTGTTTAAGCATTTCAGAGTTTATATCATCCTTGCAGGATTTTTGCTCTTTATTTATAGCTTTGTGAAGTTCCCTCATACCGAAGTTTTCATTTAAAATAGTTTCCTCATCTTCCTGCCACCTCTTCAGTATCTCAGATTTCTTCAATGAATTTTCTTTTCCTCTCCTGGATCTCTATACTCTGATTCTCATCCTTAGTAACTCTTTGGAACACTTCTCCCAGGGTTTCCGCTTTTTTCCCATTGGAGCATCTTACTCCATGACCTTCCACAATGAGGCCTGGTACTGTATTGCTCTTACTTTGCGCACCATTCATTTTCCTATACATTTCTGCATTACTGGTATCTTTATTCATATTTCCATAGTATTTTTTCCAGCTTTCTGTTTTTCCCCTTTGTATAGTCCTTTCTGAAACTGCCTTACTTACTGCATCTAATGTCAGGTTGAGTTTTCATATCAACAATATTTTTTTTTAATTCCTGCCCAGGCGCTAGCTGGAATGTGCACAGCCTGATAAAAATTGTTACCACTATTCAATTTTAACCATCTGCACTTCCTTCACTTAGGAGAGCAGAGAATTGTTCTACTGATAAGTTGCTAACATGTAAATACTTTTCAGCTGCTTTAACTATAATTCTTACTTTCTCTGTTTTCTTTCCTGAGATGTGCAATTTATTACTTCAATCATAAACTCTATGAACCACTCCTTCTCTATCAACAGTATGTCATCTCTGTTATTCCCAGTATCACTCATAACATCTTTTCCATTATTTTGTTGCTTTGTTATCTCTTTTCCCTCACTGGGATTCCTTTCTTCCTCTGCTGTTTTCCCTTGATGTCTCATAAGTTTCTGCATACATGTTAGTGATTTTATTTTTTTGTATTTCCTTAGCTTGCTTTGCTATATTACATCCCCCATATGCTGAACTATGTTTTCCTCCACAGTTGCTACACTTTAATTCTGCCCATTCCACACAGTTGTCATAAGAATGCTCTCCTCCACACTTAGTGCACCTCATTTTCCCTCTAGAATTATTTGCCACATGTCCAAACCTTTGGCATTTGTAGTATCTCAAAGATGGGGAGGGAAGGAGATATATAACTTAATCCAGAAAATCTGGTATCCTATTGTCACTCTTTAAATGTGAGTAGTACAGCTGATGAGCGCTTGCTTTCACTTCTCTACTGCTTAGCATAAATCACCTTATCATCAACTATACCTAGTTTTATTTCATCTTCAGTCATTTCAATCCAAACACCATAACCAACTATTACCCTAATACATCCAAATGCAAGAGGGCAAGGGGTTCACTGGTGTCTGGTAGTGAGTTTCAGTCTGACCAGTTTAGCGTACCCCAGTTCATTGATGTCATAAACTGTATCTAATATGGGTCATCATTGGAAGACTAATAACACCCTGATCGTTAATATTCTTGCATGGTGTATGTACGGTAAACACCCAAGGGACCATACAAATATGAAAGGAATGTGGAACTAAAATGCGCTTACCAGACAAGTCTGGGGAGTGGGTAAACAGATTTCTCCCAGACAAAGGACAAGCTGACACCTCTGGCCAGATGTTCTCAGAGTTGACTGGCAATCACATGTCAGGTGGCCATTCATTTGCATTGGAGAGTGCAGGAACCAATCAATCTGTACTACACCAAACAAAATTGGGGAAGAAACCAGCATGGATCTTCTTTCAGCACCAGACTTCAAGGTCTCCTTCTTCAGAGCTTGAATGAACTTTGTTTTGGAGGTTAACCTTCAGAAGAATCCATTTCAAAGGTTCACTGGAGTACAAAAGAGAGGGGGCAAAGAACCCCAAGTTATTTCCACCTAAAAAGACAAAGGAACTGAGTACTGTGGGGTTTGTAGATGATCCTGACAAAGTGAGTAGTCAGCCATCTTGCTGGAAGTGTGGTAAGAATCTTACCTTGAACCAAGACCGGTTTTGGTAAGTGTTAGTCACTAGAAAATGTTTTTTCTCATTTACTTGCTTGTAACCATTTCTATCTTTATCCCTTATACTTGAACTCATTTAAAATCCTATCTCCTTTTGTTAATAAACTTGTTTTACTTTTAATCTAAACTATCCCAGTGCTGTGTTTGAATTGACGTGGTTGTTAATTCCAGCTAACGTGGTAAGCTGCCGGGTATTGACTCTTTAAAGGAGCAAACCAATCTGAATGGTCCAGGAAACAGCTGGATATAGCAGAGCACATGGTTTTGGGAAATCTGGACCTGGGAGTGTGTTGGGGTCACTTGGCTAGTAGTAACCAAGGCTGGTGTATACCAGAGTGTGGCTGGGGGGGTAACAAGCAGGTTGCTGGAATCTGAGTTGCTGAAGCAGAGCTGCTTAACACAGACACTCAATGCATGCTTGTCTGCTGGCTGTTCATGTCCAGGCTGAGAACCACAGCAACAGAGCATTTAATATACTAAGGGGTCCAGAGCAGGTAATGACAAGCCCTCACTAGTTTGGATTGCATCCTAGAATGTGGCACTACCCCTCTTTATTCCCTCTTTATTCCATCAGAAATTTGAGCAGCTGACATCTTAAGTAGTTGCCACACTTGTTCTTTGTTTTTTACATTCTATTAATAAATCACCACCTTGTAGTTTCCTAGATTTTATTATATCACCTGTGCCATTTTTGGATGTACTATTACTTTCAGGGAGTTAATATCTCTTATCTTCATACCCTTTACCAGTGATTTCACAATTGTAGTTTTCTCCACTGCTCATTGCTGTCCTCCTACCTGTTGCTCCTTCTGGATTAGGGAGATACACCCTTTTCTTTTTCCTAACCTGTAACCAGTCTTCCTTCCTGCCATCCACCTCCAACGTTTTCTAAACTAGCTTCAGTATCATTAATTACATCTTCCATCTCTTTGTCCTCCCTCCTAGTCCTGTGCATCAGCAGCCTCCTTCAGCCTGTATCTCTCCAACTTCTTAGACATTCTGTCCACCCTCACTCCAACTGGTTCTCCAGTCAAGCCCCTCATCCAATCACAGCCCCCAGCTGATAGCCCTCCAGCCCCGTGCTGCTTCTTCTTGGGTTTTATGATGCAGCAGACTCACTTCCTGAGTCTATGAAGGCCATTCACTGAATCTCATAGATAAGTTATAACAAAGTCTGTCACCTTTCCCAGTATTCTTAAAGAATTCTGGAATAGCTTTTTAATTGGGCCCCATTTTCCTTGTATTCTGGCTATGTTTTGCAAAGAAAATTTTGTTACTCTAAGGCTTCTGAGTTTTCATCTAAATATCTCCTTTCACTGGTAGTCTTTATAGTTCCCTCAGAGAACTATAACTTTTCCAGTTCTACCTGTTTATTCCTCTTTGGAGCCATCAGTAGTATACAGTAACTCCTCACTTAAAGTCGTCCCGGTTAACGTTGTTACGCTGATGATCAATTAGAGAACATGCTCGTTTAATGTTGCACAATGCTCCCTTATAAAGTGGTTTGGCAGCCGCCTGCTTTGTCCACTGCCTGCAGGAAGAGCAGCCTGTTGGAACTAGCTGGTGGGGGCTTGGAACCAGGGTGGACTGGCAGCCCCCCTATCAGCTCCCTGTGCGGCAGCCGCCCAGCAGGCTATCAATTGCCAGCAGTTCAGCTGCCCCTCCCCCCACTGCCATGTGCTGCTCCTGCCCTCTGCCTTGGAGCTGCTCTCTGGAGCCTCCTGCTTGCTGGAGAAGAGGGGGGCTAATGTCAGGGTGTCCCCCTACCCCCTGCACCTGGCTTACCCCATTTCCAAAGAGCAGGGGGGGACACACGACAGGGCTCAGGATGGAGGGAGCTTGCTGACAGGAGCTGCTGTCTTAACTTAATGATCTATTTAAAAAGGCAGTGTACTTAGAGTGGGGTCAGCGTACTTAAAGGGGCAATGCGCATCTCTCTCTCTCACACATGGGGTGTGTTTCTGTCTGCCATGCTGTCTCCCCTCCCTCCATTCATGCTGCTTTGTAGAGTGTGAGGCTACATTAACAAAAATGTGTTAACCAGTGAGGGGCTCAGCCAACTGCTAGTCCATCATTAAGCAGCAAGACATTCCCTGGGAAATATCCCACCCTCTGACTTCACCACCTCAACCAAGCTTCACAATCATCATCGCTGTGTACCAGTATTAAATTGTTTGTTTAAAACTTATAGAGTGTGTGTGTGTGTGTGTGTGTGTGTTGTGACAAAGTTCCTCCTCTACCTTGGTGGGTCCTGCGCTTATTGGTGGATTTGCTTGCCTCAGAGATTCACCATGGGGGTTGGGGAACAGCCCAGAGACCTTCCCCTCTGGAAGAACCCACAGTCCAGGTCAATTGGGAGGTTTGGGAGGAACCCGGGCTCGCCCTCTACTCCAGGTTTCAGCCCAGGGCCCTTGGACTGCAGCTGTCTATAGTGCCTCCTATAACAGCTGCATGACAGCTACAACTCCCTGGGCTACTTCCCCATGGCCTCCTCCAAATATCTTCCTTATTCTCACCACAGGACCTTCTTCCTGGTGTCTGATAACACTTGTGCTCCTCAGTCCTCCAGCAGCACACGCACACACCCTCTCCTTGCACCTCTTGCTCCCAGCTCCGCACACTCACACCACAAGCTGAAGTGAGTTCCTTTTTAAAACCCAGGTGCCCGGATTAGCCTACCTTAATTGATTCTAGAAGCTTCTTCTTAATTGGCTCCAGGTGTCCTAATTAGCCTGCCTGCCTTAACTGGTTCTAGCAGGTTCCTGATTACTCTAGTGCAGCCCCTGCTCTGGACCAGTATATTTGCCCTCTACCAGACTCCTGTACCCCACTGGTCTTGGTCTGTCACAATATATATAATATAATATAGTCTTTGTCTGGTGAAGTTTTTTTCCCTGGAACCTAACCCTCCCCCCCCCCCCCCTTTACATTAATTCTTATGGGGAAATTGGATTCACTTAACATTGTTTTGCTTAAAGTTGCATTTTTCAGGAACATAACTACAATGTTAAGCGAGGAGTTACTGTACATTTAACTATAGTGTCCCTATTTATCATATATATATTAACTTGCTAAATCTTGTATATTTATCATTCTTCTCCTTTTGTTTATTGTATAATATAATTCCATGTCTATCTCGGTGGTATGGTTTTCCAGTGATTTTCTCATAGCTATGGAGTTTGACCTCTTTTAAGCCTTTCTTTTCATTGAGATCCTTTTTCCGCTTCTTTACCCTAGGTCCATGAGGATTTTTGAGGGTTTTTTTGTTTTGTTTTACCCAGTTTCCACTTAATTCCCAACAATCAGCATATATTAGCTTAGGGCATGTCTACACTACAAAATTATGTGGACCTAAGTTACATCAGCATACAGCCGCCACAGTAATTAAATTGCTTTTGCGTGTCCACACTATGCTCCTTGTGTTGGGATCTGGGGCATAGGAGGGATCTGGAGCCTTGGGGAAGGGGGCAGCAAGGATCAGGGGGGCCCGCTTTCCCCCATCTCCTACAGCCAGCCCTTACTGCTCAGCAGGCGCCAGAAAATGAGGCTGCCCAGGCCGCACAGGCTGCAGGGTGTGCCCATAGGGTGGGGGGACCCCTGCTGGGGCTTGAGCTCTGCCAGCCCCTCCTGCCCCTGGCTTGGTGTCCGTCCACCTGGCCAGCTGTGTTCCTCTGTCCTGTTGGCACCGCTGTGTCTGTCCGGCACCATGCACTGCTGCCCTGGTCTCGTGGGGGCGGGTCTGGAGAAGATGCTAGTTAGAAATAATATAATGGAGCAAGAGTTACCTCAAAGCAACACAATATACCAAGCCAAGATATGGTCTGTCGTCGAAAGATGGTACATTTGTCATTATCCTCTGAGAAAAAGCATAGAGATGTCTTAATTAATGTAATGTTTTCAAACATTTATTTGCTAAAAAGAAAACAACATAATTAAGGACCAGATGCTGATACATTTACTCTAATTTAGTAGCAATTTACTTCATGAGTAGTCCCATTGTTTTCAGTAGGACCACATGAGGTAAGGTCTTATTCAATGAGAGTAAGAGGCTCAGAATCTGGCCCTAAGGAAACAGTTTATTGTTTATAAAGGGTTATTGAACAGCAAAAGAAACTAGGAATAAAGAATGGTCTGAATGTTTCAGACCAATGGTTCATCTAGTCCAGTATCCTGTTTCTAATAATGTCAAGTACCAAATTCTTCAGAGGATTATGTTAAAAAAAAACCCCATAAAATACAATAACTTGACTAAGAATCATAGAATATCAGGGTTGGAAGGGACCTCAGGAGGCAACTAGTCCAACCCCCTGCTCAAAGCAGGACCAACACCAACTAAATCATTGCAGCCAGGGCTTTGTCAAGCCTGACCTTAAAAACCTCTAAGGAAGGAGATTCCACCAACTCCCTAGGTAACCCATTCCAGTGCTTCACCACCCTCCTAGTGAAAAAGATTTTCCTAATATCCAACCTAAACCTCCCCAACTGCAACTTGAGATCATTACTCCTTGTTCTGTCATCTGGTACCATCGAGAACAGTCTATATCCATCCTCTTTGGAACCCCCTTTCAGGTAGTTGAAAGCAGCTATCAAATCCCCCCTCATTCTTCTCTTCTGCAGACTAAACAATCCCAGTTCCCTCAGCCCCTCCTCATAAGTCATGTGTTCCAGTCCCTCTAATCATTTTTGTTGCCCTCCGCTGGACTCTTTCCAATTTTTTCATATCCTTCTTGTAGTGTGGGGCCCAAAACTGGATACACTACTCCAGATGAGGCCTCACCAATGTTGAATAGAGGGGAATGATCACGTCCCTTGATCTGCTGGCAATGCTCCTACTTATACAGCCCAAAATGCTGTTAGCCTTCTTGGCAACAAGGGCACACTGTTGACTCATATTCAGCTTCTCGTCCACTGTAACCCCTAGGTCCTTTTCTGCAGAACTGCTGCCTAGCCATTCGGTCCCTAGTCTGTAGCAGTGCATGGGATTCTTCCGTTCTAAGTGCAGGACTCTGCACTTGTCCTTGTTGAACCTCATCAGGTTTCTTTTGGCCCAATCCTCTAATTTGCCTAGGTCCCTCTGTATCCGATCCCTACCCTCTAGTGTATCTACCACGCCTCCCAGTTTAGTGTCATCTGCAAACTTGCTGAGAGTGCAGTCCACGCCATCCCCCAGATCATTAATGAAGATACTGAACAAAACCGGTCCCAGGACCGACCTTTGGGGCACTCCGCTTGATACCGGCTGCCAACTATACATGGAGCCATTGATCACTACCCGTTGAACCCGACGATCTAGCCAGCTTTCTATCCACCTTATAGTCCATTCATCCAGCCCATACTTCTTTAACTTGCCGGCAAGAATACTGTGGGAGACCATATCAAAAGCTCTGCTAAAGTCAAGGAATAACACGTCCACTGCTTTCCCCTCATCCACAGAGCCAGTTATCTCCTCATAGAAGGCAATTAGGTTAGTCAGGCATGACTTGCCCTTGGTGAATCCTGTTGAATGCTGACTGTTCCTGATCACTTTCCTCTCCTCTAAGAGCTTCAGAATTGATTCCTTGAGGACCTGCTCCATGATTTTTCCAGGGACTGAGGTGAGGCTGACTGGCTTGTAGTTCCCCGGATCCTCCTCCTTCCCTTTTTAAAAGATGGGCACTACATTAGCCTTTTTCCAGTCATCCGGGACCTCCCCCGATCGTCATGAGTTTTCAGAGATAATGGCCAATGGCTCTGCAATCACATCCGCCAACTCCTTTAGCACCCTCGGATGCAGCGCATCCGGCCCCATGGATTTGTGCTCATCCAGCTTTACTAAATAGTCCCGAACCACTTCTTTCTCCACAGAGGGCTGGTCACCTCCTCCCCATGCTGTGCTGCCCAGTGCAGCAGTCTGGGAGCTGACCTTGTTCATGAAGACAGGGGCAAAAAAAGCATTGAGTACATTAGCTTTTTCCACATCCTCTGACACTAGGTTGCCTTCCTCATTCAGTAAGGGGCCCACACTGTCTTTGACTTTCTTCTTGTTGCTAACATACCTGAAGAACAATACCTTCTTGTTACTCTTAACATCTCTTGCTAGCTGCAACTCCAAGTGTGATTTGGCCTTCCTGATTTCACTCCTGCATGCCTGAGCAATATTTTTATACTCCTCCCTGGTCATTTGTCCAATCTTCCACTTCTTGTAAGCTTCTTTTTTGTGTTTAAGATCAGCAAGGATTTCACTGTTAAGCCAAGCTGGTCACCTGCCATATTTGCTATTCTTTCTACACATCGGGATGGTTTGTTCCTGCAACCTTCATAAGGATTCTTTAAAATACAGCCAGCTCTCCTGAACTCCTTTGCCCCTCATGTTATTCTCCCAGGGGATCCTGCCCATCAGTTCCCTGAGGGAGTCAACGTCTGCTTTTCTGAAGTCCAGGGTCCGTAAGTAGGAAGTCTCAAACTCCAGGCACCTAACGGTTGGTTTATTCCTAAAATATGATGGCTTTATATCCAGTATACATTTTTATCCTAACATAACTGCAGACATTCTTATTTGTATAAACATCTAATCTTGTGCTGTATCCTACTAAACTTCTTGCTTCAGTAATATCATGTGGCAATGACATGCACAGTTTAGTATTTGTTAAGTAACAAAATATTTCAATTTACCACTTTTTAAATGTGTTGCTTATTAATTTCATTGGGTATCCCCTTGTTCCTGTAATATCTGAAGGGGTAAATAGGTGTGACTAGATTTACCTTCTGAGTATTCATGATTTTGTACACCTTTTCCACAACAACTCTTTATTTGTATTCTCTCTAAACTAAACTCTTTAAATCTTTTCATACCTTTCTCCTATGGGAGTCTTTCCAGGTCCCTCATCATATTCATTGACTTTCTCTGGACCTTTTCCTTCCCTGCCATAATCTTTTTGAGATGGGCAGAAAGGAATTAAACACAGTGGGTCAGATCCCTGCATCTGGTCCTTCTGTGTGCAGTGCAACTTGGGGAAGGTGGGGCAATAAAGGTGGCATTAAGCTACCTGTATGTCTCCTCCCACTATAATCTGGTCCTGGGGGGGCCAGATGCCAAGCCAGCCTTGAGGTACAACTGGGGATCATCAGGGCAAAGAAATGTCCTGGCCATGCCCCATTTTCCTATTTATACACCCTACAACGGGGCTGGAAGTGAGGGTAGCATAGGAGTCACTACGGCAGACCTCCATTCCCCCAGGCTGGGGAATCCCCAGACAGTCAGCTCTACTAACACTATAGTCATTTTGTTGATGGCAGACTGGTGCAAAACAGCTGCAGTGAGGACCGGGACTCGTCCTGTATTTAAGAAAAAGGCATTATACCATTTTCAGTATTATTCTCTATCTCCTTCTAATACACCAAATCTGACCATGCTACTGTAACTTTAGCGCCCTCGTGGCCAAGATGGAGTCTGCTCAGCAGGCAGCTCTGGCCAAGAGATGGCGCGTGCAGGAATGCAACAGGAGAAATCCCTTCCACCCCAGGGGCACCTGTTCCAATCCCCCCAGAGTGAATACACACACCCACAGGAAAAGTACAATGGATATAACAAGGGAAATATTTATTTACAGGGGGATGAGAGGAGAAAAACAACCAGGGGAAATATAAGGGAGGGTAAAACAGGGTTGCATCCAAACCAAGGCCCCACAGGCCCAGTGGTAGCACAGTCTGGAAGGGCAGACACTGAGCAATGTGTCTGCACACAGAGTTCAGGAGTCCTGAGCAAAGTTCCAGTCCAGTGGTGAGTTTTGGGTGCTCCTGGTCGTCTTCGGCGCCAGTGAACTTTCCCTAACAAACCCCTCCGGTGCCCTCTTCTGCCGCTCTCTGCAAAGCCACACAGAGCGACCACCTCCCCACTTAACTAGCTACAGCCTCTCTCCTTGTTCCCAATGCAGAGTTCCAAGCCCCAGTACTCACAGCCCCATGCAGCTCTGGGCAGCAGTGATACTGGGTCCAGCTCCGGCCTGTCCTTCTCGGGCAATTCTTTCCTGACACAGTGCTTCTCCTGGCTCCTGTCCTGGGGTGTCCCCGATCGGCCCTATCCTTCTCAGGCTTCAGGCAGGTTCTCTGCTGCTTCACTTTTCCAGGGCCTGCGGGCTGCCTCCTCCCTCTCCTTGGAGCTCCAGCCTGCCCCCTGGCGTTTCCCTCCTTTTTTCTTACTCTTCCCCTCCCCCCAGGAAAAAGATTTAAAGGGGCCATGCTCTCTAAACCCTAAAGGGGTTACACTACATACTTAGCATGTCTTCATTGACTGATACACAGTGAAGCAAAGCTTGGTCTGAACTCACTGTTGGGCTTACTTTGATGTTACAGCCTTTGAAATGAGTGGTGTTATGCTGATGTAAAATTGGAGTAATATAGTGGTGAGTAAGGCCCATAGTCTTTTCCCTGAGTGATTAGAGTTAACCATCAATCCACTGTTCTTTGATTCCCTAGTCTCTTGTACAGTTTAATAACGTAGCAGAACCTTGCTAATTTACACCTCCGTAAACTGCACACCTTAAAATGTATACATTAAAAATGGTTGTCTCACCGCACTTCCAAACAAAGATTTAATATCAGATCTTACTGCCGTATATTATTACAAATGACCAGATCCTCAGCTGCTGTAAATCATAACACTGATTGCATAGCTACTGTCTGCGACACTATGCCCCATATTCTTCAGAGAGATATTGTTATGATATGAATATAACTAAGATCTGTTTTATGCAATATCAGTCATGTGATATCATTGGAAAGGTTATGATGTACTTAATATGATTATCCTATTTGTATGCATGTATCATTTCTGTATCTGAAGTTAGGAATATTGACTATGTAACAATTACAAGTGGGTTTACACCTGCCTAAATGGGCCATTAGTGAGAACGGTAGGACTTTGAAGATGCTGATCTCCCACCTCCCTGGGATGCTGCAAACAACCTTTGATTCATGGCTGCTTTGACACTGCAGGTCATGGGATCATGTCACCTAGTGCTGGCCTCCATCTTGGACTACTAGTATTTTTCCACTAATATGTGGGGTGGGGATCAAACTGGGAAACAAAGGATTCCTGCCCTATGTAAATCCTATTTAAGGCAGGGAAGTGAGTTAATCAGGGTGCATTCTTCCTGCCCAGGATGACTGATGGAAACATCTAAGAAACAAAGACAAAAGGGGGAGAGAAGAGCTGAGCCCAGGCTGGAAAAGGTGTCTGGCCTGTGAAAGAAATACCTAAAACAACATTTAGGGTGAGAAATTACTACTTGTAACCAGTTTCTTTTGTGTCTTAAGCTTACATTGCAGGTTTTTGTTTTATTTGCTGGGTAATCTGCTTTGATCTGTTTGCTATCCCTTATAATCACTTAAAATCTACCTTTTGTAGTTAAACTTGTTTTTGTTTATTCTAAAGCCAGTTTGTGGAATTCATAACGAGGGGAGGGGGAGAAACAAAAAGCTATGCATATCTTCTTCCACATTGAGGGAGGAGGCGAAATTCAATTAGCTTACACTGTACACTTCTTTGTGTAGCACAAGACAATACAATTTCGGGTTTACGCTTCAGAGGGGGACTGCACTTGAGTGCTGGGCAATTCCCTAGCTGAGTCTTCCCATGCAGAGTTGATTTCTGTGTCTGTCTTTCTGCAGCTGGGCGTGTCCCTACCTGTGTGTGTGCGCACGTGTGTGTGTGTGCACGTGTGTTGAAGGAGGCTTGAGGACCTGGCTCAGCAGGACAGTGTAAAGGAGCCCAGGCTGGGGGAACAGGCAGGCTCAGTGGTACCCCAGTACATCAGGTGTCACCCCGGAGTGGGGGATAATCCCATCACACTGACTTCAGTCCGAGATAAGTACAAATGTAAAGTTATGTATTTGCTTAAATGCTTTCTGAATTGGGGTCCCACTCTCTTTGATATTTTAGTAACACTGGTACTACACTGCATTCTGTTAACATTATATTTTATTATGTAAACCCAAACTTAGGAAGGAATGGTAACACACATTGTTAGAAACACACACATGGGTCTGTATAGCCCTTTGTGTACATTGATTAAATACATGAATGGATGGTGTGTTGGTAACAAGCATGACTCAGTATTGTTCTAACCCCAGACAATATAGAATCTGCACAGGGTCTTGCTACATCCATTATGACTGTCACGTTGGTTGTGTCACTAAGCTCTCATGTCTGAACTAGTTCTTATGGGATAGCCATGGATTTTCAGTCTGTCTGAAACATTTAGTAACCAGATACACAGGTATTTATAACATTGTACACTTCTGAAGGACTGCTGTCTAGAACATCTGCTAGTGATTTCCTACGGTATGTAGATGTCAGTGCATTTCCCCCCCTCCTTCGTGACTTTTTCCTTTACAGGGCTTCATGTGGTCATTTGTACACAGTGTGATGGGGCAGCTCCGCCCCGCACTAGCCCCAGAAGTGACAGACAGGTAGCTCTGTCAGCGGAAGTCCCTCCCCGCCCGTACTGGGCATGCTCCAAATGCTCCGTGAGTATAAAAGGAGGGAACTCAGCTCAGTCTGGGCTGGCAGCCGAAGGAGAAGGACCTAACTGGGCAGCTCCTGCAGAGGACCAGGTGATGCTCTCAGAGATGCTCAGAGCGGAGGCTTCTTCCGACCGGCACGAACCCCTACCGGGGGAGGAACCAAAGTCTTGTGGGTTTAAAAAAAAAAAAAAAAAAAAAAAAAAAGAGAAATTAAAACTTGGATGGTAACAGACCATGAATCCCAGTAATGATTGAACCTGGTGATAGTCTAAAATAAAGAGATCCCTCAACCATGCTTGTACTGTTTCCATCACTTCACACTGACTCTGCAGAAATTCTAGGCTTTGGAACGACACAAAGTGATGATTATATAGATTATTATTTGTATTACCATATTACTGTTGTGGACCAGGACCCCATTGAGCTGGTGCTGCACAAACACCGAACAAAAAGACAGTTTCTGCCCCCCAATGATCCTATAAGTGTCAGACATGAGACAACAAGTGGCTATAGAGAGAGGGAGCACAAGTAAACAACGAGACAGTACTGGTCACTGTGATAGGCAGTAGTTTCAGCATACTATCAGCCTAGTTGTTTTTTATAGGCATCACAGCAAAGGAGAGTTTTGATGAGGGATTTGAAGGTGGATAATGAGGTAGCTGGGGACCCCATGAGGTACCAGGACCCCATTGAGCTGGTGCTGCACAAACACCGAACAAAAAGACAGTTTGTTTTAAAATTTAACAAGTGGGTGATCAGAGGCAGGTATCCACAGCTCAACAGCCAATGAGAGATGATAGGAAGGGTGGGGATTGACCATGAAAGGCCTTGAAAGTGAATACAAACATGTTTGATGCAATAAAGAAGGGAGAGCCAGTGGAGGAATGGAAAGAGAGTGGGTAACGGTCAAAGCAACAGGCTAGGAAAATGATTATTGCAGCAGTATTCTGAATGGATGTGAGAGGGCCAAGATTACATTTTTCAAGGCCAGGGGGGAGAAAGTTGGAGAAAGTCATTGAGATGCAAGATGATGAAAGCTTGGATGAGGATTTTAACTTTGTGGATGGATAAGCAAGGCCATATCTCAGAGAAGGAATGCAGAAAGAATCAGCAAGACTTAGGGCTTGTCTTCATTACCGGGGAGCTCCATGTTGCTGCAATCAATGCAGCAGGTGTCCCTAAATTGATGGCAGAGCGCTCTCCGGTCGACCCTGGTACTCCACCTCTCCAAAAAGAGTAAGTTGACCAGAGAGCATCTCCCATTGATGTAGCACAGTGAAGACACCAGAGCAAGTCAACTTAAGCTATGTTGAATAACATAGCTGGAGTAGCATAATTTAGGTCGACTTACCCCTTAGTGAAGACAAGCCCTTAGACATAGCCTGGATTTGAAGACCTAGAGAGAGGTCTGAGTTGAAGATGATGCCTAGGTTACAGGCCAGAATGACAGGCAGGATCGTGACGATGTCCAAAATGATCAAGAAAGTCCGTATTTGAGTGCCTGGATAACCCTGGATATAATTAAATAAAAGGACAATGTCACATGTACAAATATTAACAAATAGAAGCAAAGTGAAAAATATATTTATATGTATCAGAATTAAATATTTTAAGTATGCAGCGCCGTGTACATTTTAAAGTTTTCACTGCACATCCATGCATGGCTGCATCTTTTTAGGTCCTGTGTTAAATCACATGTGACATTTTGTCTACTGTAGTTTCTACATGCATGTGTGTCATGAAGGGGAAAGGACAGAGGAGTCAAGAAATAAACATCTGAACACGTCACAAATCCAATTAACTGTGACAAGGCTCGTAAAGTCAAGTGAATAACAAAGCAATGCTGTCTAGAAGCAGCTTTGTGTTTTGAATTGCATTGGAGAGTGCAGGACACCAGCTGGACAAGGCAAAAACACTTCACGCTGCTGGATTCTCTGCACCCAATAAGACTGTCTTACTTATATCCTAGCTGGGTCATAGCACTGTATTATTTTCAAGTGTCAGTTCTTATCTCTTCACTGGTTCTGAGCAACAAATAAGGGAAGGACAGTATCCTGCACACAGTGCAAAATATGTGCTAATGTCATTACAGGATAATTCAGTGAACCAGAAACTATGATTAACATCCAACTCTCCAATCCTCAACAGCCAACACCAAAAGACTGCCCAGTAAGATGACAGACTTGAACAGAGCCCAACTTAACCCCTCTGTGACAAAGTTCCTCCTCTACCTTGGTGGGTCCTGCGCTTAATGGCGGATTTGCTTGCCTCAGAGATTCATCATGTGGGTCAGGAAACAGCCCAGAGACCTTCCCCTCTGGTAGAAGCCACAGTCCAGGTCAATTCCTCCTGTTTCTGATCAGGAGTTATGAGGTTTGGGGGGAACCCAGGCCCACCCTCTACTCCGGGTTCCAGCCCAGGGCCCTGTGGACTGCAGCTGTCTAGAGTGCCTCCTGGTACAGCTGCACAACAGCTACAACTCCCTGGGCTACTTCCCCATGGCCTCCTCCCAACACCTTCTTTATCCTCACCACAGGACCTTTCTCCTGGTGTCTGATAATGCTTGTACTCCTCAGTCCTCCAGCAATATGCCTTCTCACTCTCAGCTCCTAGTGCCTCTTGCTCCCAGCTCCTTGCATGCACACTACAAACTGAAGTGAGGTCCTTTTTAACTCAGGTGCCCTGATTAGCTAGCCTGTCCTAATTTATTCTAGCAGTTTCTTCTTAATTGGCTCCAGGTGTCCTAATTAGCCTGCCTGCCTTAGTTGGTTCCAGCAAGTTCCTGCTTGTTCTGGAATTGCCCCTGTTCCCTTACCCGGGGAAAGGGATCTACTTAATCTGGGACTAATATATTTGCCTTCTAACACTCTACTGTAGCCATCTGGACTGACCCTGTCACACCTCTCAGACACAAGTTCCCCTGGCTGTTGTCTGGACCCGGAATCTATGCAGGCCAGAGGCTTTCCTTTTCCTTCCCCCAGCTCTTGACAGACACACATTTTATTGCTGGGACAGGTGAGAGGCAAATGAACCATAAAATGTCTTCCTTGGATGATCTGCTACTTACATGTTTGTTTGAGATTCAAACATTTGAGGCCAGATTCTAATTTCAGTTATATCAATGTCAATCTGGAGTGGATTTGCTCTGGATATACACAGTGAATTTACCCAGAATCCAGCCTATGATATTTTGGTAGGAAATTTAATCTACAGTAACTCCTTGCTTAACGTTGTAGTTATGTTCCTGAAAAATGTGACTTTAAGTGAAATGATGTTAAGCAAATCCAATTTCCCTGTAAGAATTAATGTAAATGTGGGGGTTAGGTTCCAGGGAAATTTTTTTCACCAGACAAAAAACTATATATTATATAGATATACACACAGTATACATTTTAAACAAACAATTTAATACTGTTCACAGCTATGATGATTGTGAAACTTGGTTGAAGTGGTGAAGTTAGAGGGTGGAAGAGGGAGGGATATTTCCCAGGGAATGCTTTACTGCTAAATGATGTACTAGCACTCCTCTGAGCCCTCAAGGGTTAACACGTTGTTGTTAATATAGCCCCTCATCAAGGCAGCACGAACAGGAGGGAGGGGAGACAGCATAGCAGACAGAGACAGACACACACCTTGTGTATGGGAGAGCGAGAGAGATGCACCCTGCCCCTTTAAGTAAGCTGACCCACTCTTAAGTGCATTGTCTTTTTAAGTGGATCAGGAAGTTGAAACAGCAGCTGCTGCCCCAAACTCTTTCTGTCTCTCTCCGTCTGTGTCCCCTCCTTGCTCTATATGGAGAAGGGGTAAGCAGGGTGCAGGAGCAGGGGGAGAGGGACACCCTGACATTAGCCCCCCCTTCCTCCCATGCACAGCAAGCAGGAGTCTCTGGGAGCAGCTCCAAGGCAGAGGGCAGGAGCAGCACATGGCAGTGGGGGGGAGGGACAGCTGAACTGTCGATTGATAGCCTGGTAGGCGGCTGCAGCACAGGGAACATAGGGGAGTGGGGAGCTGATAGGGGGGCTGCCGGTCCACCCTGGTTACAAGCCCCCACCAGCTAGCTGCAATGGGCTGCTCTTTCTGCAAGCAGTGGACAAAGCAGGCAGCTGCCAAACGACATTAAAAGGCATTGCGCAACTTTAAACACGCGTGTTCCCTAATTGATCAGCAACATAACAACGAAACAACGTTAACCGGGACGACTTTAAGTGAGGAGTTACTGTATTAACTGCAACATGGTTGCACATACTGCACTTACGTGGATTACTTAGATCAATTACTTAATAATTGTATTGCACGTTGAAGCTTTAGGGCCTTATTCGCTGTGCAGTTAAACCAGTTTCATAACTCTGCAATGCCATTGACTTAAATGGAATTATTTTTCATTTACATATGGAAGAGAAAAATCAAACCCATTAAGTGTTATATAATTATTATTGATATACATGATTATTGTATTAAATTATCCCAATGCTAAGGAAAGATAGGAAGAATAGTATGAGGCCAATATGGCTCCATCAGGAGTTCTTTATTGACCTGAAAATCAAAAAGAAATCCTACAAAAAGTAGAAACATGGAGAAATTACTAAGGAGGTGTACAAAAGAATAGCACAAGCACGTAGGAACAAAATCAGACAGGCTAAGGCACAAAATGAGTTTTATGCTCCTACAAGGGGCATAAAAGGCAATAAGAAGCGGTTCCTTAAATGCATTAGGAGAAAGAGAAAATGAAGGAAAGCATAGGTCCTCTACTTAACAGGAAGGAGAGCTAATAATTGAGGCATCAAGAAAGATGAGATGTTTAATGCCTACTTAGCTTCACTCTTCACTAAAAAGTTTAATGGTGCCCAGATACTCCACACAATTGATATTAACAAGGGGGAAGAACGAATTAAATAATATTTAGATAAATTAGATGTATTCAAGTCAGTAGGGCCTGATGAATTTCATCTTAGAGCACTTACAGAACTAGCTGAAACAATCTCAGAACTGTTAGCAATTATCTTTGAGAACTTCTGAACGAGAGGTGAGGTTATAAGGACTAACCAGCATGGATTTGTCAAATCATGCCACACCCAAACTCTGTCCTTCTTTGACATAGTTACCGGCCTAGTGGGTAGTGAGGAAGCAGTAGATGTGATATATCTTGATTTTAGTAAGGGTTTTGAGAGAGTCCCACATGACATTCTCATAAGCTAACTAGGGAAATGTGGTGTAGACAAAATGACTATAAGGTGGATGCACAGATGATTTAAAGACCATACTCAAAAAGTAGTTATCAATGGTTCGCTGTCCAACTGGGAGAGCATATCTAGTAGGGTCCTGCAAGGGTTGGTTCTGGGTCCGGTACTATACAATATCTTCATTAATGACTTAGATAATGAAATGGAGAGTATGCTTATAGAATTTGCAGATGACACCAAACTGGAAGGGGTTGTATGCACTTTGAAGGACAGAATTAGAATTCAAAATGAGCTTGACAAATTGGAGAACTGGTCTGAATTCAGCAAGATGAAATTCAATAAAAGCCTACTGAAAAGTACTTCACTTAGGAAGGAAAAATGAAACGCACAACTACAAAATGGGGAATAACTGGCTAGGTAGTAGTACTGCTGAAAAGGATCTGGGTTATAGAGGATTACAAGTTGAATATGAGTCAACAATGGATGCAGTTGTGAAAAAAGCTAATATCTTTGTGGTGTGTATTAACAGGAGTGTCATAGTCAAGACACAGAAGGTAAGTGTTCCACTCTATTTGGGATTGGTTAGGCCTCAGCTGGAGTACCATGTCCAGTTCTGCATGCCACACTTTAGGAAAGATGTGGACAAAATGGAGAGAGTCCAGATGAGAGGAACAAAACTGATAAAAGGTTTAGAAAATCTGATCCATGAGGAAAGGTTAAAAAATCAGGCTTGTTTAGTCTTGAGAAAAGAAGACTGAAGGGGATCTGATAATAGTCTTCAAATATGTTAAGGGCTGTTATAAAGAGGACAGTGATCAATTGTTCTCCATGTTCACTGAAGGTAGGACAAGAAGTAATGGGCTTAATCTTCAGCAAGGGAGATTTAGGTTAGATCTTAGGAAAAACTTTCTAACTATAAGGGTAGTTCAGCTCTGGAATAGGCTTCCAAAGCAGGTTGTGGAATTCCCATCATTGGAAGTTTTTAAAAATAAGCTGGACAAACACCTGGGGCCAGGGATGGTCTAAGTTTACTTGGTCCTGTTACAGCACAGGGGGCTGGACTTGATAATTTCTTCAGGTTATGCACTCAGAGTCTAATAAGAATTTTTTATACAAGCTGAGGATGTATCAGTTGGAATCAACAGAGGAGGAGAAAGACGAGGGTGAATTGGTCCATCCCAGGATGAATATAAACCATCAATATATGGTAGCTGTGAAAAAGGCTAATGCAATTCTAGGATGCATCACACAGCGTATTTCCAGTAGAGATAGGGAAGTGTTTTTACTTATATATATATATATATAAGGCACTGGTGAGACTTCATCTGGAATACTGTGTGCAATTCTGGTCTCCCATGTTTGAGAAAGATGAATTCAAACTGGAACTGTGCAGAGAAGGGCTATTACTATGATCAGAGGAATGGAAACCTACCTTAGGAGAGGAAACTTAAGGAGCCTGGCCTGTTTAGCCTAACAAAATGAAGCCTGAGGGGAGATATGATTGTTCTCTATAAATACATCAGAGAGATAAACACCAGGGAATGAGAGGAGTTTTTTAAGTTAAGGGTCAGTGTTGGCACAAGAATTAATGGATATAAACTGACCATCAACAAGTTTAGGTTTGAAATTACATGAAATTTTCTACCCATGCGAGGGCGGAGGTTCTGGAACAGCCTTCCAAGCGGGCAAGGGGAGTAGTGTGGACAAAAAAAACTAACTTGTTTCAAAACTGAGGTTGATAAGTTTATGGACAGAGATGGTATGATGAAATTGCTTACAGTGGCATATGGCCCATCTGTGACTGCTATTAGTAAATATCTCCAATGGCAGAGAAGGACAATAGAGGGGGAGATTCTGAGTTACTACAGAGAATTCTTTCCCAGGTGTTTAGCCGATGACTCTTGCCCTCATACTCAGGGTCTAACTGATCATCATATTTGGGGTTGGGAAGGTATTTTTCCCAAGGTCAATTTGGCAGAGACCCTGTGGATTTTTCACCTTCCTCTGCAGCATGGGGTACACATCTCTTGCTGGTCTGAACTAGAGTAAATGGTGGAGTCTCTGTAACTTGAAGTCTTTAAATCAAGATCTGAAGACTTCAGTAACGCAGATAGAGGTTATAGTGCCAACTACAGGAATGAGTGGGTGAGGTTCTGTGGCCTACAGGGTGCAGGAGGTCAGACTAGATTATCATGATGCTCCCTTCTGACCTTAAAGTCTGAGTCTGGACTGTGTGTCATTTCCAGCTCTACATCTCTCATTTCTATGATTATTGGATCTGATGACAATGCACCTGGTCTGGATGCCAAGATAAGTCAGCAGAATCACCCTGCCCCTGTATATAGGGTCCTAAAACACTGTAACAGTCAGTGATCCTAAACCTTTGGCTCTAGAGCTATACATAGTCTTCAGGAAACTGCATGGGGATTTGGTTTAGTCCACATTTTAGTGAGTGTTGTCTTACTTAGGGAATGTGAACAATGTGCTGAACACTGATGCTAATTCCCATTTTGGCTGATAAATATGAGTTGGCATGAGGAGAGCTGAGCAAATGTACTTGAACTGCCAGGATCCTCCTAATAACTACAAAAAGAGAGTGTGAAAAGGGAAGATATGCTGGCCAAATGCAGCCACAAAGAACTACAAGGCAAAATAACTTGCTATTGCATTTTGATGACTGCATCAAAATCTGGGGACAACTCTCATTCCTCTGAGGCCACATATATTAACCATGGGCAAAGGTTAGGATGCTGAGCTGTTTAGAATACAAATATGATCTGGTATGTTCCTCTGTCAAGAAGCTGATAGGATTTCCATGGAAATACAAATAGAATTCAATGTATTAGCAACTTGGAAAATAAACTGAAGATACTATGTTGTTGTTTTTTACTCTGCAGTGCTTTTGCCTGAGGAAAAAACACTTTATTACTAAAGCCTTCCACCCTGAATTGATCAGAGCTACAAACAATGGATTTAATTATATTATGAAACAGGGCATGTTAAAACCTAGGCCAAAAAGAACAACATATGTAATCATAAAGTGCCACATGCTAAGATCCTGAAGCCATCTGGCATAAGGACCTTATGATTTGGCACACAGAATAAGGGGAGTCAATAACTATGGATTCCCTGCTGGTTTTCACATAAGTAACAAAAAATGTGGATGTCACTCATGTGATCCTCAAATATATATTATAAAACATCGGGTGCTGAACTTTACAGAGGATCAGTCTGTTAGTAAAATAGTAAATAAACAAAGCCTCTTCTATATCAACAGCAACAAAAACACTTAATTGGAATATTCGAGTGCCTTCTAGCAAAGCGCATGACTGCTACAAAATATAGCCAGCCTTATGTTAGGTTTGGCATGGGGAAAAAATGCTTCAAAATTATGGAAACATCTTTAGAAAATTAAAAAAAAATGCTTGGAATGAAAAAGTATGTTAAGATTTTTCTTTCCCATATGGAGGCACAAAGTCTGCTTTGAGAACTCTTATTGAGACTCATTTTTTGGTTGAGGTAACATCTGAGGTAAAAGCTAGGTAGCAATGCAAATACAGCAGGGGTAGGCAACGTATGGCACACGTGCCAAAGGTGGCACATGAGCTGATTTTCAGTGGCACTCACACTGCCCAGGTCCTGGCCACCGGTCCGGGGGGCTCTGCATTTTAATTTAATTTTAAATGAAGCTTCTTAAACATTTTAAAAATCTTATTTACGTTACATACAACAATAGTTTAGTTATATATTATAGACTTATAGAAAGAGACCTTCTAAAAATGTTAAAATGTATTACGGGCACGCGAAACCTTAAATTAGACTGAATAAATGAAGACTCGGCACACCACTTCTGAAAGGTTGCCGACCCCTGAAATACAGTATCCCCTTTTAGTTTACTGCCTTATCAGTAAAATGCTTGCAAATGTTATAGTATAACAGAGTAAAGGGTGAACACTAAGGGCATGTCTACACTACGAAATTAGGTCAGTTTTATAGAAATTGATCTTTAGCAACCGATTTTATACAACCCCACTAAGCGCATTAGGTCGGCGGAGTGCGTCCTCCATACCGTGGCTAGCATCGACTCATGGAGTGGTGCACTGTAATTATCCCACAGTCCCCCTGCCCATTAGAATTCTGGGTTAAGCTCCCAATACCTGATGGGGCAAAAACGTTGTTGCGGGTGGTTTTGGGTATGTGTCGTCAGTCTCCCCTTCCTCCCTCCCTCCTTGAAAGCAACGGCAAACAATCATTTCGCGCCTTTTTTCCTGGGTTATCTGTGCAGACGCCATAGCACGGCAAGCATGGAGCTCGCTCAGCTGCACACTGCTTTTGTGAGCATTGCAAACACCTTGTGCATTATCCTGCAGTATGTGCAGAGCCTCGCTAGGAGCCACCACCACAAGAAAGATTGTGAGGAGGACATGGACACAGATGTTCCTGAAAGCACGGGATGTAGCAATTGGGATACCATGGCGGCATTGGGGCATGTTGATACAGTGGAACGCCAATTCTGGGCCCGGCAAACAAGCACAGACTGGTGGGACCGCATAGTATTGCGGGTATGGGATGATTCCTAGTGGCTGCGAAACTTTCGCATGCTTAAGGCCACTTCCATGGAACTTTGTGAGTTGTTTCCCCTGCCCTGAAGCACAGGAATACCAAGATGAGACCTGCCCTGACAGTTGAGAAGCAAGTGGCAATAGCCCTGTGGAAGCTTGCAACACGTGACTGCTACCGGTCAGTTAGGAATTATTTAGGAGTGGCAAATCTACCATGGGGGCTGCTGTGATCCAAATAGCCAGGACAATCAATACGCTGCTGCTAAGAAGGGTAGTGACTCTGGGAAATGTGCAGGTCATAGTGGATGGTTTTGCTGCAATGGGGTTCCCTAACTGTGGTCGGATGACAGATGGAATGCATATCCCTATCTTGGCACCGAACCACCTTGCCAAAGAGTACATAAACTGCAAGGGGTACTTCTCAATGGTGTTGCAAGCACTGGTGGATCACAAGAGCTGTTTCACCGACATCAGTGTGGGATGGTCAGGAAAGGTGCATGACACTTGCTTCTTTCAGAACTTCGAGCTGTTCGGAAAGCTGCAAGAAGGGACTTTCTTCCCAGACCAGAAAATTACCACTGGGGATGTAGAAATGCCAATAGTTATCCTTGGGGACCCAGCTTACCCCTTGCTCCCATGAAGCCGTACACAGGCAGCCTGGACAGCAGTAAGAAGCAGTTCAACTATAGGCTGAGCAAGTGCAAAATGGTGGTAGACTGTGCCTTTGGACGTTTAAAAGGGCGCTGGCGCAGTTTGCTGAGTAGGTTAGATCTCAGCAAAAGCAATATTCCCATTGTTATTGCTGCTTGCTGTGTGCTCCATAATATCTATGAGAATAAGGGGGAGACGTTTATGGCGGGGTGGGAGGTTGAGGCAGATCGCCTGGTGGCCAATTTTGAAGAGCCAGACACCAGGGCAATTAGAAGAGCACACCTAGGCACGCTGCACATCAGGGGCTTTGAAAAACAGTTTCATGACTGACCAGACTACGGTGTTACAGTTGTGTGTTTCGTCCTTGATGCAAAGCCGCCCCCTTTGTTGAATGTACTTCCCTATAAGCCAATCTCCCTCCCCCCTTCGACCACAGCTGGTATAGGATATAAAGTCCCTATTGTTCTGAATCCATTCATTCTTTATTTATTAAAAACAACTTTAGATCACTGACAACACTGACTAGTAAAAGGAAGCCAGGGTATACAAACGGTTTGATAACGGGGTGGGGAAGGAGGGAAGGACAAGGCCACAGTGCTTATTGTAGCCACACTACAAATCAAAGCTCTTTGAATGACAGCCTTCTGTTGCTTGGGCCATCCCCTGTAGTTGAGTGGCAGGGTGTCCAGAGCCTCCCCTCACACATTCTTTGGCATCTGGGTGCAGAGGATATGGAACTTGGTGAGGAGGACAGGCGGTTACACAATGGCTGCAGCAATGGTCTGTAGTCTAGTTGCCTTTCCTGCAGCTCCACCAGACACCTCATCATGTCCATTTGCTCCCCTATTAGCCTCAGCATCTCCTCCTGCATGTTCTGATCATGCTCACTGTATGCTTTCCTGGCCTCTGCCACCGAATACCTCCATGCATTCAGCTGTGCCCTATCAGTGCAGGAGGACTGCATGAGCGCTGAAAACATGTAATCGCGAATGCATTTTATTCGCCTTCTAATCTGCGATAACCTCAGGGACGGAGTTGATGCAGGGAGCACAGAAGCATTTGCAGCTGCAGAGGGGAAAAAAAGGGAGAGTAGAATTTAAAGATACATTTCTGAGAACAAAAGGGAGACTCACAGTGAATCAAGCAATTCACAACAGACAGAACATGTGTTTTAGGTACAAGGTCGCATTTTGCCTTTTATATTGAGTGCCTGCCGTTACGGTGACACATCACTCAAGGCTGGGCAACAGAATTCAGTTTGCAGGCAGGGTACGTGGGGTTGGCTTCTTCCATGTTCATAACCTGTGGGAATGGTTTCAAACTCCAGTGGCCTCCTTTCCTATAGCAACCAATGCCGGTTGTGTTTGTTGTTTAAAAGGAGGGGCTGCGGTTTTGGGGTGGATGTGGCTATTCTCCAGGATGATCCCTTTTAGCCAAGCGCAAACAGCCCAACATGCCCAGGGTCTAATGTGTCGGGGATCACCAAACAGAGGTGGATTACTGTTCCCTTACAAAACTTCCCCTATTTCAACCAGGTGACCATGAATGAGATCACTCTCCTGAGGCTGACAGAGAAAAATAAAGACCGAATGTTGTATGAATGCGAACAAAACCTAGAACCATTCGCTGCCATGCTTTGTGCTGCAATGATTCCAGACCACTTGCTACTGGCTTAGCGTGGTAAAGTGTCCTACCGTGGAGGACGAAATAAGGCAGCCCTCCCCAGAAACCTTCTGCAAAGGCTTTCAGAGTAACCCCAGGAGTGCTTCATGGAGATATTCCTAGAGGATTCCTGCTCCATCCCCAGACACGTTAACAGACTTCTCCATTAGCTGTACTGGCTACAGTAGCGTAGCTAGTGGGGTTCAGGGGAAGCAGCCACTTCCCCTGACCACATTCCCCCAAAGTGGCGCCTGCGGAACGGGGCCGCGGGCTGGTTCCCGGCGCTCCAGGCGGCCGGCGGAACGGGGCTGCGGGCTGGCTCCTGGTGCTCCAGTGGAACAGGGCCGCAGGCTGGCTCCTGGAGCTCCAGCGGAACGGGGCTGCGGGCTGGCTCCCGCCTCCCGGCGCTCCGGGCGGCCGGCGGAACGGGGCCACAAGCTGGCTCCCGGCGCTCCGGGTGGCTGGCGGAACGGGGCTGCGGGCTCCCCGCGCTCCGGCTGGCGCAGCAAGGCTGCGGGCTCCCGGCGCTCCAGCCGGGACTCCGGCCCTGAGAGCGTGGCTGGGGGTCTCGGTGCCCCGGACAGCGCTCCGGATGGGGAAGCGGGGTGGCCCTGCGCATGTGCCGCTCCGTCTTTCAGTGGCATTTTGGCGCATGCGCAGGGTTGCCGAAATGCCATCAAAGGACCGGTGCCTTTTTTCTCCGCAGCTCATTGTTACAAATGTGCACTCATGAGAGGTGCCTGCTCTGCCATCAGGGTCCGGGAACAATAGGCCCTGGGTGGGTATTGACTCCAGGGTGAGGAAAAGGTCCTCGCTGCCAGGGAGAACGGATTCTCTGCTTGCCAGCTGCATATTCTCCTCCTCCTCATCCACAAAATCCTCATCTGGGTTGCGTGAGGCTGCCACCTTGTAGGTGTCCAGGCAGAGTGTTGAGGTACTGGTAGGGTCCCACCTTAGAATGCCATGCAGCTGATCATAGAAGCAGCATGTCTGGGACTCTGACCTGGAGTGACCATTTGCCTCCTTTGTCTTTTGGTAGGCTTGCCTGAGCGCCTTAATTTTCACACAGCACTGCTGTGCATCCCTGGTAACCTTTCTCCGTGTGGCAGGGCGACAACTTACCCGCACGGCGCCTCCTGCTGGTCGTCCTGTAATTAGCCCTTCCAGCCTCTGGAGCACCCTCTGCAGGCCGGTGTCTCGCCTACCGCTGGCCCAAGTGTCTCTCCTGGACCCCAGTGTCCTTTACATCAGGGTTCTGCCCCCTAGCAGCAACCCACAATCTGGGTCTCCTCACCCAGGGGAACCCCCAACCCCATATCCCCACCTTGCCTCAGTGGCTACTGCCAGTCTCCAGAATGAAACAGGTAAGTTTATTGAAAAGCATAGAGAATGAAAATTATCAAGGACCAATGTCTATTCAAGGCTACAGATTTAATACAATATATGTACATGTTTTCAATTTTCTGCATCTTAGATCACTTCGTCAAGGAACAAGGTAGCAATGTGGCAGGATGTAAAGTACTGTTCAGATGCATATGATACAAATAAACTTGTCATGCAAGCATGTCAGTGCTTTGCATCAACCAGTTACTATGGGACATTTTGTTTGGTTACATAAATATGTCAAAGCAAGTAAAGGGCCAGATCTTTTAGCTCTTACTCACATGGAAGTTGAACTTAATGGAAACTTTGTCTCATTGAGGTTTGGACTATAATATACCTATGTTGAAATGCTCCCATGTACAAAGTACCACTCAAGTCTTACTTAAATCCTATTTTGAACACTTGAGTGGGATATAGACTTTGTGGCAGCCCTTTGCACAGAGGAGCATTTAACACAGAGTCCATTGAATATGAATATTCTAGTTTTTCTTCCCCAAATCATAGAATAATAGAATATCAGGGTTGGAAGGGACCTCAGGAGGTCATCTAGTCCAATCCCCTGCTCAAAGCAAGACCAATCCCCAATTAAATCCCGTGATGTTTGGCAGTACTAACACTGGGGGCCAAACTGCTTCTGGCCAACACCAAAACTGGGGAGCTGCAAAGGTGGCATAAAGCCATTTTTGATCCCCACCCCAAGCGAGTTTTGCACCAAGCACAATTCAGCTGCTCCCAAAAACTGGACCAATTACTGGGAGGACAACACTGGACCTTTCAGGAGAGAAAATGGGAGGAACATAGTATTACAAAATTAGAATAAAGATGTAGGTGTAGGGTGGGCAAGAGTCATGCAGTGCTTTGAAGGTGAGTACAAAGATTGAGGAGAAAGATAGTTACCACTTTTCAAGAACTACCACCATGAAAAGTTTATTCAGGATGTTGCAGCATTAGTATTCCACAGACTTCCTGTTCCACTGTTATTTTATTTACACTGTGTAAACAAACAAAAGTGCTGAAGCAACATTCCTTATTCTGTAGGTCAATGTGCTGCCTATCACTTCAAAAGAACTAATTCCACAATTGTAACAGGTTCGTGATGTGTATATATAATGTGATTGCCAAATTAATTCCTAATGGCTGCATATGACATATTTCGACTAATTAGCTTACATTTTATATCATAACTCCACCTTAAAATGCTGCATTTATATATATTAAAATATATATTAAAGGAAAAATATATTAATTTGTAACATAGTGCCACCTAGAGGTCAAAAGCTTTTTGATAATGTGGAATAAGGAAACTGTGATGGATGCCCATGCCACCCAAGCAGAGCAGGTTAAATTAGGTCAATTAACATACAGCACCTGCAGGAGAGCCAGGACTCCATAAAACCTAATGGAGTATGAAGTTCAGTTGTGAAGGAGCAGGTTGGGTCTGTATTCAGGGATAAACATAAACCTGAGAAAAGAAGGGGCCTAGGCTGGGAATTCAGAGGCAGCTTGAGCTTGCTGGCTAGAGCTGAGAATACAGGCTGAGAGGGAGAGTCTGGAAGTTATGATGGAAAATGAGGGAGAAGCAGCAAGGGATGAGGAATGGCTTCAGAGTAGGAAGAAGAAAAAAGAATGGCGCTATCTGTCTCTGAAAAGGAGGGAGCAGATGGGTATGATACAAAGAATAAGGAAAAGGATCAATATTTTACAATTATCAAATCATTTGCTGAAGATGTGGAGATAGGAGATGCTAATCCCTTGAAACAGCAGAATGGATAATGTGAAGTATCAGATATATTAAGAGCTAAAAATGCAGGGTGGAGATTTATTAGAATGTGCACACAAGGAACAGTCTGATAAACTTAAAACTACATTTTTAGGAAAAATAAAAGAAATTTGCCGGCTACCTAAATTTATGACAGAAGCATGAGAGGTAATGTAAGGGGTTCCTCTAGGCATGACTGAGGATGAAATTAAAAGAGGTATGGATGAAGACCACGTGCTGTTTGTTAAGCAACTAATTAGAAGGAAAGGGGGAGACATGGTTTAACATTTAAAGATGCAGTGCTACCCAATAGGGTTAATATAGGATATCAACTCTTCCGGGTCTAAACCATATATCCCAGCCCCTTTGAGATGTTATATATGTCCAAGGTTTGGGCATGTGGTAGTGGTCTGTAAGGGGAAAACGAGGCTTGGTAAATGTGGAGGAGAACACGCATAGAAAAACTGTATGGAAGGAACGGAACTAAAATGCAGCAATTGTGGGGATAAGCACAGTGGGAGCAGAACGAGCTAGAGGGAAACAGAAAACTAAAACTATCCATAAAATATCCTATGCAGTAGCTACCAAAAGATATTCACAGTGGAATGTGGAGAAGGAGGAAAATACCAGAGAAGGAAAACAGCTACTGGTACAACAATGCACTGTTTAGGGCAGGAAAGATAATGTTTTGCTTGTAGATAAAGGGAAGTTTATAGCATTTATGATGAAAGTGATTAATTACACTTTATAGACAGGGAAGAAGACAAAGAATACAAATTATAACCAAAGTAGCAGAAAAGTATTTGCATATAAGCAATTTCTCAATAGTTTGCATTCATATAATTTTAAAAGAAGGTAATGTAGTTTAAACAACATGGTTCTAACAGTTTTTTGCTGGAACACACATAGTTTAACCACTCTTGGTCAGGAATTAAAGAAAAATGTTTTTGAAATGAAAAACCTGATATATGTGTACAAGAAACATGATTAGTGAGAAAACTTATGTGTAGACTTCCAGGATAAGATATAATCAGATCTGACAGAATAACAAGAGGAAGAGGGATCTGTATATTTACAAAGGAAGGTCTTAGTTATGTTGAAATAGATCTACAGAACTTAAGTTTTGAGTACAATGCTGTAGAGGTTCCTCTGCAGAATAATAGCACCTTCATAGGAAACTATATTGTTTACAACCCATGTAAAAAGCTAGATAATCTACAATTAGAAGAGTAAGTTAAGGGTGTCAAAGGGTGTCCATTATTTGTGGAGACCTTAATAGCCAAATTAATTATGGGGAAGCAGGAAAACGGATTATAACGGCAAATGCCTGGAACAGTTCGTTGACATGCATAACATGGTATTGCTCAATACTGGAGCACATAGGTGCCGACTCCGTGGGTGCTCTGGGGCTGGAGCACAGACGGGGAAAAATTGGTGGGTGCTCAGCACCCACCGGCAGCTCCCCCCCCCCGCCCAGCTCACCTCCACCTCCTCCCCTGAGCGTGCTGTGTGCTGGCTTTTTCCCCCTAGCTCCCAGGCTTGGTCTACACTAAACCCCCAAATCGAACTAAGGTACGCAACTTCAGCTACGTGAATAACGTAGCTGAAGTTCGAAGTACCTTAGTTCGAACTTACCTCAGTCCACACGCGGCAGGCAGGCTCCCCCGTCGACTCCGCGGTACTCCTCTCGCCGAGCTGGAGTACCGCAGTCGACGGCGAGCACTTCCGGGTTCGACTTATCGCGTCCAGACAAGACACGATAAGTCGAACCCAGAACTTCGATTGCCAGCCGCCGAACTAGCGGCTGGGTATAGACGTACCCCCAGTGCTTGCACCGCGAAACAGCTGTTTCGTGTGACAGGGAGGGAGGGAGGGAGGAGGAGGGGGAATGCAGCACCCTTGGGGAAGAGGCGGGGCTGAGGTGGGGATTTCGGGAAGGGGTTGGAATGGGGGCGGAGCAGGGACAGGGAAAGGGTGGAGTCAGGGCGGGGCCGGGGGGCACAAGCCCCAACCGGCGCCGGGGAAAGTTGGCTCCTATGCTGGAGCACGTATTACGTTTAATTTGGTGTGGAACCTTTTCATGTTTAGATCTGGGAATTGCAACAAGTAGTTGTGGCTGGGAAATCTATGAAGAAGATGGAATAGGAAATGATCACTTCCCATTCTGCTAATTACATATCAAGGAAAAGGTAATGTTGAAAACACTGAATGAATTCCTACCTGAAGCCTTAGGGCATGGGTATACTGCACCAATGCAGCTGCGCTGCTGTAAGCTCTCTAATGTAGCTGCTCTAAGCCAATGTGAGAGTGGTCTCCCATTGGCTTAACTACTCCAGCCTCTGTAAGTGGCAGAAGCTGGAGTAGTTCTCCTGCCGACATAGTGCAGCCCCCAGCAGTGCTTATGTCAGTGTAATTTATGTCACTCAGAGGGGTGATTTATTCACACCACTGAGCAACATAAGTTATGCTGACAAAAGCCTTTAAAGAACATGCATAGACATAGCCTTAGAAAAACAAATTTGGAACTCTTTAAGAGTATGGCCTTGGCTGCTGTGGCAGCGCTGTGAAGCACGAGTGTAGTCGCGCCGCCAGCGCTGCGAGAGCGCTGTAAGTACTCCACCTTAGTACTTAGCCTAAGTGTGCTGAGTATCTAAGTACCAATGATGTAAGTGATAATCTACAGGAATTTCATGATAATAAAATAAAGGGCGTTGTAGCAACAGCCAACCTAGCTATACGTAAGACATCAAACCTCCCTTGCTGCAATTTAAGCCCATTGTTTCTTGCCCTATTTCAAAGGTTAAGAAGAACAATTTTTCTCCCTACTCCTTGTAACAACTTTTTATGTACTTAAAAACTGTTATGTCCCCTCTCAGTCTTCTCTTCTCCAGACTAAACAAACCCAATTTTTTCAGTCTTCTCTCATAGGTCATGTTTTCTAGACCTTTGATCATTTTTGTTGCTCTTCTCTGGAGTTTCTCCAATTTGTCCACACCTTTCCTGAAATGTGGCACCCAGAACTGGACACAATACTCCAGTTGAGGCCTAATCAGCACGGAGTAGAGTGGAAGAATTACTTCTGGTGTCTTGCTTACAATACTCCTGCTAATACATCCCAGAATGATGTTTGCTTTTTTTTGCAACAGTGTTACACCGTTGACTCCTATTTAGCTTGTGGTCTACTATGACCCCCAGATCCCTTTCCGCAGTACTCCTTCCTAGGCAGTCATTTCCCATTTTGTCTGTGTGCAACAGATTGTTTCTTCCTAAGTGAGTACTTTGCATTTGTCCTTATTGAATTTCATCCTATTTACTTCAGACCATTTCTCCAGTTTGTCCAGTTCATTTTGAATTATAATCCTATCCTCCAAAGCACTTGCAACCCCTTCCAGCTTGGTATCATCCACAAACTTTATAAGTGTACTTTTTATGCCATTATCTAAATCATTGATGAAGATACTGAACAGAACCAGAACCCATTCGTTATGCCCTTCCAGCATGACTGTGAACCACTGATAACTACTCTCTGGGAACGGTTTCTAGGCTGCATTTCCCTAGTTTGTTTATGAGAAGGTCATGTGAGACAGTTTCAAAAACTTTACTAAAGTTAAGATATACTGTGTCTACCGCTCCCCCCCGCCCCCGTCCCCAAGACTTGTTACCCTGTCAAAGAAAGCAATCAGGTTGGTTTGACACGATTTGTTCTTGACAAATCCATGATGTTACTTATCACCTTATTATCATTGGCAAATGCTTTGAGCAGCCGGCAAACTACTGCTGCTGCTGGGCTTAAGAGCTGATCTGCTGATTCTTCCCACTACTCTGGTGGTGTAGCCAGACAGCCTTCTATAGGCCAGCTGTGCTCATTAGACTGACCAGAGACTGGTTTTGCTGCAAGCCCTGACTCCTAATAGATGTGACCACTAGGGGTCACAGACAAGGCTGCCTAACATTGAGGGCAGGTGGTGGTAAGATGCCAGACAAGCATAGGTACCCCTGAGGAGTATCGCGGTTATTTTTTTGAAACACTTTTATAACTGCAAAAGCCCTAGTGTAGGCAGTTATACTAGTAAAAGGGATTTTGCTAGAGTAGCTTATTTCACTTACTGAACCAGTATAAGCTATACAGGCAAACACTTTTCTGCTAGTTTGAGCTGTGTCTACACTAGGAATATTTGCTGACATAGCTAATGTAGACTTGGCCAAGGGGTTGATCACACAACCTTCACACACACAACTGCACTGATTTCAAGGTGTAGAACTTAAGGGGTACTCATGAGTAAGAATTGCAAGATAACCCCCTCACCCATCCCCATGCATGTGTCAAAAGAAGAGGTATGGGGTGGAGTTAAGTGAGAAATCCAAGAAAACATGAAATATCAGCAAACATTACTTTTACAAAATATATTAACTTACACTTAAAACTCAAATAACAAAATTACAAGAATTCCTGCCACCCTCAAAATGTCTAATACTAAGTCCACAACTTCACAGAAATATTTTTTCCAAGATCGCTGATAGTGTGATTGGGGGAAAAAATATCAAGAGGCCTAACAGAACGAGACTCCCAGGTCCTAGTCAAGGCAATGAGTTTTGCCTTAGGGAATAGGATTTCACCCTCAAGTCTTAACCTTACTGCAAGAGGGGGCAACAGATATATGTTCCAAGACAATCTGGTCCCTCTTAACAACTAATGTGACCAGCTGGTAACAAAGTCAGTAATACTGATGGTATAACAAATGGAATTGATTAACCTATACCCACACTTACTGCAGCAAATATAAAAAAAAGCCAACAATATTAAACAGGAATTAAATTTATCAGAGTTTTGGGGAACCAAATCTGAAGAAATAGTACAGACTAATACAGAAGAGTGTACTTAAGTTAGCAGGTGAGTAAAGTATGGAAACAGTCTTAAAGCATTGGTCCCAAAAGCAATCCAGTGTTAAGAAAAAGCCATTATTACATATATAAAGCTTATAGAATTAAACAAAGGAGGAAGACTGCCACATTAAAAATGGTAATTATCTAAAGGTATGACCTCAGGGGCTCCATGGACTTCCACAGAGCTATGCCAATGTATATCAGCTGAGGATTTAGCCCTGAAGATGTTATTGGCATAGGTGAATACTGAAAGTAGCATATTTGTTATATCCAGATCATTATTAAATATGTATGCATCTTAGTAATACTTGTAGTACTTTGGATGCTGCAGTGTCTAATCTTATGTCTTAAAAATAAAACATCACTACAAAGATATAAAAATAAGTGTTCAAAGAAGCTGGATGCTATCTCTAAAGGCTCTTTTCTCCAGCACAGAGAATCCCATGGACACTTTTAAATTCATTGTGTGAAATTCACAGGGATGAGGCCAGGAGTAGGAAGAATCCTGGCAGGATTAATATGGGACTCAAACACCAATTTTGAAAGGAATTTAAGACTCATACACAATGCCACCTTCTGTACTTTAAGTACTATGGTGATGAGCTCCTTATCAATACATAGTCATATAATCCATATAAGATAAAGCAGTCTAGGAAATGTTTTAGGATAACTCATCCAAGCACCAACAGGCTCTCAGATAGGATGCTTGCAAGTAAATACAGTTCTTCCCACAACACTGAAGTTCAGTACTGGGTGACTGTAACTAGATGAGTGGAACCAAAAAGAATCAAAACATCCAGGCAGGAAGGAAAATCGTTCCTTGATTCCGCTGACCAATGGCGTTTCCATGGCCACGGAGAGGGTGGGACCCTGTTTCCTATTTCAGCATCAGCCTGTTGGGATGAGGTCAGGGACCGGCACCAGACATTTTAAAGTGTCGATGAATGGCTGGGTCGGGGGGCAGAAATGAAGGATCGCTGGGGTGAATTGGGTTTTGCGGGGAGCCGGGCCGGAAGACGGGGCTTGTCGGGCCCGCGGCTCGGCCGGCCAGAGCGGCTCAGGCGCAGGGGCGGGCGGACCGAGGCTCCTCGGGACGCCGGGGGGCGGGGTCTCGGGCGGAAGGGGCGGGGCCAGCGGGCTAGCCTCCCCGAAGGGGCGGTGTTCAGCCGCGGCCCAGGCACAGGTTCTCGCGTGAGGGAAGCGACCATGGCGGCGGACAAGGCGGGCGGTGAGTACGAAAAGCGCCCCGCTGACCCCGGCTCTGTGTTCGGGGACTCGCTCCTCCCCGCGCAGGGATCCCTTCAAAGCCTTGCTGTGGGCCTGTCCCCGTCCTAGCGGAGGGATATAAGCGACAGCCGCTTGCTTCGCCCCGGGGAGTAGTGTTGTGTCCTTCCCCCGGCGGGGGGCGAAGTAGGGCGGGCAGCCCCTTCTCCTTGCTGGGCTGCTGTCCCCTCAGTCGCGGGCGGAGCTCGGGTGCGTGACGCGCGTTCCCGGCCCCGGCGCCTCCTGCTGCGCCCTTGTGGGCGACTGGGTGATGCCCCCTCAGTCCCCGCCCCGGCTTCCTGGTTCCACGAGGGCGGCCCGTCGCGGGTGGGACGGCTGTTGGGGTCACGCTACGTGTTGGCTCCTACGCCGCTGGGGGGCTCCGTAGTTGCCTGGCTCCCTCAGGGGTCGCCTGGTGCCCAGTCTCGGGGAGGCCCCGCTGCCCCTGAGCGCTGGGGCCTGGCACTGGGGTTGGGGTGATTGGGTGGGACCTGGGGACCGGTGCCCGTCTAGGGGATGTTCTGCCTCGGGCCGTGCCCGGGATGAGATGCTGCAAGAAGCATCCTGCATCCCGCCCTGCGGACGGGTTCTGTCGCAGGGTGCTCGCTCTGAGCCCTGCACCAGGCACCCGTATCCCATGCTTGGAAGAATGGGATTTGATGACCCCGCCATCTCCACTTGCCTGACTACTGGTGTTGCTGCTCATATGCTATTAAAACAAATAAAAGGAAGTTCTTCTTTACGCAGCGCCCAGTCAACTTGTGGAACTCCTTACCTGAGGAGGTTGTGAAGGCTAGGACTATAACAGAGTTTAAAAGAGAACTGGATAAATTCATGGTGGTTAAGTCCATTAATGGCTATTAGCCAGGACGGGTAAGGAATGGTGTCCCTAGCCTCTGTCTGTCAGAGGGTGGAGATGGATGGCAGGAGAGAGATCACTTGATCATTGCCTGTTAGGTTCACCCCCTCTGGGGCACCTGGCATTGGCCACTGTCGGTAGACAGGATACTGGGCTAGATGGACCTTTGGTCTGACCCGGTACGGCCTTTCTTATGTTCTATTGCAATGTCTCTCGACCTTTCCAGACTACTGTACCCCTTTCAGGAGTCTTTGTCTTGTGTACCCCAAGTGTCACCTCACTTAAAAACTACTTGCTTTCAAAATCAGACATCAAAATACAACTATGTCACAGCACTCTATTACTGAAAAATTGCTTACTTTCTTATTTTTACCATATCATTATGAAATAAATTGATTGGAATGTAAATATTGTACTTACATTTCAGTGTGTAGTATATAGAGCAGAATAAACAAGTCATTGTATGAAACTTTAGTTTGCACTGACTTCGCTAGTGCTTTTTATGTAGCCTGTAGTAAATCTAGGCAAATATCTAGATGAGTTGACCCCGGAAGACCTCTGCATACCCCCAGGGATATGTGTACCCCTGATTGAGAATCACTGCTCTCTGTTTAAAAATCTGTCTCCTGTTTTTGATGCAGTGATCTCCTACAGAACTGAATTCCCTTGGCTGGTTCCATGGAATGCAGAGAACCGTTAACTCAGAGTTTTATGAAGCATTTCAACAAATGTTTACTAAAAAAACAAAAATCCTGAAGAACGTTGAATGTCTGATTTTAGTTCCCTAAATTAGGGAGTGCGGAGTTGGAAGAGGCTAAAAATTTATTGCTTTGTGAAAGTTTAGTATGGCCTCTGATAGTGGACTTGTCCTCTGAAATTAACTAGGCTCAGTCCTGGTCACAGTTTGGATGGGAGACCAAGGACCATCTTGGTCCATCCCACACTTTAAAACAAACAAACAAACAAAAAAATGCTGCATGAAGTAATACTAGTAAAATGAATTTCTACCCTGCAGTGAGTAAATCAACCTCCACATGCCCTGGCTCTGCCCCTCCCCACCAAAAAATTAAGGCCTGATTGTTGCTGCTGTACTGGGCAGGCCCCCTAAATAATACCCATGGTCCACAAAGTCCAACTAGCTTTGTGGTCCCTTCGGCCCAGCAGGATGGGGCTCAGGCAGTGTGGAGGGGGAAATGGCCAAGGTGTTCTTATGCTCTGGTGACTCTGTGCTGCAATGGTCCATTAGACCCTGAGCAGCAAGAGCACAAGTTAAAACAGTCCTGAGTACTGCCTTGGCCTGTATTCGGTGCTGAATTGGCCATCAGGAGCCTCTGAGGATGGGAGGGCAAGTTGCCTCTCTCACTGCACTGGTCAAGAGAAGAATTCCACTGCATGTGTGCATTCTAACATAAAACAAAACAAAATCTTGTGGGTGGGGGGTGATAGATGTGTACCAAATTGTCTTGTGCATGTTCACCTAGTTGTGTTGTGCATATTTATAAGGATGTACACTCTTCTTAAATAACAGGAGAACTTAAGACTTGCAAGAAAAACTTTTAGAGTGAGGGACTTATTTTTGCCTTAATTGAGTTTCCTAGAAAGGAAAATGCTGCTCTATCAAATTGATCAAATACAAATTAGTTATCAATCATATTATCATAGCATACATACTGTCATGTACTGTGCAATATTTGTCCACAACGGGGTGAGTTATGAATAGGGCTGTTGAAAACATTTTCTTGATACAGTTTTTCAAAAGAAATTTGGGAGTTTGACTAAATGAAATGTATTCAAAATAGCACTGTAGTGCCTCATGGGAGTTATAGTTCAGGTGCCTTATGTTCCCATTCTCCTCTAGGAACTGTGTTCACTGTCTGGACTACATCTCCTATGATCCACCATGGCCGGAGACTCTTGTAACATACCCTCTCCCCTCACCCAGAGTGGAGAAAGTGGTGCATCATAGGAGATGGAGCCCAGCCCATAGATGAAAATGGGAACATAAGGTACACAAACTGCAGCTCCAAAGTATGAGACATTGCAATGTCAGTTTGAACTGAATCTTTTAGGTTTTTGATATTTCATTAAAAAGTCAAAAATTTCCACAGACTACTTAGACAAAAATGAAAAATGTTTTTGTTGATATTTTCCACAGGGGGATAAACCTGTTTTCCAAGCAGCTGTAGATATGAACAATAACTTCACTTAGAATTAAAATGCTGTTGGAACTGGCATACAGTCTTTGACATTAAGCTTCCATTCTGCTAAAGTCCTAAGTCTTTTTTTATCAGGATGCCCACACACAGAATTCATATACCAATTTTAACTAAGGTATTCATTTTTAAAAATACAACGGAGAAGTTATGCATTGTGAGTAGTACTTACGTGATTTATTAGAACACTGCACTGAATAGATTAGTTTGAACTTTCATTGAAGGCTGCAAGTCCGACATTCTTGCTTTTCTACTTAGGTACTGGAAGGATCTTCAAGGTTATATGTTATGCTTAGGCAGTGTGGGGACTTTTGGTTTTTTTCTAAAGCAAATATGTTAGCATCTGTCATAGTTTATTCCACACTGTCCAAACCCATCTCTGCTAAGAGTCTTCCTTATTTTTTCTTTGGGAGGTGCTAGAGAGTAGTAATACACAATTGTTCATCTACCTAAATGGCACACTCATGGGGTTCCACAAGGGTCTTTTGTATCTACTCTTGTGTTCAATGTGCATATAAGGCATGGTGTGCTTTGGTAGAGTAAGTAGGCAGATGACATTCAGCTCTGTCTCCATCTCATTGGATTTGAACTATGCAGTTATCACAAATCCAGTGTCTGGCCACAGCTGGGGCTTGCAGAATTTACTATCTGAGACTTAACTCAGATAACATAGAAGTGATGTTTGTAGAATAAGGGAAACAGAAAAATCAGTGATGATGCTATCAGTTTCCTTGTATGAGGGAGGGTATGCATGCTGTTTATTACTCAAATTCATGTCTTCAGTGTCTTTAAATCTCTGGATGTCCAAGTAGCATTATTGTATATTAGTGTTTCCTCCATTGTGTGTGGCAAGTACCTGAAATGTCTTGGGTCAATCCTACATTAGATTGTCTTTCTCTTTGTGTGATACCTAGACAGTTGAGAAAAGCTGAGGCAACAAAGCCATGTTTACAAAGGAGTGGATGGTGGCAGGGTATGTCAGGGAGTATCCTGAACTCATAACCTGATTTAGAATGTGCTTGATAGAGAAAGGTAAGAAGGGCAAAGGGGATAAGGAAGAGCCAGAATTCAAGAAAATTAAGAAAACGTTAGAGAATATGTAAAAAGCAACAGAGAGTATGTGCAACGTTTTAAAACAAAACAAATAAATAAAATTCCATGTTTTACATTACTTGTGTCAAAGATAAAGCTCTTCCCAGTAGGAATCTTGTGCAGGCTTCAATAAACTTCTTGTTTAGGGGTTGTCTACATGCGCTGTCAAAGCCCACAAGAGTGGTGTGATTTGTAAACCATTCTACCTTATTGTGCTGTAACTGCTCTTTGTGGATCCTGCTTCAAACAGGACTACGTTAACACGAACTATATACCTGCTAGAACACTCCAGTTGGATCTACATGGGGCAGTTAGATTGCAGCATGTTAGTGTGCTTTACAAATAACACTCCTCTGACGCATTTTGCCATGCTGTATAGACAAGCCCTTAGTGTTTTGTACTATGCAGGTCATCAAGTTGCTCTTTTTCTATAATGTTACTATTTTGTGATTACAGAGGCTTGTCCCTTAAAATACGCCACAATTTCAACTTTTATTTAAGTATCCTAACTAGCTTTAGTAGTGAAGACAAACTGTACAGAAATTTACTGGTAGATTATCTGTGATCCAGCCTTCCATAGGAAGTATTTAAAGCAACTGGGAAACTGATGCTTTTCTGGGATAACTAGTTTAACAATTGCTTGACCAGTTTTTCCTGTAATTGAAGAATAAACACTACTTTTGGACTGAGTCTCACATGTGCCCAACTCTACTGCAGATAAATTAATAAAACAGGATTTTGTAATAGAAACTGGGACAGCCTTAACTACTGTGTTGCTTGAGGTGATGCTATAATCAGTGTGTGGGAATGCTTATCCTGCTTAGCAACTGTTATTAAGAGTCATTATCTGCAGCAGTCTTTTCAGTTCAGGTATTAGAAAAATGAATGCATCGGATATGTGAACCCTGGTTCCATGGAAATGCAGATAATCCAATATTTTCATGCTGTGAAATGGTGTCCTGATGCTATAAGCTGTTTTTTTTCATGATGGTGCAATCAATCCCTTGTTCTGGGACATTAAGGAAGCCTCAATTACTGTAGACAATGTGCATCGCAGAGAACTCTTACATGATGGATCCACCAATCAGTTTTGAGTCATCAACATTCTGAGGTTCTGTATTTTCAATTTAACACTTCTCAATTTACTGTTAATTGACTCTTTCACCAAATCAGGTGAACCTTTGCGGGGAATGGTGGCTTTCTGTGCCTTGCTACAGGATTTAGGGTCTCCTGCAGCATGGGACCAATTATGACCAGTTTTAGTAATCTTGTAAAGATTCTGGGTTAGGACCTCTTCTACTTGCTTCATACACAGAAATAACTTTGGTTTTGTTGGAGATGGAGTCTGTTAACTCTTGGAGTATGAAGGTTTTGGAGAGTTGGGCTCTATTGGCTTCAGAGGATGAGCCACAGCTGCTGGACTATGTCAACAGAGTGGGCAAGTTTGGGATAAGAGGTCTTCTACTATTTCTGTGGGCAATGGTGACTTCTTGTGGCAGAGCAAAGAAGAGATGTGGCAGTGGATTCAAACTCATTCTGATAAGAAACTATCATCAGCAGTGGAGATTACAAATAGTTTGGACTTGAATGAGACGGAGAAATTTAATAAAAAACAAGGTGAATGGGTAGTTGTACCATCAGCCCCATCAAAGAATATGGCTGGAGTTTGACTTGTCAGCAATGGAAAGGAAGGGAGAATCTGACACAAGGACTGCCAAGTCCTCAGCTTGTTTTGGAATCCAACCTCTAACATCATTCCAGAGGAAACTCGGTGTTGTTTAGAAATGCTAACAGCTGCATTTAAGAACCCCTTGTATTCTGTACATGGCAAATGTCTAAGAGCTAAATCTTTTTAGTAGTGCTTTTGTTATTACTTTTAAAAAGAAAAATATTACTTCCTCCAGAAAAGAGCTGAAACAATAAAACTAGGAGAAATGGATCAGGTTCCCAGAATGCTTCTGTGGAAGATAAATTGCAAAAAGTGAAGCTTAAAGAGTTGTCTGCTTCTTCAGTTCTGTACTAGCAGGTAAATTTTGGATAATACTGAAAGCCTTTTGAGATAAAACTTAAATAGCTGTCTAGCTAGCAAGTAAAAAAACCAATAGCCTTTTTTTTGTCAACATAGGTATCAGAAAGTTCCCGTCGCTTATCAGTGTTGGTGGTATAGCACACAGACTGCAAGGCTACCCAGTTATGAGTGGAATGATTTATTGGAGAATTGGAAAAAGAGGGATGATATGCTACATTCATACTTACCAAAATGTTCCACAAAAGAGCCCATCTCTGAGGTGCCTTTGTGCCTATCAAGTTGGTCCTCTTTCCAACAGAAGGTAGTTAAATGTATCAATTTGTAATGACAACCACTTCATAGAGAATTACTCTATTAACTAACAACTTCTTTAGGAGAGGATTTAATTTCTGTAAGTGTGTTTTAATTGACATGGTATGACAAGATTTATCTACAGCTTCCATTTTGTGAGAGTGGGTACAGATGTTATTTAAAGCCTCCCTCTTCCCCCAATTTATTAAATAAATTGTAGGGCCAGCTAAAGGATTTGTTAGATACCTACTTCTGGGTCTAAAATGAGAACTAACAATAAAAAGTCCCAGATTTATGTGGTTTATATGTTGGAATTCTACTCAACCACTCTGTCACCTGTGTAATGGTTTTTCAACCAAGGTGGCTGTTCTAAAGAAATCAGAAGAAGACTATGCATAGTGTTCTCAGCTATGGACTCCCTTAAGGAAGTATGGAAAAAACATGGCATGTCGAAACGTACGAAGGTGCGACTAGTAAAAATCCTAATTTTTTCCATAGCGATTTATAGCTGTGAATCATCGGGTGCTGATGAAGGCTCTTATGTATCTCCTGGCTGGAAAAAAGGACAAATGCCTGTGTTAGAAATATTATTGGAGAGAAGTGGACCCTCATGTTGGAAATTAACAGACATGGATTTATGTACTTTGGTCACATTAGAGATAGAAATAACCTTGAGAAAATTATTATAGAAGGAATGGTGGAGAGTCATCATAGTTGGGGGTGACCAGCGAGGGAATGGATAGATGGTGTATGGTAGATCACTGGATGGCCAGCTGCTGAGTGCTCGAAGTTAGCAATGGATTGTGAAGATTTCCAAAAATTGTGATGTAGTGTACTGATAGTCAGGCATCAATAAATGGATTTACTTGCTTCAGCTTTTAGGAGATAAGAGTTGAATAATTCACTCCTCCCTCCCCCCTCACACCAGTTTCACTTAACCGAGGAATTTTCTGGGCTATAACTTCTAACAGTTGGTCTCAGCTCAATGGTTAACTTTTTATTTTTGAATATTTGGCTAAATCTATTTCGGAGTTAAGCAGCGGAGGGGGGTGAAAGGAACTTTGTATTTGACTATTTTGTATGTACTCATTTAACTAAATATATTGGTTTCAGATTTTGCATTGAGTTTGAGGGAGGGGGAAATAATTAACTATTTTGAACTGTTAATAATGAAAGATGAATATTTGCACAGTTGCAAATAGGTATCTCTTAATGTGTTCCAAACTAGTTAATGGTTATACTGCACATGTATAGCAGATAGTAATTTGTAACATAAATACTCTGGGGCAACTTTTATTCCCTAGTGTTGTGGAGGGCCACAGCATTGTATAGTTACCTGCCCACAGTGCCCAACCACGAGATCTAAAGGAGGAATCAGAGCCATTAAGGGTACATCTACGCTGCAATTAAAAATCCACGGCTGGCCCATGCCAGCTGACTCTGGCTGGCAGGGCTCGGGATGTGGGGCTGTTTAATTGCAGTGTAGACTTTTGGGCTCGGGTTGGAGACTGGGCTGTGGGACCCTCCTATCTCACAGGTAGAACACAGTAGAGTTCTGTAGCAATCCTTATGTGTTCTAGTAACTGCTGAGCACTACCTGCAAAGTGCTGAGTGATCCCAACTCCAGTTGAAGTCAATGTGAATTAAGGTCACTCAGTACCTTTCAGGAGCTGGGGTTCTTGTGCTTTGAAAATCTTGACATTAGATTAGTGTAATTTTTTTGTGTTAATTGTTAATGTAAATATGGAATATTACAAATTTGAAGGCACTTTTTTTTTTTTTTTTGCCCGAGTCGGTGTGCATTATAACTTATTTCCAGGTACGAAAGGAGATGTGTTGCTATCTTTCTGTCTTCAAGCTTAACCAATAAGTGGCTTACCAAGTGTCACTTCATTTCCTAATGTAAAATTTTCATTAATAAGACTTCTGAAGTGTAGATGTCCATAGCTGCTGTTGCCTATTTATTTTTCTCATTATATGGGAATGGGCAATGGCAGATGCGCATGATATGGCAATGATGACATGATAGATCAGTGGTCTCCAACCTTTTCATGCACAAGATCACTTTTTGAATTTAGACTCAACCCAGGATCTACCCCGCCACTTCCCTGAGGCCCCACCCCACTCACCCCTCTCTCCGTCGCTTGCTCTCCCCCACCCTCACTCACCTTCACCAGGCTGGGGCAGGAGGTTGGAGTATGGGAGGGGGTTCACCGTGTGGGATGGGGCTTCGGGCTAAGCCTGGGACTGGGGGTTGGGGTGCAGGAGTGAGCGGGGTTGGAGTGCAAGCTTTGGGAGGGAATTTGGGTGCAGGGGTCATATGGTCATACTGCACCTAATTTCATAGAATCCACTGGACATTTCATGAGTTTTACTTTTTATTAGTGTCATTTGTGGTTTATAGATCCAAAGTCCTTCAGGGATTGTCACAAATCAGTGTAACATGCTCAGCTGTGGGGTGTGCATTGGCTGAGCCTGGGGCAGGGGGTTGGGGTGCAGGAGTGAGGGGTGTGGGCTCTGGGAGGGAGTTTGGGTGCAGGAGGGGGTTCCAGGCTGGGGAAGGGGGTTGGGGTGCAGGACGGGGTGCAAGGTGCAGGCTCCGGCTGGGAGGCACTTACCACAGGCGGCTCCTGGTCGGCAGTGTAGTGGGGCTTAGCCCCACGCCACCCCCGGAAGTGGCTGGTTGCTGGCACATCTCTGTGGCCAGTGGGTGGGAGGGGGGCAGCGGGTCTACATATGCTGCCTGTGCCCACAATTGCTGCCCCTGCAGCTCCCATTGTCCAGTTCCCGGCCAATGGGAGCTGTGGGGACTCCTGGGGGTGGCGGGCAGCACGCGGACCCACCTCTCCATCTCTTTCCACCCCCCACAGAGAGTCACAGAGATGTGCCAGCAGCCAGCCGCTTCTGGGAGTGGCGTGGGGCCGGGAAAGGCAGGCAGCCTGCCAGACCCATGCTGTGCCGCCGGACTTTTAGTGGCCTGGAGATCACGATTGACTGGCAGAGGCTCCAGGATCGACCAGTCTATCACGATGGATGGGTTGGTGACCACTGTGATAGATGGTACTGTGTAATTTACAGATAAAAGCATAAGGTTAGATAACTATGGATAATATAGATTAATATTTTAGTGTCTAGTGAGAGGAAGAAAACAGTAGATTTATACAGCTCCCCATCCACAATAAAATGACAACAAAAAAATAAATTAGTGTAAAACTGAAACAGCAAAACATGAGAAATAGGAAACCCTTATCTTCAAGGGTGAAAAAACATAGTGGTTCATGTTTGAGACTAACAGAAGTACTGGGAGCATAAGCTTTCGTGGGTAAGAACCTCACTTCTTCAGTCTTGCATCTGAAGAAGTGAGGTACTTACCCACGAAAGCTTATGTTCCCAGTACTTCTGTTAGTCTCAAAGGTGCCACAGGACCCTCTGTTGCTTTTTACAGATTCAGACTAACACGGCTACCCCTCTGATATCTGATAGTGGTTCATATCATCTTTTGGGTTTCAGGACTATATATGTGGTTTCTATGCAGCGTGCATCTTTTTAATATAATGCTGCTAGATAAACTTATTTCAGTAATATCCTAGTAATTGTTTTTGCCAGCTATTTTCTGTGAATATAAAAATCCCGTACTTTTAAGAGTGAAATCTAAAATGCATCCTTTTATGTATGAGTTTACAGCTCTTAGTTACTCAGTTTAAGATACACTGCAAAATCGGTCGTGATGTGATGTCTATACATTATAAGTAACTTAGCAAGGGAAGGTTATTGTTCCCATTTTCAGCAGAGGAATTCTAGGTTTCAGGGGTGAAATTTTCATTTCCAAGTTATTGTACTATCAGTTCAGAGTTGAATTTAGCTTTTTACAGTGTTGCTATCATTGCTTAAGGTGTTTTGGGCATGAGTAAGAAGATCTTGAGGGAAAGGCATGGAATGTGTAATGGAAGAAATGGAGTTATGTTTATTAACCTTAGTTACAAATATGATAACTAACATATTCTCTACTCTTCTGTTTGTTTTGCAGATCAGGGAACTGAGAAACATGAAGGAACAGTTACTTCCTCTGGTATTACTGATCAGGAAAAGGAGCTGTCAAGTAGTGCATTACAAGCTTTTAATGTAAGAAAAGGCTTAAGCTTTAAAACTTTCTGTTGAACTTATTTGATTATTTTAAACTATAACCTGGTAACCAATTTGTTCCTTTTTTTTTTTTTTTTTTTTTTTAAGAGTAATAATAAATGTATCAACAACATAAATTCAGTCTAAATTAGTAGCAGACTTCATTTTAATATAGTGACATGTCCACTTAGATTAATCAAAGATATCTGATATAATGTGAGAAGACTCTATGTTTAGGGCTCTTGAATGTAGGGCAACCAGAAACATAACCAACTCTTTCTCTTGGTTCCCAGTGCTCAGTCACTATCAATGCTATGTGATTGGTGAGAATTGGGTAAAATAAGCATACAGCTATTTTGTGACAGTTCTGTCAACTCTGTGTGCACGCACTGAAGAAAAGTTTCCATAATTTTAGCTAGTAATCTGTGGACTTCAAAATATTTTTAAAAAGCAAAGTTCCTGTATCATTTTGGCTGTCCTGCTGAATATACTTTTGTAGTAAAGTGACCTGAACAGTACACAACATTTTAATGTCCACATAAAGGACTTACACACAGTAATTTGATAACTTGTGTTCAGTACCTCTTCCTATACTTCCTGGAAGCTTTTGTTTGTATATTTAGTAATGTAAAGACTCAGGCTGCAAGCTTTTTAATTATATTTACCTCTTACTTCATATTTCATTCATGTTTTGTATTCTGTAGCTTATGGCTGTTGGAGGTATGTTTCCTTTTCTTTGTTTTTCTTTGTACTTACTTTTTTCTACCTTGAATTTCATAAACCAGTTTACTTCTGATATATATAGTTTATCCCAATCATTTGAATTTGTTGTGTTGCTCATTTTAGATGTCCATCCTCCTTTTCCATTGTATAGATCATATGCCAATATTGCTTATACAATATTGTTATATAAAATGAACAAAATTGTCCTAATATAGGCTCTAGTGGCATTTTGATTACCACCCTCTGATTTCTCAAGTGATTCCACATCCTATTGTCTTATCTTAGGTATCCTTAACTTTTTTTTCTTCTTTGGATAGTGGGAAAGGATTTTTTGAGCTAATTTAAAATGATTCAAACCAGTTTTGAATGACCTACTGCTACCTTTGTTATTGGTTCTAATATGGACCCAGCCCACCTTGCTTATCCATCATGATCTAATGTCTCTGTACCTAGAAGACTTTTAACATATCAGGTTCTAAGGAGGTGACAAAAGAAGACAGAACCACATCTGCACTTCCATTTGTCAGTATTGCTTAGTGTTAAGTTGCCCATAAATAACCTTGTCAAATGTTTTTGTCATTTCCCTTACTGGCAGAGCTCCCTGACAGGAGGATGCTGAGAGAGGAGCCCAGGGGTGCTCAGTGTAGTAGGATCAGCAGAAGGGAAAAGAGTAATATCTTGTGTAATATCTTGCTAAGAAGAGCTCAGGGAGACCCAAGAGAACAGTATTAGACTTGGAGTGCATCAAATGGTGGCAGAATAGGGAAGGACCCTGCAAGCCTGACAGGTCAGATAGGAAGTAGTCTCTGGATGAAGAGAGGAGAGGAATTTGAGGCCAGAGAAGATTACCACTCCTGTATAGAACTTGAGGCTGGAACTGGAGGAGGAGGGATTGGGTTCCCCTACACCTCAGCAGCACCACCTCCAGGTGGTGCTGCTGAAATTTGTGCTACCCAGGGGAGAGAGCAATTGACTATTGTGAAACCCTGCTGCCTAAGAAAGCAATTGCTTGCACCTGAGAGGCCAAAGATAATTTTGCTGTGTCATAATAAACCAGACTCCAAGTGGAGACTTACTCAAAACACATGGGTATGTGCAAGTCGGAGGAGAAACTGAGGCCTTGATGACCAGTTGCTGGAATACACCAACCCTGTTGCACATGCCCTCAAAGGAGTTGTAAAGTAGTTTATTTAAAGCTGGATTATTAAAGTTGGTAGACCTCAAACTTCACCTGCATTTTTTTATGTCTGTTTGCATAGGCTAAAACTTTAATATGTTCCCCACTCAGATGCCTCAGTGTTTTTTTCCCCTCAGAGTTACAGCCTAATATTTTATAAGCAACTCTACAATAACAAAAAAGTGTGCTCATGACTGGAGAGGGGTTTGTGAAAATTCAGTCAAGAAAATGGGTTTTAGTTTCAAGATTCCATAGGGCTAATATAAACAAGGACGAATAAATTAGAAACTTCCCTTTCAAATAATTTTAGGATTCTTCCATTTCAACTCTTCTTTCACAGATTTCTTTCAATTTCTTTGAATCTTGTGCTCAGTTTTAGACTTGTTTCCCATATTAATTTTCATCAGTCTCCCATTACAGCACATCTTTAGTTACACCTTTAGTTATATTTTGTGTTTCAGCTCGGCAGGAAACAATTGTCTTTATAGGTGTGAAGAGTGGAAATACAACTTTATTCTATAAACCGGAAGAGAGTACTTTTATATTGAGTTACTAACGTGTTGATTAAACCTTATTTTTTCCTATTGTTGATGTGTATGTGCCCACTTACAGGCTGGGAATTATGATGCTTGTCTGCAACATCTCATCTGCTTGCAAGAAATAAACAAAGATGACTACAAAATAACTTTGAATACAGCTGTTGCAGAGTTCTGTAAAAGTAATCAGACTACAACAGACAACTTGAAACAAACACTTAATCAACTGAAGAATCAGGTAATGCAAGAATAGTGAGTAGCTTTTTGAATTCAAGTAGCATCTTCCTCTTACATCATGGTTGGGTCCTCTACCGGTTGAGGGAACAGGAAATCATTTGTGAAGTTATTAGATAGAATAGTGTCTTGGTTATTAAAGTAGTTTTATTTTCTGTTTTTAATTTAATTATTTTTGTAAATGCTTTGTTTATATCAATACTTATCATTAATACCATATAAGAGTTTATTAGCCTATGAGTAGCAGGTGAGATTTTCTTTATCCTCATACGTGGATCACTCTATAACTTTTAAGTATTGTTTCCAAATATTGGACCCTCTTTCTCCCCCTCCTCCCCCCCACAGTGAATATAGGAAAGCTGAATAAATTACCTTTTTTGTAGGTTCATTCAGCTGTTGAAGAAATGGATGGCTTAGACGATGTTGAAAACAGCATGCTTTACTACAATCAAGCGGTTATTCTGTATCATCTGCGACAATACACTGAAGCAATATCAGTTGGAGAGAAGCTTTACCAGTTTATAGAACCTTTTGGTATGTAGATAGGAAGGCAAAGTTATTTCCTATTTTTGTTCCCCTCTGGTTTAATGGCTGCAGACTGTTAAACTGTTTCTTGACCTAAAGCTTCTTGGTGATTGATTCTTCTGATTAAGTTACATGTGTGTATTCTATAAATATGAATGATCTACATTAGCAATTGATACACACACACACACACACACACTAGCTGAGATTTAGAAATAAAGAAGGTGCTGTATGTGTATATCAAGAGAAGCATGATTCAAACATGGGGGCTATGTCTTAAGATAGCAGTAGAACATAAAAATATGTTGAATATGAAATGGATGTTAAGGGGTTGACTTCTTTCCGAAGATGCACGTGCAAATACCATGATTGTGCATGCAGAATCTTATATGTGCATGAACAAATGGGCAGTTAGTCATATAACTAGATACTCGTGTGTGTATGTGCGGGCGCACGCAAATAATCTATATGGGCACACAAGCTGTAAGGAACTGCGATAACCAGACATGCCAAACCCACGGGGGAAAAAAATGCAGAAATTGGGCTTGGTTTTGGCTTAATTGGCTTGAGTTGCTTTTTGGCTAGTTTATGGCTTGTAGCTTGTTGCTGCTTCTTTTTTTGATCGGCTCCCTGAAAGCAGGGGTAAGGGTGGTAGAGAGTCAGGGGTGTGCAGCAGGACCACCACAGTCCCAGACTGCACACTGCGGGGGATCTAGTCACATAGAGTATTGGGGTTCTTAGAGATTGGCTTGTTTTGGCCGTGTTTTGAAATGGGATCATCTTGATTTTTGGCTTATCGTGAAAGTCGGGGTGCTTGTTTACTGCGTGAAAGTTGGCAACTGTGGCGATAACTTGTATGTAATTGTATGCACCCGCCTTTGAAAATTAAGTCCCACATAACTGTAAACAGTGGCCCTCTGTGTAGTGGAATGGTGCTGTGCTTGTCTGGTAGGGTTTATAAACCTTGCTGAAGTGTTAAGGTTGTTTGCTGATGCATACTCTTTTGTGTGTGTGTGTGTGTGTGTGTGTGTGTGTGTATTCATCAGTAAATCCATTAAGTGATAGGAATGGAAGGAACAACACATTGACAATTTTTGATATACCAGCTATCATACTGATGTATGATATCATACATGAACTTAGGGTTCAGTCTCAAAGGCATCCATGCAGAAACACTTAGGGCTTGTGCAGAGTTCTACTGACTTTGATGGGATTCCATGTAGCCATATAGGTCTGCCTACGTTGATCCCTTTAGGGGATTGGTTCTCCAGTGCTTATTAGTTAGACCAACTTTCAAAATTAATTTTTTTTTTTTAAGAGGAAATGTTTAATTGTCTCAATTTTATATGCTTTACTATTGACAGGTCAACATTTTTAGTGTTTGTAGGTTTGTTCATCAGGATCACCGTATGTAGTGCATTCAAATTAATTTTAAAGCACTTCATGACAGTGCTTTATGACTAACGTGGGGGTGTTTTCACGTTATGTGTTAGTGGGGGCTACATATTAAAACTATAATATTTCTTTCTCTTTTCTTTGTCTGATGTAGAAGAGAAGTTTGCCCAGGCTGTGTGCTTCCTGCTTGTAGACTTGTATCTGCTAACTTACCAGGCTGAGAAAGCCTTGCATCTGCTTTCTGTTTTGGAAAAAATGATTTTACAGGGAAACAATAACAAAAATGGAAAAAATAACGAGGTGAGTATGTTTCAGAGGACCTTATTTAAAAAAAACAACAACTCCTCTTGGATTTATTAATGGCAATATGCTTTGGGCTAATCCAAAAATAATCAATAGCTTTTTCAAATAGTTTAAAATTTAAACTGTTAGAATGGTTTTAATCTTAGACTGCCACTGGTCTCTTTGGTAATTCTATTTAATTGCATGTGGCATGTATATATTCCCCTGTATCCCACTACAAACTGAGTCTACTACTGGCAAAGGATTGAAAGGTGTTTCCTATTGTCAGATTTTTGCATTAGTGGGACAGTTATGGTCTTTAGGGTCAAATATTCCCACTTTGTCTCCCTGGCTGACAGCTCTGAGCTGTAACCAAGAAGCTATTGCTTTGGACTGCAATTCCTTTGACCCTGAGCCAGGGAAGTAACTAGTAGGTCAGAGCGGAATTACCTCTGCTTGTTGAGGAATCAGAGGAGTCCTTGAGTATATGAGACAGATGTTCATGTGTCTCTAGTTGGGGTGAAATCTGCTTTAGTTGGAACTGAAATTCTGCTACTAAGAAGTACCCTTTTTTGAGTAAGAAGTGGATTGAGGTTAGACAGGGATCTAACTGAATATAGAACACTTCTTTGATAAAGGAAACTAATCTTGTCTATCTTTAGTGTACAGTAACTTTACTGAAGAGTCTAAAGGAGAATAGAAAGTCACTTGACATGAAAACCTAGTTTTCAGAAGCTAACGATGTATAGATAAAATGTCCTTGGCTTCCTTATGTGTTAGGTGGTTTTTAAGAATTCACTAAGTGCCAGAATAGGATGTGATGATATTAGCTATGACTGAGTTTTCCTTTTTGGGACATTGATTTCCCCTCTGATATTAGACCTAAGAAAAATAAACCCGTACACTGGATTAAAGATGAAATCATATTTTCTCCTTTTAATTTGTGTTCAGATAGGTAATAATACAAATAAGGAGTCATCTAATCATAGAGCTGAAAGTGGAGCTTTAATAGAAGCTGCAAAATCTAAGATACATCAGGTAGGAAACTCTGATGTCCAGAATTAGATATTTATATGCAATTTAAAATTGATGATGTTCTCATTTATCTTTATTAAAAAGAGGTATTGCCTACTATGAATCTAGTTAATCTTTAAAAATCAGTTTAAAAGAAGTTTCAGATACTACACCTGCTCCTGAATTCCCTTGTCTATGTGTAAAACACCCCACCCCCAGCATCTGTATTTTAATTTCTCCCCTGTTTCTGTAAGATCTACATAAGTGAGGGAAGCTGACTGAAGAACAAAGGGGCAGAACTTCAAATGGTATTAATTGTTGTAGCTCTATTGATTTCAATGGAGCTATGACAACTTATACCACAGTGGAATTATGACAGTTTATACCAACTGAGGGATCTGCCCCAAAGTACTATTAAATGAATAAAAAGAAAACTGAAAAATAAGTATTTTCCTCTGATCTGTCAGTTATAGAGGTTACTTATCACAATAGTAACAAAAAATTGCATCGCTGAGATTTTTTTAAAGTTTAAGTTTTGGAACTTGTTACTCAGCCATTATACTGAATCTCTTTTACAATCTATTTTGCAGGATTCTGTAGGAGTTATTTTGTTAGAAGCCTGTAATTGAATTTTCTCTTTATATTTTGAAGAGGAGTTTTATTTTTTAGACCGTTTTTAAATAGTTTTTCTTAATGTATATAAGTACACCTGTACCCCGATATAACACGAATTCGCATATAACACGGTAAAGCAGCGCTCTGGGGGGGGCGGGACTACGCACTCCAGCGGATCAAAACAAGTTCAATATAACGCAGTTCCACCTATAACGCAGTAAGATTTTTTTGGCTCCCGAGGACAGCGTTATATCGGGGTAGAGGTGTACAATATTGTGTAGTAAACTTGGGCATGTTGCATTTTACAGATTACATCAAACTGCATAATTTACTAAAGTGTTTTAAAATGTTAATTTTTAAAATTATACTAATGAAATTTTTTGTTAATTTAACAGTATAAAGTGAGAGCCTATATCCAGATGAAGTCTCTAAAAGCATGCAAAAGGGAGATTAAATCCGTTATGAATACAGCTGGAAATGTAAGCTTCTTTTTTTTTTTTTTTTTTTTTTTTTTTTTTTTTTTTTTAAGCATATTCTGTTTGCAATCTAGGTCAATTCTTTGTCCTAAAACTAAACTTGTTAACTTTATTTCTGTTATAAAGTTTGAGACTCAGGGGAAGTGTCTGAAATAAAAAGAGCTTTAGCATTAGTCTTGTTTATAATTTACTTTTGTATAATTGCAACTCATTATTATGGAATTATTATTTGGATTGGCTGATTTATGTGCTCAGAAAATCATGCTTAGGATTTTTATTAATTTAAGATATAAACGTTTAAAAAAATGAGGCACTTTATAAACAAACTCTAAAGCGTGGATTATAATAACCTTAATCAAAGAGTAAGCAACTCCCAACAGAATGTAAATTTGTCTAGAAAAGTTATGGAAGTCTAATCTCTAGTTGATGCAGTGAACTTTATTCGCTGACTAGAATAAGTTTTCCTGGTCATTGATAGGATTAAACTATTCTGTAGTTGGTCAATAAGAAAAATAATTTTGGGGTACTAAAATCTGTTGTTTCAGTTGAAGCTTTTCAGAGCCTTTCATTTTGCTGGGGGCAGTATGTCCAATATAGTTCACTTTTGCAGAGCTGGAAGAAGACACATTCTAGTGCATTCTTTCCGTGTGAAGAAAATAAGAATGTTACAGAACAGTTTGTATGTGGTTGTATTTTTCAATATTTTTTTTTAAAGCAGTTACAAAAACATTTAGTTAGAAGTTAAGGTGAATTGTCGTGGATAGCTATGTGAGTTCTAGGAAGAGAAAAATGTTAACCATACGTCTGAGGAACACATTTTGCTGCATTAAAATAAACACTTCTGTTTTCAAATAGCAACAATAGTCAATAAACTGTGACTATTACAGTTTAACATAACAATTGATAAGTAATTGTCCTAAAGCAATTGATAAGTAATAATTTTTGTTTTCTTCACAGTCTGCTCCTTCTCTCTTTCTTAAGAGCAATTTTGAATATTTGAGGGGCAATTATCGGAAAGCAGTAAAACTGTTAAACAGCTCAAACATTGCTGAACATCCAGGATTCATGAAAACAGGTAAAATAAAGCATAAAACTCTGATTGCGCAACCACTTACACATGTGCTTATCTTTACACACAAGTAGTCTCATTGAGTTCAGTTTTAAGACATTTTCCTGGCGCATAAAATCCATTTTTTTTTATATTTTGTATGAACTGGGTTTTCCAGTGTTTTAATTCTCAGAGTTCAGTAAGACTACGCACAAGCGTTCAAGTTAAGCATGTGTGTAAGTGCTTGCAATGCTGGGGCCTGAAATACCATGTGTTGTGTGTGGTTTTTTTTTTTTTTTTTTTTTAAATCTTCCTTAACTCATTTTCCACGTCCTTTTCCTCCCAGCCCCTAAAAGTTTTTGTGTCTGTTTAAAACAAAACTCTAATCCAGCCTAGCAGATATTTAGGAGTGTTGCCACATGAAGAAGTGAGTGGTGGGTGTGTGTAAGTGTAATGCCTATGTTTGGACCAGTAGAAAGTAGAAGTATAATGGAAGATGAGTGTGAGGTTCTATGCTGCGCCCGGGGAGAAGTTATAGGAGAAGCGGTGCTAGCTGTGGGGTGAATTCAAAGTTTGCATGGAGTGTTGGGGTTGCCTCAAATCTTGTGGAGCTTAAACTACTTGTAAATATTTGTATCTTCTTTCAAGTGAGATGGAAGGCATAAAAATGGTATTTTGGCCAATATTGGTATCTTAAAACATTGGAAAACCCAGTTCATATGAATTATAAAACTGGGTTTAATGCAAGAAAAGACCTTCCTGTGTTTTATAATTTAAATAATATAGCCATTAAATGCTCTTTCTTCCATAAAGTTTCATACTCGGTGTTTTTGTGCGACACTTCTTAAGATGCTCTGTGAAACCTCTTGCATCACAAGGATGTTTCTTCATCTAGCAGGAATTGATGGAGAAATGGCAGCTACATGAATATAGTCATGGAATCTGCCTTGGAAATATCACAGTTCTCGGACTACTTGAATAGACACAATTAAATAAATATGAAGTTGCTTAATTTAGAAACTAGGTTATTCTTTACTAGTGGCAACCTTGTGAAACTGCCTTTATAAGTAAATAGGTCAAAAGTTAAATTGTCAGTATTATCTGAACACCATATTTGTGTGCAGTCTCAATGTGAGAAGTCCTCATTTCTCTTCTGCTTGTATAGTTGGATTAGTGTATTTGCTTATTTTATTAAACATTGAGCAGATAATGTCATGTAAGAATTTCCTTCTTACAGGAGCCATATGTCAGAAAACTGCAAGTGTTTACACATTAAGTACTAAGAGAACTTTCAGATTAATGTGCTGTAAATTGAACTCTGCCAAAGTGGTTTTATACCCTGCTGTTCGAGAACATGATGCATGAGAAGTTCACCAAACCCCTTACCACTTAATAAATTAAATAATGTTATGTGTTCAAAGGAAGTAAAATGGTACACAGAAGTAGTAGGTGGTTAATTTATTGTCTCATTGGTCTTCACAATAGATCATATCATACTATGTTTAGTTTAGCTCTTCACAGAAGTATCTTGCAAAGAATGTACCATAATGTCCTGAGCTACGAAAATGTTTTGATTTTGATTATATTTTTGCTGTTTTCTCAGGTGAATGCTTAAGGTGCATGTTTTGGAACAATCTCGGCTGCATTCATTTTGCTATGGGAAAGCACAATTTAGGAATTTTCTATTTTAAAAAGGCCCTGCAGGAAAATGATAATGCATGTGCACAACTAGGAACGGGCAGCACAGACCCAGGTAAGACTTGTAACAGACGAAAAGCATGGTGAAGGAGTGAGTGTTTTGATTCAAATAAATTGTTACTGGAGAGCTCATATTAGTATTTCTTTTTAGTAATTACTGTTCAGTGATCCACAAGGGATGGGGTAAGAAGGAAGGGAGTTTTGAGTGTACGTGATTTCAAAATATAGCTGCCTGCTGTCAGAAATAGACGATGAAATGTGTGTCATTTTCTTGCTTGCTTCAGCATGTTGGAAGCTTTGGTAATTATTTCTACACTTGTTTATACTATTTGATTGTCAGTCAGGAGGGTCTGAAATAAACACAGTTTTCCTGCTCTATTGTACATCATTAAAACCATTACTCGTGATCTTGCTGACTTGGATTGAGTCACCAAGATTTGAAAGTCTCTCTCATTTACTGCCTTAAAAATCATTTTAACTGTGTTTTGTCTTAAATATAAACTTATCTCGACCTTTTTTATTAGTGAACTCTCCAGGTTTGTGTGAACTTTCACCTACAATTCTCTGTTTATGTTTATCCGACATTGACTTTGATATAATCAAAGTTTTTTTTAAAAAAAGAAAAAATCCTGAGATGATACTTTTCAGAGTAGCAGCCGTGTTAGTCTGTATCCGCAAAAAGAAGAACAGGAGTACTTGTGGCACCTTAGAGACTAACAAATTTATTAGAGCATAAGCTTTCGTGGACTACAGCCCACTTCTTCGGATGCAGTGGGCTGTAGTCCACGAAAGCTTATGCTCTAATAAATTTGTTAGTCTCTAAGGTGCCACAAGTACTCCTGTTCTTTTTTTTGAGATGATACTGTATCTCCTAATTGTAACTCAGTCTGTTAGTTTGTGTGTGTGTTTTTCCCCCCCCCCCCCGACAATAAATCTTACATCAAGTCATATTTCATCTTATGTTAAATCCACTCTTTACCTATTTGACAACTAGTTCTCAGTGTGGCTTGTTAATTCTTACTTGTGTGTATTATGGTGGTATAGTCCATAATGTCAGTAAAAAGGCAGCGGCTTTTTATAATTATATTAAAATAGCAAATACTTTTTGGAACTAATTTGTTACAAATTTTACAAAAATTGAGAATAATGAAGAAGCCAGGGGCATTTAGATGACTTTGGAGTTGTATGATATTTCCTATCTAATATACTGATTACTCAGTATAGTTAATAAGATTAAAGCAGTCTATACGCTAATGAGTAAGGTGCATTTGTTTGTTCTGAGGTCAACTCTAAGGTGGAAGAAATTTATTTACAGAGGGAAATTAGTGAATATTTACATGATGCAGTTATTTTTCCAGGAGTGTTCTTTCATTTCTGCCCTCTTAAACTGGATACCCAATATTATCTAACTTCTCTCACAGGCAAGAAATTTTCAGGGAGACCTATGTGTACGTTGTTGACTAATAAACGGTATGAGTTGCTATACAACTGTGGAATTCAACTTTTACATATTGGGAGGCCCCTAGCTGCTTTTGAATGCTTGATAGAAGCTGTCCAAGTCTACCACTCAAACCCACGCCTCTGGTTGAGACTAGCAGAATGCTGCATTGCTGCCAACAAGGGGGTAAGTAAGTCTGCTTCAGAAGCCATCTGATCACACAACACTTCTAAAAACCAATATCCTTTTGAAAAGAAGAAATATTCTATGAGTTCTACTGTACATGTTACAGGCCTGCTTCTTCAATATTTAGTTATGTAAATAATATAATATTGTGAATTTATATCCGATTCTTTTAATCTGAAGATAGCAACCTGCTTTACAAAGATGGATAAGCAGTATCTCCATTTTATAGAAGCGGAAATTGAGGTCTGGAGGTTAACTGACTTGCCGTAAGGTAAAAAATGTCCTGGTAGCTATTTTAGAATATTAGTAAGGGATAACAGGAAAATATGTAAGTGGATGTTACAACAATTCCTCACTAAAGTTATAGGCTGTGTATGAGACTAGTGAAGCATTATTTCTCCTGGCAAATTTACGTGACATTAATGCATTTAGACCATATTTAACTCATTGGAATACTTGGTAGACCTATTTAACATGCTTTGAAGCTGAGTTGTCTCCAAGTCTGTGTGTGGCTTAGATTTGATTTTGTACTGACTTTATTTTTGGGCTAAAAATAAAGATAAGGAATGAATCAGCGGTAGTCTGCAGTGAGGCTTCACCTGCAAATAAGATACAATATGCTACTTCTCCATGGCGAAAACTCACACTTGCCTTGTCATGCCATCTCATTCACCCCATTATTCATGGGTGCTTAATGGGACCTAACCTTCCCATCGTACTTTCACAGTGATAGCAAAATTTTACCCCCTCTTCAGGCCATATTGCTCCTTGACCCAGTAGAACTGGTGTAGTTGTACTGTGAAAAGGAAAATCACAGGATTTAAGTCTTGCATGGGCTGTACATCTTTCTCTGTGCTGTGGAGTTCTGCTCTGCTGGGGCTCCCAGTGCAAGGCGTTTTGGGGATGGGAAGTAGTAAGGTTAAGGTGGAACTGCTGGCCAGTTCTCTTCTGGGCGCATAAATATCCATGCAGGCCATTGCTAGCAGTTACAGCGTAACTGCTGCGGCTCTGTGGCAATGGGGTGGATTTCTTTCTCTTCTCTCCCACTCTCTTCTCACAGTCCCAGTGGAAATTCCCCCTGCTCACATCCCACATCCATATGCCAAGATGTACGATTTGAGTGAAAGTATATTGTTACATTTGCACACACAAATGTGTTAGTTGGCTTCTTGTGACCTGTATTTATTTACTGCTGAATATGCTGGTATCTAAATCCTACAAATTTCTCATTGTATCAGTCCATCTAGTCCAATGTCCTGTCTCTGATAGTAACCAGTACTAGATGCTTTAAAATGAGGGCAGAATCCTGTAGAGAAATACTTGTCCCATAAAGGATCTTTCTAACCTGTGTCCCTTAGTGGTTGGCATTTGTCCTGGTTTTGGTTCATGAGGGTTGGTATGTATCCCTTAGGACTTGTTTTTTGTTTAATGCTGTCTAATATAAATATTTTCTCAAAGTAGCCATGGACTGCATGTGATAAGAATCTAAACAGGATATAAGCAACAAGCCACATTGTGATGTGTGTGGAATCCTGGTATATGACCTTTTCCTTTCTTTTCACACATCCAGAACTCACTGCAGGCTTTCATAGTTTCTTATCTCAATTGCTGCTCCCTTTTTCTCTCTGGCTAATCTGAAATCTGGGCCACTCTATCCAGTCTATAGAAAAATGCATCATCTCTGCTCTTCATTCTGATCCCATCATCTTCTCTTTGAATCCCTCCACTGGAAACTCTTCTCTCCCAGTATCAAGTTGAAATTTCTTGTTCTTTTTGACTTTCAATGCCTTACACAACTTTTCCCATCCCTGTTTATCAGTCTTGTTCTCTTTATTGCATGCACTTCCGCTCATGTATTTGCTCCTACAAACACTTTCAAGTTTTCATCCATGCTGTCCTTGAACTGCTCTGTAAGGTTCTTCTACTCCAGTGGTTCTCAAAAGTTTGTACTGGTGACCCCTTTTACACAGCAAGCATCTGAGTGTGACCCCTTTTATAAATTAAAAACACTGTGTTTATATTTAACGTTATTATAAATGCTGGAGGCAAAGCGGGGTTTGGGGGTGGAGTCTGACCACTCAGGACCCCCCATGCAATAACCTTGTGACCCCCCCCGAGGGCTCATGACCCCCAGTTTGAGAACCCCTGCTCTACACTCTCTTCTCCTTCAAATCCGTCTCAAGACTTGCTTCTCTCATGTTGCCCATAAGAAACCAACCAGTACTTAATAGTGAGGCTTACAAATATAGAAAATGTTTACATATGTATGAAGCCTCTCTCCCACATTTCATGTTTCTGCTGTTGGATTGTAAGACTTTTGGGATTGGGACTATATTTACATCTGTCTGTAAAGCTCCTAGTCCGGTGTGGCCCTCATCCTGATACAGGACTTGGACGTTACCATGAAAGAAATATTTAATAACAATGATGTGTCACAAGAAATTCTCAGAATCAGGGCCAGATTAAGGCAGGCCATGGGCATATGCACACCGCAGCAGGGGACATGGCTCTGCCCCTATATCATGGCCATGGTAGCAGCAGGGCCTTCTGTTCTCAGAGAGGCAGGGGTAGCAGACCTCTTCTCTTCCCCTGGAGTGCACCAGCAGCCAACAGGATGGTCTTCCCCAGCTTCCTCCAAAAGAAGCAAGGGTGGCAGCAGGAGGGCCCCCAGTTCTTTCCCCAGCACCTATAGTATTTATTTTAGCAGGTGGGCTAAGCCCACTGCATTATTCTCCTTCTGCTACATGGACCCATGTTGGGATGATGTCAAGTTTGGTGGGGGGGATGTTTGCTGAGATTGGGAATTAACACCCCATTGAGATACTGGGGCAGTTCATATCTGTTAAAGCTACTGCTTTATGCTCTCCGCAAGCTCAGGCAGATGTCATTGCGTTGGATCACGTTTTCATGCTTTTCTTCACAATTGTTGAGGGCTAGAAACATACTTTTATTTTATTATAGATGGAACTGGTAGCTGCTGCTATAATTGAGGTTTCCTGGCTCTTCTCAGTAGAAGACCTTGTTTTCAGTTGCTTATAACTTTGCCAAATTTTAACTGTGTAGGCTGAAATTGTCCATGCTGGGGTGTCTACCTCACAATGAATCTTTTTGATAGTTTCAGCAAAAATGGTTCATCTGTTTAAGGGAAAATGTCCTTTTGCCTATGTTAAAAATTCTTAAAACCATTTTGTTGAAAAGCTGTAGTGCCTGTTTGGAGCCAGGTCTTGAAATTTGGCCAAGGGAGTTGTGTTCGTGTCAGGGATGTGGCTTTTGCTTTTCCCATGGAAGTCTGTCCAAATTTGGCCAAATTATAAGACGAAAAAAAATCTGCTAGCACGAGCTGTAGTCCACGAAAGCTTATGCTCTAATAAATTTGTTAGTCTCTAAGGTGCCACAAGTACTCCTGTTCTTCTTTTCATAAAAAATGTGTTAGTGTGTGGCAGCCAAATTCTCCAAAGATCCATTCTGCACTGAGCATACTCCAGCCTGGGATTGCAGAGGCTGAGCTGGACTTTCTCTGCTGTGGCTGCTTCTGGCTGCTGTGGCACCAGGCACTGGAATTGAGTCTTCCTGCTCTCTTGTGCTCTCAGTATTCCCTTTGCTGGTGATCAGGCAATGTGAAGCAGGAGCAGCAGCTTGACTGAAATGTAGATGGGACAAGAGCTGGAAGGGAGAAGATACTGGGACTGGCTGGGCAAGGAGACTAGGGAGAGAAGCTTGGCAAGGAAGACTGGCACTGGGAGCTGTAGATTTTAGAGGAGTCATGGGGAGAAAGATTGGACATGGAAAGAAGGAGACTAGGACTGGAACTGGGATTAGAAGCTGGGTTTGGGGAAGAAACTTGTATGAGGAGATGCGACTGACACAGGGACAGGTCGGAAGGGACACGAGTAGGAGGAGTCTGGCTTGAGGGGATCAGGAAGTGAAGGGTCTGTACCTGGAAGAGCACGCTTCTCCCCTTGAACCTGGAATTGAACCCAAGGTTGCCGAGTCTTGACGTTCCTCTGCTGTCAGCAAATACTTGTGAAACACACTGCTAAAGCATATATCACATCTTCTTGATGAGCCCTGAAAGATCAAGATGCTTTCACATGATGGAATTTCTGGGTTTTAGGTTTGTTTGTTTATTTTTTTAATACTGAGGAAATTATGCATACAAAACTACATTAAAAAGTTAAGGTTGCAAAGTCAAGCACTTGATTGCCTGTGGAATCTTAATTCAGCTCCCTTGTGCACTCTTATAATAGAGTCTTTAATTACATGATTATATACTAAATTTTGCCCAGGACCCCTGCCTTATTCAGGGCACAGGATAGACCTGCTCTGGGGATAAATTAGGGTTGTGTAGTGAAAGAGACTTGTCTGTAAGACCCCACCTTCATTTGTTGCAGAAGTTGGAAAGTTTGTACTATTTGAAATACTTTGGGTCCCACCCAAAACTAAAGGCCATCCCCCTGAGTTCAGGGAGAGGAACCACTTGACCCATGCATCTATTGAATATGGGGGACAACAAATGGAAAAAAAAAGCGGGGGGGAGGGGTGAGGTCAGAATATAAATATTGGTAACTTAGATTATTTAGCTCCATATTACGTGTAACTTTTTAATGTCCTAGCAATTCCAAATTTGACTATTTGTGAAAATGACTTGGTTCATTGTCCTCTTCTTTTTATAACAGAGGAAAAACTAGGTCAATAGACTACTGAACAAATTATCAGAAATAATCCCTGAAGCTTCAAGTTAGTTGGGGTATAGTAAAATTGCATTGTGAGGACAAATTAAAAATTCCTTATCAGTCATGATATTTGGATGACAGTAAAATTTTCTGGGGTATTCTACCATCTCCAGACAAATAGCAAATTAATGTGGGTTAGCTGGGTTCAGTTATGTACATGTAATGTTTGTTTTCTCAGCCCTGTAGCTTTTATGTCAAGAAGATCACCTGTTCAGCCTCACTGATATTTTCAATCCTTCTTCCTTTAGACGTCAGAACAAGAAACTAAAGGTCTTCCAAGCAAAAAAGGAATTGTGCAATCTATAGTAGGTCAAGGCTATCACCGTAAAATAGTCCTTGCATCACAATCAATACAGAATGTTGTTTATAAGTAAGTACACAATTTTTCTATACTCTGTTACTTTCTACTCATCTCTGTAAAGGGTTTGTGGCTGTTTACCAGAAAAAAATATTCTAAACTTTCCTGTCTTTAAACGTGAGTAACTTTATTCATGTGACTATTCCCATTGATTTATATGGGACTCTACATATGGTTAAAGTTACTCATGTGTTGAAATGTTTACAGGCTTGGAGTCTTAGTGGGTGTCTAAGCCTTCTGTTGCCCATCCAACACTATTTATCTGTTTAATGAAACTCAAGTTTTAGTTGGTCACTTCCTAATTTAATCTCTCTAGAATTCATATTTTCCACCTAGTTGCATGTTAAATTGTTTATAGAAAGGGAAATTATCACAAGAACTCTATTCTAGAAAGTAGCCTAGAGTAGGGATCTAATAGATAAGATGTACAAAGTTTTATGACTTGTTAGCTAAATTATCTCATCTTGTAAAAGCCGTAACACTTGAAGTGAGAGATTATATGTGAATTGCCTGTACTTCTCAAGTGGTAGAATTTATTGGTTTTATCTTCAGGGTTCACAACATAATGTGTGCATGTATTCTGTTATTTCTGCACATCTTGTTTTCTTGTATGTGCACTGATGCTGTGTTTAGTTCTTTATAAACTGAAGTGTACAAACAAAAAGGAAAAAGTGTCCCAGGATTTTGCATCCAAAGGATCTGATTTTACCAGCACTCTATTTAGGGAGTTCCTGTTGGAATATATGGGACTTCCATGGATGGAGCTCTAAATTAGGATATAAGCATTTTGTTGAGTGCATAAAGTGAATATTTAAATATTCAACTTATTAAAGCATAACATTAATCTTCCACTCGTCCATAGGATAAAGTTGTTCTGTGTCTTTCTGAATTCACTTTTTCCAAAGCATTATATTTTTTTTAATGAAGTAGCAATAATAATTTGTAAATATACTAATAACTTCCATCTTTCAAGTGATGGGCAGTCCTCAGCTATCCCTGTTGCCAGTATGGAGTTTGCAGCGATTTGTCTAAGAAATGCCTTGCTGTTGCTGCCGGAAGATCAGCAGGAGCCAAAGCAGGAAAATGGATCTAAAACTAATAACCAGTTGGGGGGAAATGCAGAGAACAATGAAAGCAGTGAAGCATGCAGGTAAATATAATAGTAGATGTTTCAGTTATTTAAAAAACTTTTTTTCATCCACAGCATCAGAGAGAGATTTCTGTGCCTATTGTCTGTCCTGTAGTTTGACAGGCAGAAAAATAGAAAACGGAAAAGGTGATCTTAAACGCACATGCAAAGTCTCCATGCAAAGAAAACTGCTACTGGTGTAACAGAATTTAAGTACTGCTAAGCAAACCTGAGGAAAAAATAGTGATTGGACTTCCACCATCAAACACTTGTTTTCTTTCAAAACAAAACAAAAACTACCCTTCAACAATTACCGTATATACTCGTTCATAAGCTGGTTTGTTTATATCCAACCCCCCCCAAGATGGAGAAGTAAAAATGGAAAATGTTTATGACCCATTCATAAGCCGACCCTATAATTCATGGGTCAGCAAACTTTGGCTCCCGGGCCATCAGGATAAGCCGCTGGTGGGCCGAGATGGTTTGTTTACCTCGAGCGTCCGCAGGCACAGAGGTAAACCTAAGTAAACAAAATGTCCCAGCATGTCAGCTGCTTACCCTGACGAGCCGGGACAGCAACTGGTGCGGAATTTTTTTTGTGGGGGAGAAACTGAGGGGTCATGGGAGTAACCCCTGTAATCACCCCCACATGACCCCACACTCTGCCCATCCCATCCCACCTTATCTGGGGAGGGCCAGGGGAGGATGTCTCTGGCCTGGTTGGAGCTGCTCTGGCGGGCCAGACCGGGCAGTGCGGCTGCAGCATGTTCCAGCTGGCTGGGCCGGGCCACAGTCACAGTGTGCTCCAATGCCCGGGCAGCGCGGCCACAGCCTGCTCTGGGGGGCAGGGCCTAGCAGCACGGCTGCAGCCTGCCAACCCTGGAGCTGCAGCTGCTTTGGAGGCTGGGGGGAGAGCAGCATGGGCAGAAGCGGAGAGATGCTGGCCCCACCTCCTCCCTTCTGGCTCTGCTGGCTGTGCTGCCTCTCCTTGCTCCCGCTGTTGGAGGGAGGGGCTGTGTCCCACCTCTCCCTGTCTATACCCGTTCATAAGCCAACCCCCTTCTGTGGCGCTTCCCTTTTTTACTAAAAACATTCGGCTTATGAACGAGTATATACGGTAAATTGATTTTTATGAATGTTTTCACTGCCTTTACTTATGTTCTACAAATGCTAAATGTGTTGACGGTGGTTTTTGTTTTCCCAGTCACCTCGGGCATGCACATACTCCTGTAATTCTCAGGACTGGTCTATGCTGAACACTCACATTGGAATAGCTACGTCTCTCGGGGGTGTGAAAATTCCACACTGGTGACAGATGTAGCTATGCTGACCTAACCCCCAGTGTAGAGAGCACTAGGTCAATGGGAGAATTTGTCAACTTAGCTACCACCTCTCAGGGAGGTGGACTAACTACAGACTAACAGTGCAGCTGTGCCACTGTAGTGCTTCAGTGTAGACACTCACTAGAGCAACTAACTACAAAACCCCTCTCGTCACTGCAGAGAATCGCCACTGACACACTGCAGCAGGGGCAGCTATGCTGCTGGAGCATTTTAAGTGTATACAAGCCCTTAGTGTCTTATGCTTCAGTTCTAAACATTTGCCCTGGCTCAGATTTGGTACATAGACATAACAGTCTTGGGTGTTTGTATGCGATATTATGCTTATTTCTGAGGTGTGGGATGGAGGTTGGATTTAGAAAGTGTGAAGGAAAGAAGCATACAGTTGGCAATTAAAAATATAAACTACAAAAAATGACACATCTACAAAAGGAATCTTAAAAACTCCATTGGTTTATAAAGTTTCTAAAAACATAACAAAGCCAGTGAATGTCGGATCCAACATGGAGACTTTGGTTTCATCCTGATTTCTCTTTACACGCTTCTCTAAACTCCCATATAAAATCAGGGGTGTTGGAGAAGAATATCTACAAAATTATGTAGAGAACTTTTCTTGGTTCATGCCTGCACTATGCCTGGTGTAATGCCGGTGAGTCCCTCACTTTCATGGACACAATCCTCGGAGAAAATGTTTAGAACACCAGCTTTGGGGGGGGAAAACAGGTAATGCTGGAGGTCTCAGTTCATTTAAGGAAAATAATAGAAAGTTGTATTTTTTGTTATACCCAAGTTCCAATATATAGTACTGAAAGTGCAGAAAAGCCATTTATCCCTTTAACAGTTAAGGAATTCAGTCTATGTGAGGTATTTAAAGGAAATTTCTTTTCGTTTTATTTTTTTCTTGCGGTTAGGAATATTTTTTTCCACCATCTTTCCTTAGAAATCCTCATGACCACAGTCCAAAACTTATGATTTTTCTTAGTGAATCTTTCCTAGTGTGTCCCTTTTCCTTAACAGGAGTGAGGAAGAGAAAATCAGCATTGTAGACGAGGATTTCTTACTGTCCTATGATTTCAAAAGCATATGCTTCTATAACTAACATTATCACTATACCTCCCAAGGAGCATTGTTGACTCCCAGAAGTCCAGTAACTAAGTATTCTCTTCCTAAATTCATGCTGCCAAGTTCTGAAAGGATTTTCATCCATTCCTCTCAGCTGGGTACCTTGTCTGTTTGGAGGTAGGGGGTAGGGACAATAGAAGAACCGAGATGGTGACATTCTCCTGAAAATATTGTACAGTCTGGACCTTGTAACAGATATTCCCCTGGTGAAAAGGGGGTGGTTTTTGTGTGTGTTTTCTACAACTTTAGGTACAGGGTTCCTTTAATTCTATACTTGATGTTTGGTTTGTAGTTTGCACTGGAATAACCTCATTCATCTGTACATGTATGAGGTAGTGCATGTGGTAAGCCGAGATGAAGCAGTACTAGACTTGGGTGAAAATTTTCTCACTGTTTGTGAAGTGGGCAAAAATAAAAAAAAAATCCAAACCAAAATCTTGGTCTGTCGTATCTAAATTTTGTTGCTTTTTCTGCCGAAATGCAAGTGTAGTCTTTCCCCACCTCAGAAGGAAGCTGTTTTTCTACTTACTGTAAACTGCATTTCCATGTTTGCCAGTGCAGAAAGCAGTGTTTGTTGCCAAAGATGGAAGGAAAGCTTTCAACTTTCAAAATTTTTGTTCAAGAAAAAGAAATGGTAAAAATACAAGTTTTTAGAGGGAAGTACGTCTTGAATTGTCCAAATATTTGTGTATATTTCATGTTTCACATTAGAATTTTACTAACTGAAAAATAAGTGGATTCTTGGTGTGGTTTGTGCTATTTTTTTAAAATATATTAATATTATAAAGAATTCCTCTAATTTGACCATACATTGCTAAAAAATTCAAATTGTACTCAGCCTCTTCCTGTCCTTCCCCTAAGTTTTTAAAAGGAAGGAAGCTATCTCTAATACAAACCCAATGCAATCTGCATCTACCAGTTTTAGTTGTTTCTACTATAGAATTCTAAAAATAGCTTAAAACTGTGTAAGGTTAGTGTTGGTGTTTTTTCTTTTGCTGGTCAAAGGTTGTCACTGCCTCTCCTGCCCCCTCCCCCCAAAATTGGAATTGTTAACGATAGTGTACATGTATGAGGTAGTGTTAATGATAGTGAGGGCTGGCAATGCTTGAAATATTGCCAGCCCTCACTTTTGTTTGCCCAACCTCTTCCATTTCAACATATAGGATTCTTGCTGTCGTTTTAAAAAAAAAAAAAAAAAAAAAAAAAAGAGAGAGAAAGAAAAAGGGGGAGGAGGGAGGGAGATTAGTGTCTGTGATTGTTATTGCATTTACATTCTTTTTTTGTTAAAGGCTTGAAGGTCACTGCTCGTAATTAACAGGCTGTCTTCATTTCAGCAGTAAAAGTCATGAAGGAGATAAATTCATTCCAGCTCCACCTTCTTCACCTCTGAGAAAACAGGAATTAGAAAATTTAAGGTAAGTACTTCTATTGCTTGGGAACTTGAAACCAACAAAAACAAGCAGAATGTCAGACTGTAGTTGAAAAGTGTTTTTAAAAAAAGAAAAAAGTCACATTGCACTCAAAAACTACATCACAGCTACTAGGCATGGAATGAACTATCAGCAGATTACAAGGAAATTAGATAAATATTAATCTAAGAGGAAGGTTTTACTTTCCTTCCTTAAGGCTACATTTTTAATTGAGAGTAAAACTCAATAAAGAGCAGGGTACAGGTAAAAAAACCTGTAGCTTTGAGGTTTGTACACAAGTCTAATGTTCCTTTTACTACATTTAAAAAAAAGAAAGAAAAAAAGCATGCTCACCTTACAAACTTACGAATCTGTGATTCCTGCTGCCATTAATGGAAATGATTGAGATTTCATTACGTTGCCTTTTCCTTCTAGAGCACTGGTAAGGCTAGCTTTAATGCCAGCCTGTAATTTCCCATTTTTATTCAGACAGATCGAAAATCAAAGTAATGTTCGTGCATATCCCACTTCCACGTCATAACAAAGGTGACAAGGTAGTGAACTGAGGTTTTGAACCACACGTGATAGCCACCATATCTGTTTTAAGAAACTAACATATTCCACTGAAGGATGTTAAGACAACTAAAAGCTATTAAAATAATCTTATTGCATATAGTAGTTTTTCGTATATCAGGACTATAATCAAAACAAGTTTTCTAAAGAGTTATCTAGACTAGGATTTAAAGATGTGATTTGAACATGTGTTAGCTAAAACGGGCTCATACAAGGGATGCCTTTTACCATTGCTAAAGTGGTTGATTTTAAAGCTTACACCCTAGCATGTCTTCATGTTCCAGGGCTACAAGTAACTGACTAGTTTTCCATTAGCAATTCTTCAGACATATAGCGCTTGGACGTCAAGATGATAGGTGCTTATATGTTGAATGTTAAGCAAATAGTAGGTAATGGCAGCTGCTGGTGTCCGCTGGTGATTTTTTTTTTTTTTTTTTACATGGGTGAGTACAGAATGTGGCAAACTGGCAGATCAAACTAAGCATGATTGTTTGTCCCATGTCATGGATTCTATAATTTTATTTTACTTTTTTTTTTTTTTTTTAAATCATGACTTCACATTTTGAGATGTATATGAGAGAGTAAGTAAGTATGCATGTTAAAGCTTTATTAGTCTAATCATATTTAGCCTTTGACTGTACATAATATGAAACTCAGTTTGAAAAAATGATCTTTGTCCCATGTTATTTTTGACCTTTAAAAAGTACAGTTTTTCACCTCAAATTCCTCAATCGCTTCACTTTAGTTCTGCACAAGTGACTGAAATCTCAGGGTATACCATTTGGGGGAAGAAACATACACCTATGACCTTATTCTAAGTGCAAAAAAAAAAAAATCTGATGTGCACACACTTGCTATGTGTGGCAAAACCAAGCCATTGCTGGAACCCCCAGGTACACTAGAACATGGAATTAGTTGATTAAAACATCAGGCTGGAAGGTTCCAGCAAAAAAGCCACCTCTAGCACACTGGGACCATTACATCTCCATTCCTTGGTCATCCCTGCCCATTACCTGAGAACTGGATTGGAGAAGTACCTACCAGTGAAATCTGGCTGCATTAAAAACTAAAATGCATGTGACCTTAAAATCTAATGCTTTGTTGAAGTGAATTCCTCATATGTAGTCCTGTAGTAATTTTGCTTTCTGTCTATATACTGCTGCTCGTCCTCTAAGTGATACCATTTGGTAAAGTGGAATGTGAAAATCATCAGGTGGTGGTGGTGGTGTGTTTTGGGTTTGTGTGTGGGATTTCTTTCTTTTTTTTTTTTTTTTAATAGAAACTGGAAGCCCAGAATATGAGCTTAGCAACATCAGATTTTACACTTAATAGTTTTGCTTGTATTTCTTGTGCTCCCTTTTAATACAGAAGCCCTGACCTCTGGTCCATGCACAAGCAAACAGTGGTTTATACTTTATCAGTCCAGTAAAGATGTGCAAAGAAACGGTTTGATGTTTCAGCCTTCCAAAACTAGAAATCACCACTCTAGTGTGGAAGTAAATTGGACAAATTAAACAAAATATGAAATTTTGTCATGGTCAGGCAATTGATTTATAGACCAAGATTGGCCACTGACTCAAACTGAGCCTTGCATGTTGTAAAATTACAGCTAGGGGCATAGTCCATCGAACTATGGAGGCTATTAAAGACCAGGAGATCAGCAGCAGCATTGCACAGATACAATGGGTCAGATTAGTGTACTTGCAGTAGAAGCTTCAAGCGTTAGATATTCAGGGTAGAGCAGGGGAAATGTGAAGGTGTGATGGCCAGGTTTCTGTTTCCCCTTCTCCTTTTAAGAAACAAAATTAAGTGGTGGAGGAATAAACAGAAGAGGCTCAACTTCTTCATGGCCTTTTCTAATTCAAGTCTGATTAAAATCAAATCTTGTGTATCTCTTTCTTTCTGATTTTTTTCTTATCGCTGTGTAAAGCTTCCAGTAAATAAGTTTAGAAACTTTAAATTACTCCTGGGGGAATTCTGTGCCACTGTGCAATACAGAATTTGCACAGAATTCCATATTTCCCCTGCAGAGTTGAGGCTGCTGGCTGCCACTAGGGGCTGCTGGACTCCTCAGAGCCCAGTGAGCGGAGTGCCCAGCCCAGCAGGAATAGAGACTGCACGCTCTGGCTGCCCAGCTTAATCGTTATTCTCCTGGTGATGGGAGAGGGCCTGTGAGACCCAGCTCTGGCAAAGGGTGAGGAAGGACAGGGCCGTACCACTTCACGTTCCCTGGTGGGACAATAAAGAAACTAGGGGGAGTAAAGGCTCTGGAGGGTGCAGGTGTCTAGACCGGGGAGGTACCCTGCAGATGGGCTCTGGGGGGAGAAGGGGTGCATGTGTCTGGGTTGGGGGGGGTTCCCTGTGACTGGGCTCTCGGGGGAGGGGGTGCCCCACATCTGGGCTGGGTGGTGTGGTTGCCCCACAGCTGGGGCTGGGCAGTGCCCTGCAGCTGGGCTCTGTGGGGAGGACGTGCAGGTGTCTGGCCTCTGGCGGTACACACAGTTGGGCTCTGGGGGAAGAGAGGTGTGGGTGTCTGCTCTCTGTGGGGGAGGGGGCAGGTGTCTGGACTCTGGGGGCAACCTCCAGTACCCCCCGACTGGAACTGGGTTGTAAGGGCTTCTTTAACTCTCTATTCCTGGGGAATCTTTTTTGCTGCTGTCTATATTGTTGACATACTCGTTGACAGGTATTTTGAGATAAATTACCAAAATAATTGAAACTAGAGTGATTATAGTGTGATATTTTGACAAATAAAATATTCAGAATTTTAAAATATTGTGCACAGAATTTTTAATTTTTTGGTGCACAATTCCCCCAGGATTATTAAAGCAGTTTCTTGTATAACTGGTGCTTTTGGGGACAATGATGGCAAAAGGAACAGGTGTTATTTCTAGTCTGTTCTAAAACAAAGTCTGCACATCATCTAGAGTCAAATTCAACCCCTTACTGGAGTTTGGTGCTCTTAACTAGGAAATTAACAAAAACAAATCTCCGCTCTAGCCTTTTCTGTTCCCAAGGTGGTTCTTCAAGGAGTGTCCCTGTGCGTGCTCCACTTTAGGTGAATCTGTGCCCCTGTGCTTGTAATCAGAGGTTTCTAGTAGCAGTGCCTGGGTGGGTCGCACATGCCCTGTCCCTGTCTCACGCCACCTCTGGTGGTTACATAGTGCTGTGCGACCACACACCCTTCTCCCCCATGCCTTCTCTATCGCTCTCGGTTTGAGATGGAGCACTTAGCAGTGCCGCTGTACTTTAACTTTCTCTAGTTTTAACTTTAGAATACTAGTTACTTAATCAATAGTTTAATTACTCTTCCTTTATTTTTTCTTAAAAAACAAAACAAACAAAAAAACTTAGGAATTTAAGTTTCAGTTATTATGATACCCCTTAGTGTGTAGTATAGTTACCTTCTTCACAGGAGAAACCCTACTCTGAGGGGCATGCCCGGCTCCCTGGGTTTTAAACATTACCTCACTTGCCGCTCCTCAATCCTGGTGTGTGACGGACACTCACTGTGTCTTCTGCCTCGGTGAGAGACACATACCTCAAAAGTGCTCCCACTGCCACAATTTGAAAGCGTGTGCCAGGAAGGTGAGAGATGTACAGCTAAAATTTCTCATGATGGTGAAGTCTTGGTTCCCTGATCTGATCTGGGATCACGGGCCCCTCCTGGGCAGTGGTCTCCCAAGGTGGCATCTGACATAGGGTCCCCTTCACCCTCTCAGGGGAAGGAGCACCCTGCCAAGAAGATGACAAAGAAGCAGGCTCTGACCTCCCCTTCTTGGGAATCAGCCAAAAAGTTGAATTCCCTGACTTGGCAGATGCTATTGGTAAGGCTAAGATTATGTTATGGAGGTTGTGGAAGCCACGGAATCCATAACTTCCAGCGACCTCCCTGACACTGGGGACCCCGCAGCAGCCCAGCCTCTGTGGGTGGTGGGGGATCGTCCCGCAGATGCCCAGCAACTGACTGGCTCGCAGTGGCAGAGGGACCTTGGAGCTGCTCAGCAGCTGCGGGTGGGGGGTCCGCCGCAGCGCCCCAGACTCCGCCGCTGGCAGGGGCCTCCCGCTGCTTCCCTGCCACTGTGGGCAGTGGGGGACCCCTCCCCCAGTTCCAGCCACACAGGGCGGTGAGGGTACCCCCTCAACCACTGGGCAATCGGGTCCCTGCAGCTCCCAGTCACTGCGGGGGGAGGAGGGAAGGCAGGGTTCTGGACTCTCCTCCCTCCCCATTCTGTGAGGGATGTTTTTATTAAAAGTCAGGGACAGGTCACGGCTTCCGTGATTTTTTTTTTGTTTGTTGCCTGTGACCTGTCCCTGACTCTTACTAAAAAATATCCCTGACAAAATCATAGCCTTACCCGTTGGTACCAACTGCACCAAGACCTTCCACTTCTGAATTAGCAGGAGCATCCCGTACCATGGGTACTGTGCGAGCAAAAGACTCTAAATGGGCTGGCTCGGAAAAAGGCATTAAAGGAAGACCTACAATCCCTCCCTCGGTACTGCTGGAGCAGCTCAAACATGCAGCACTGGCCAGCGCTACCTTCTGCCGCTATAGCACATAACGTATGACCCCCAGCACCATCAACTGCGGCAAAGGCATCGGTACCACCAACACCTTCCTCGGTACCGATGCTCTCAATATCACAACAATTTCTTTGCCACAAAGATCTTCTTGTCTCCTCGGCACCGGAATCTCCACTCCTCAGTACCAACTTCACTCCAGCACACTCGGTACTGAGCTAACTTACCACACCACCCAGATCAACTCCTCCTTTATCTAGCGATGAAGACGATGAGGGTGAAGGGGAAATATACTCCTCGCCTATCCACGCAGCTACTAGAATCTACTCAAGACAGTAGCTCTCTTCACACATCTAGGCCTACAAATAAATAAACAAAAATCGACACTCACACCTGTGCAGAAACGAGTTCATTGGGGCCTACCTCAACTCTCTGGAAGCTACAGCCTCACTGCCCTGACACAGGTTTAGCACTTGAGTAAATCTAATCACCATAACGCAAGCCAGTCCCCAGACATCAGCCAGGACCTGCCTCCAATTGTTAGGCCACATGTCAGCAACAACATTTGTTGTCAAATATGCCAGACTGCACATGTCCTGAGCCAGCCTTGCAGGCATCACAGTATATATTCCACACAGACACAGCATTAACAAATGTCTTACAATGCTAGCCAAAGTAAAAACTCTTTTTACGTTGGTGGACGCAACCAAACAATGTTTGTGCAGGAATTCCCTTTGCACAGAACCTTCCGTTGATGATACTCACAACTGATGCATCTCTGCTAGGTTGGGGGGCACACCTCCACAACCACACAATCCAAGGCCTCTGGTCCCCATTGGAATCCACATCAGACATAAACCTGCTATTCATCTCCCATCATTCTTCTCAAAACCTCACAGGAATAAACGAGATGCAACGCTGCACGCTCTAGATGTCCAAAGAGTGGTAACATTTTATATTGAGAGGACAATGACTTTCAGAAAATCACCAAAGTTATTTCTTTGCATCACCGAACCATTTATCTAAACAGAGGCTATTTAAAAGGCTCTCCAACTGCATGAACTTTTATCATCACCAACAGCTACAACCCCCACTGGGGACCTTCACACGTTCTACCAGATCACTCTGTGCCTTGATAGCCTTTCTCAAAAATGTGCCCATTATGGACATCTGCAAAGTAGCAACCTGGGCATCAGCTCATACGTTCACCCAGCACTATGCCATAGAGCAGCACTCCTCATCAGAGACTCTATTCGGACTTAAGGTTTTATCATCTGCCAATACTGCAACTCCAAAGACCCTCCCTTCCACCAAAGGGCATTTCTCTACAGTCACCTAAAGTGGATTACCCACAGGGACACTCCTCAAAGAAGAGGAGAAGGTTACTCCCCCTGTGCATTAACTGAGGTTCTTTGAGATGGTTGTCCCTATGCATGCTCCACTACCCTCTCTCCTCCCCACTACTTTGGAGTTTTTTTCATGCTAAAGACTGCGCTAAAGACTGAGGGAAGGTTGGTCACATAGTGCTATGTAATCCCCAGAGGCAACACAAGATGGGGACTGCACATGTGCCACCCAACCAGGCACTGCAACTGAAAATCTCTGATTACTAACGCAGGGGCCCAGATTCACCTAAAGTGGAGTACCCAAAGAGAGAACCATCTCAAAGAACCTCTGTTACTGCACCGGGTGAGTAACCTTCTCTTCCTTAAGACTACTTGGCCCACAGTCTAGGTGCTCTTTCTACAGACCCATTCTGTCTCCCAGATATCCAGATGGGGTAACAAGTCACTTGGAACCCATGTAATTTTTTCCCAGCAGGATCAACACCTGCTAACATTGTAAGTAGTTTCCAGCAGATGCTGCCAGCCTGTTACAGCTCTTATGACTACAAACCTTGCCATGCTGGTCAAGTTTTAGGGATTTTTTTTTTTTTTTAAATGGGGTAATGAATGCAGTACTTGGGTTTCTTTTCTTTGTCCAGGACATGTGTATGAACAGGAAGTTTATATAAAAACAAAAGGTATCTGCTTGAACTGTATTTTTATTTTCTGTCAAAGCATACAGTAATTTCTTTCTTGCGTTATGAGGTATATACTGTCTTCTAAGCTAACCCCCGGCTAACCTGTTGTCATAATATCAAGCTTAACATTTGCTTTGCTCCAGTTATGTACTGAAAATCTAGCTTTAGTCAATTAAAGAACATTTTTGTTGGAGTGAGTGAGGAGTCATTGCTGATTGTTTTTAAACAGTAGAGGAGTATAATACTTGAGATGGAAGATATTGGGTTAAAATATAAACAAATCGTATGGCTCTTTTTTTCTATTGTGTAAAATATGACTACTATATGTCAAAATTATTACATGCTGTCATGTTGTAAGAAAATAAATGTATGTAATCCTTTCTTTCACAATCAGCCATTGTTATCTATTGATGTAACCTGACAGCATGTCAGGAAAAACTTGTCAGTACAAGAATTTTTACTGCTGCTGGTAAGGAACATCATATCAAAAAAGTAAAAGAGAAGAAAAACATTGATTTAGTTCTTGTCATATTTGCTTTGACTGATAGTTAAAACCATGGGACTTGGTATCTTTAGGGCCTGAGTCTACATAAACTATTTCTGGGCTTTTGCATGTGGTTGTGTAAAACTCAGTTCTGTACAGAATCAAATGTTAACTAACTGCCTTCAGTTTTGCTGGAAGAGGAGCTGTTAAAAGAAAAACTAAAAAGATTCAAACTCTTATCTTGTTGGTCAGTTAAAATTAATAGAAAATTCCAAGAGCCAGCAAAGATTCTCTAAGGGAAAAAAAAGTTGAATATTCTTTAGATTTACCATGATGTTAGCTAGTTGGACTAGAAAACTTCATCTTTCCTAATACTTGAATGTCCTTTTAAATAGCTTTGAATGTGTTTTGTACATAACTGCTTATATCATCATAGTTTTAAAACAAACAAAAAAATCCTTGTCATTTTAGAGGAGTTTGTGGGGCTAGTTAGAATTAATATGTAATTTACCATACATACTGAACTTGGTAGGTGTCTTAATCTTTTACATTCCAGTTATTTGGCAATTGCACAAAGTAACTAAGCAGAGATTTTTTTTTTTTTTTTGGTTTGTTTTTTACTTACGCACACACACACACGTAGGGAAGAAGAAACTTTCAGTTTCAAATTCTGGATTTTCTATTCGTTCTTCTGTTGTAATAGTTATTTCAGCCTCCTAGCTTCTGCATACTTTGAATAGGAAGTCAATCCCTTTACCTTTCTGCTGCCCAGTAGAATTCCATACACTGTTTTAATATGTTACAACAACCCAATTCTGTTAGGCTTCACTGAACCTGATGTATCCTGTCTGGGCCGCAGCTTACATGTGAAAGTTCTGTAAAAACCATTATAGGGATCAAGAGAATTGTTGGTGCCTCTTTTGATGGACAGATGTACTTTATTTACCACTCTTCCTCTTTTTAGGCCTAATGCAGCTAAAAATCTCTTATTTTACTAATCTTTTATATTGATAGATCATTAAATCATGGTCTCAAATAATAGTGAATTTTCTGCTTTAGGAAACCCCTTCAGAAGTTTTATTGCTCCTCTGATGGCTGTGGACATGTGTGATGCTAAAAGTGCTACAGATTGCGAGGGAAAACAGTGTAGCTACAGGAGCATGAATAAAGGGAAGAAACTATGACAAGTAGGAACTCGGCTACTGGGCAAAGCACTATAAGATATACTGTAGAGAATAATCCTGTGTTGTCTTTCATCTCTCTAATTCTGACTTGTAGTGTTACAATACTATATCTACTGTCTCTATCTATCTACTGTGGTATTGTAGAAAGTTTCAGGTCCTGTTTCATAGAGTTCATAGATTAATAGAGTTTAAGGCCAAAAGGGACCATTTTTATCGTATAATCTGATCTCCTGCATAACACAACTCATAGAAAAACATCAGACCTTAATTTAAAAATCTCCAGTGGTGGATAATCTACCACAAGCCTAGGTAAATTGTGTCAGTGGTTAATTACCATCATTGTTTAAAAATTTGCATCTAATTTCTAGCCTGAATTTGTCTATTTTCAGCTTCCAGCCATTGAATCTTGTTATATTTTGTCTGCTAGATTGAAGAGCCCTCTTATCAAATTTCTGTTCCCTATGTAGACTGTGATCAAGTCACCCTTTAACTTTCTCTTTTGTTAAGCTAAATAGATTGAGCTGAAGTATCTGGCACTGGCCACTGTTGGAAGACAGGATTTTGGTCTAGATGGACCATTGGGCTGACCCACTATGGCCATTTTTATGTTTTTATGAGCTCTTTAAATCTAAGGCTTATTCTCCAATCCTTAAATCTTTCTCGTGGCTCTTCTCTGTCCCTCTCCAGTTTATCTATGTCCTTCTTGAAGTGTGACCACCAGAACTGGACACAATATTGTTGTAGCAGTTGCACCAGGGCTAAATACAGAGGTATTATAATCTCTTTACTTCTGCTCAGTACTCCCCTGTTCATACGACCAAGAGTTGCATTAGCCCTTCTGGCCACTTCGTTGCACTAGGAGCTCGAGTTTAACTGATTTATCCACTGTGACCCTCAAGTCTCTGTTAGGCTTAGTCTACACTAGAAAATTCAGTTGATTTAACTGCATTGGTCAAGAGTGTGAAAAATATACATCACTGAGTGGTGGTGTTAAATCGACTGAAGTTCCTGTGTAGACAAAGCCTAACAGAGACTTGTTCCATCAACCTAGCTACCATCTGTTGAGGAGGTAAATTACCTATAGTAACGAGAGTACCACACCTATCAGCGTAGGTAGTGTCTACACTGAAGAGACACAGTAGCACAGCTGTACCACTGTAGCATTTAAATGTGGAAAACCTTAAAATCACTGCTTTCCAGAATAGTCCCCCATCCTGCAAGCAGGGCCTGCATACTGTGTTCCTAGATGTGACCTTGCATTTGGCCATATTGAAATGTGACTAGAGTAAAGATAGGCAATGTTGTGTTTAATTTGGTATTCTATATTTATTTCAGCTTGCAGATTTTCTCCATATTATTCCGGAAATTCCATTGTTCGATATATATTTTTAAAGAGTTGCACTGTATGTCATTGTAGCTCTCCCCTTCAATCAGTTTTGAATGACTGGATTTATCCTGGTTAGCCTTTTTACATGGATTACGCTAATTTCAGTATCTGGTTTAGGCTCAATAAACTGAGTCTATGCGGGCTGACATATCTTATTGTCAAGTCCTGCACAACAGGTTGTTTGACATAATCTGGCAGTTTAAAAAAAAATCTTTTTCCAAACGAAACTTCAGCGAACAGAGAAGCAGAGTAATGCTGGGACTCTCCAGTGCTTAAAGGCAGCCTGTGGAGTTTTCTCAGAAGCCTCATGGGGGTTGGGGGGGGGGAGGGGGGGAGGGGAGAGAGGAGAAACTAGTTTGTCTTTTCCCTTGTGATGCAATTCTTCCACTCTGATTAACTGTCAGATCTCTTGACTGTTTGGTTTAACAGGTTTGACAATGAATCAGAGTGTGAGAGGAACAATACTGCAAGCAAGAAAATTTAATGTAAACATCTTGCTCTTCTGTAGTTGCCTGTTGCTGTGCGGTGTCTCTTTCCTAAAATACTAATTAATATGAGGGTTTCCAGACCAATAGCATTTTCACTGGAGGGTAACTTGTGATAGCGAATAAGTATCTCTTTTTAATATTAAAAAAAAAAAAAAATTGAACATATAGAAAGATGTGGAGGGGAGAGAGCAAATTTTGGCTTGGGACAGATGTAACAGCTCTGTGTCGGGACAGGCTTGGCCTTTTTATACAAATTAGTCTTATCAGCTAAATACTTTTACCATTCTCCTTGTTAAAAGTAGTGCTCCCTTGAGATAGAAGAAAACCTACTAGTTAGAATTCAGTACGAGAGAAAGTCCTATTTCTTTTATTTATTGGCAACCTTTCAAGAATATTGTAAGGAACTAAGGTGGAAGCCTTCCTCCCTTTCTTGAAAGCTTTTGTGCGGCTTCAGATTATCGTGCTCATATGTCACATGAAAAGAGGAATAGAGTGTGAGGAAAACTGTGGAGAAATTTCTTATAGTGCTTGTGTATAATTAAAGAGCAGGCCTCCTGGGAAACAGGAATAAAGACATAACTTACTGCTGGACCAAAAGTAGGTTTGACAGTTGCCAGAAAGTTGATGCTGTAATAGCCCACCTCCTGGCAGGAGAATCTAATGCACTCTTCTGTCAACTCCCAACATGAGACCTGAGGATTCATTCTTCCTCCCTGCAGAAGCATAGAATCTGTTCTTGCAGCAAGGAGTTCCAAGGCAAGGAAGGTGAAGGCTCATGTCCTGAAGACAAAGCAAGCCTACATTGAACTATGTCTTATGAAGTGGAAAATATTCCAAAGTGCTGTGTTTAAGGGGTGGAGAAGGGAAAAAAGTGACAAGCTATAAAAGCTTGACCTAATGCTGACATCCTGATGTGGGACTATTGTTTGAAGATGTGGAATGTGTGGTTCAGATTTTTGTTACAAGAATTTCAGGAAATCTTGTGCTTTAGAAATGCATGAAACTGCACAAGTAACATCTAAAAGACTGTGTAGTTAAATATCTCTGGCACTTTTATCTCATAGAATCTTCTGATACAGCACTACAATTATGTGTTGAAATCAGTGTTTTCAGCTTTAAAATAGTGGAATCAGTGTAGAAAACTTCAGACTGTTACTTTAATACTTTAAGGTTTTATGGTCACATTCATACAGTACAAATACTGGAAAGTATCAATATGATCGACCCGAGTGGTTGTTAACCATTTTCTAATAAAAGGCTTGTTACAATAAATCTGTGATGCAAGGAGATTACATATCAAGTTACATGATGCAGAAATCTGCAAATTTGCAGTATCACTTTATTGCTTCATAAAATGGGAACATATCAACTGAAGTTCAAGGCTAAAAGAATCCAGAACACAAGTCATAAAATCAAAGTATAATTTGTGTGGATTTTCTGAATATTATAAAGTGTTGATAAAGTGAGAATTTGGAACTTTATTTTACTGGACAAATTTTATTCCATCCAGTGAGTACTCCTAGAGAAAATATTTGAGCCTAAATGTGCAGAGCATTTTAACATGTTTCCTGTTGCAGATTGCTGGACTATAGTACAGTTGCTTTGGAGAAAATAGTATAACTAACTTCTAGAAGTTCACATTTTCTGGAGATTAAAATAGGACTTTTTCATAGACCACTAAATGTTCATGTACTGTTGCTATATAGGAATCCTGAATTTATACATGGTTATTCCAGCCGTTCAGCCTCTTCACAGATTTGAAGTTTGGCATCCAAATCACTGTCGACAGCCAACAGGCCCTCTTGGACTGCTTAAAACTATGAAAACCAACCCCTTGCACGATGTTACAGATTACGTTTGTTGTAATGTATGCCATATAGAAATCAGGTCTGAAACGGTGTGATCTGAAAAAAGGATTAGGGCCTTCTTATATGTATATCAAATAATCAGCTATCCCAACAGCTTAGCTGTTCTTTGTGCCAAAATCCTCTTAAAAGGACCCAGCATGTCTTTATGAGAATTTTCTATATGTATTTATTAACACAAGAATTGGACAATTACATTTGGATTTGAAACAACATTTTCCTTTTCTTTTCCTCCTCCAGGTGCTCAATACTTGCCTGCAGTGCTTATGTTGCTCTGGCTTTGGGTGATAACCTTATGGCTTTGAATCATGCAGATAAACTTCTTCAGCAGCCAAAGCTGTCAGGATCTCTTAAGTAAGTCTGGATTGACCATTTTTTTGCCCCTGGTATCTGGAAGAATCTGAGTTGAAGTACCAACATTTTTAACTTGTTGCCAGTTCTGCCTTTAAGTCTAAGGACGCAAATATTAGATCTGACCCTGTTTCCCTTGAAGTCTGTGGAAAATACTCACTGACGAGCAGGAATGGGGCCTAACTTTTTGTATATGAAATCTGTATTATTGGAATGGTCAGATTCTGTAACCACTTTTGGTGCTTCTTGTTAATCCTGAAGAGGCAGTTTGGTCCAGTGACTAGAGCACCAAACTGGATGTTTTAGGCCTGGGTTCTATTCCTGGCTCTGCCGTTGAGTGACTTTGTGAGACATAGCTTCTGTGCTTCAGTGTCTCCATCTGCAAAATGAGGATAACAATGCTTACTATTTCTGTACAGTTTATTGAGCCCTACAGGTAAAAAGTGCTATGGAAATGCTAGTTACTTATTTGTATATGTATTTAATGTTAGACTGCCGTGAATGAGCAATAACTGCTCTCCACAAAGACTGCTACTTTCTGGGTATTCAGTGTGCAAATTAGCTTCAAAGGGGCTTTTCACTTCCAAAAGATAGGCAAGATACTTTGAAAGAAATCCAACTACATTTACAGAATAGATTACATTTGTGTAATATTCCTGTTGGACTTGGTCATGTTATTGTCATACAATTCTGATGGCTTTTTGTTTTAAAAAAACCAAACAAATGATCTTGAACCCTATCCTTCACTCCCTGGCTATCAGTGGTATTTCATGGTGGGTTTCACAAATCTGTTGCCATATGTACATATGACGGAATGAGTTAATCCAGTCATGCTTATAGTACTTTGCTGGCAATATACATGCTAAACCCACCCATGTCAAGAAATTAACTGATCTTAATTTTGTTTTTGTTACATGCCTAATGTTACTTCATTGTAGCTTTTGTACAATCCTTTTATGACCCAAATATTATTACATTTGGAAGTCCGCTACAACTGCTTTGTAATGGGTATGCTACTATTTGTGCCCCAAATGGAGAAATAACAGATCAGAGTAATGTTTGGGAGCAAAAGACAGCCGTTTACATTCCTTGCCTTGCATAATTAGCTGTTCTCTGTGGTAATTATGCTTGTTTTCTTCATGTTCCTGAATGGGGTAAATTACATGGACGGAGCTGGCAGTCTTTTTAGATTATGTGCTTCATATTAAAATGCTTCAGTTCATTGATAGTTTATATTATAATTGCTCTGCCTTTTAATACAAACTGTCAAATTCCTTGCGCGTGCTAATCATTAACTTAAAACAAAGCAACTTTGCTGTAATTTGAAATGGATTCTATATTGTCTTATACATATGTATATAAAATTTTTATTCAACTTTAAAACAAGTTAATATTTGCTTGTTAATTTGCATATTGTGTTAATTAGAACATTTAAATTTAATTTTAAAAAATGCAGACTACTTGTGCTAAGCTAAAAATGGAAAACATCATAAACCTCTCTGTGTTAATTGTATTGCAGTAGCTCCCAGGAGCTCCAGTTGGGAATGGGCATCCCATTATGCTAGGTGCTGTACAGGCGTGTAGAACAGAGCAAGAATTGACAGCCTATATTCCCTCTTTGGGGTATAAATTTATGCTTGCAATTTTGTTTGTTTTTAGTAACAGACTCTAGTAGCAGGTTGGTGGTTTTTCTTCTGGGTGTGAAATCACTTAGCCTTTGTCTCTATTCCCATTTGGCAGATGGAGAAACTAATACCAACCTCCCAAGGATGTTGTGAGAATTAATGTTTTTTGAATAGCAATCTGAATGTATAAAGTGTTACATAAGTGCTATTTATTATTAATGATTATTCTTATTATTTATTATTAAATGGCAACTGGATACTTTGGAGAATAGCCCTGATCCTGCAAACTCTTGTGCACGACTGATTTCACTGGGACTACTCACATGCACAAGTGTTTGTAGTATTGGAGACTAAAATGGCAAAGTCAAATGACTGTCACTTATAAAAGTATCTCCATAATATTTTCAATGCAGCAAACTGTCACTCAGGTAAACAAATACATCCAGTTTCTCTTCTGAAACAGTAATGTGGTAATGAGACTTGTCCAAGTGGAATTTGTATCTGAATGTTTGTTTGTTTGTAGGTTTCTTGGCCATTTGTATGCAGCAGAGGCTCTCATCTCTCTAGACAGAATCTCTGATGCCATTACTCACTTGAACCCTGAGAACGTCACTGATGTTTCCCTGGGGATCTCTTCAAATGAGCAGGATCAAGGTTAATGAGTCTACACTTGATTAGAACCGGTCTTGCTTTCAGCTGTCTTCCTTCTGTAACTTGCAACATCTATAAATTTGCAGCATTTTTTGTGAGGTGGATGGGCTGTTCTTTAGTCCTTAGTTTTTGGTTTACCTTATGTGTATTTGTAATTTTAGTTCAAAATAACTAATGTATTGCTCATCAGTTTGTCTAAACATCATTTGTTGGAAGTTTATTAAATATGTAATTACAGTTAATGCTTGGGCCTCTGACCTACTAACACTTCACCCTTTTTCCCCCTCTATGCGCATTTTCAGAATTTAAATGACCTTTACATACACTGTGGGGATATGAGAGGGGGAGATGGTTAAATCTGTATCTTAAATCTTCCAACACTTTGGGTGGGTGGGGTGGGGAATGTAATAAAAACAGCTACTTTTAGATCCCATCAATACAGTTCAGCCTTCAGTAGCAGTTCTGATTTGAATGGCACATTTGCAGTTTAAACTTTATTGCACATCATTATACTGTAGATTTAAAAGATGTTTTTAGATAAGCAAACCCCTTAAATGAAAATCGAAAGCTTTCTAAATGGTCCATGATTTCTAACAAGCTGATAGATTTTCTGGTTTATCATAGTCAGTCCATGAAGGGAAAGTCCAGCTTGAATCTGCTGTCATAAAACGATAGGGTTTTCTTTTAAAAGCCTTAAGAAGGCTCACAGAACATTCTGGCTTTTCTTGTCTCTACAGGGTCAGACAAAGGAGAAAATGAGGTGATGGAATCTTGTAAGTAATAGCTCCAGAATCCAGAAGTAATGCAGGCATTTGTCTTGCCACAGTGCGGAATGAAATCAAAAGTGTGAAATAATTTTGATTATTTTTTCTTTCAGCTGGCAAGCAGACACCCCAGTGTTATCCCAGTTCAGTCACTTCTGCACGAACAATGATGTTGTTTAACCTTGGCAGTGCTTACTGCTTGCGAAGTGAATATGATAAAGCTCGCAAGTGTCTCCACCAGGTGAAAAAACAAACCTCAAGACAACTTTATGTACTGTTCCCTTATATAGGAGCCATCTTTGTCGTTATGCTGGAAATATTTATGTTCACACTTTATTGCATATTGAGACAATGGTCTAGAACTATTTTAAATGAGCTGTTCTGGAAATAAGAGCTGTTGTGGATTAGTTTTAATGAAGTTGTTCTCAATTATGTCAACCATCATGCTAACATCCCTTTTAGCTTCATTGTTTTAAAAAACATTGGAGTGGCTAAAGGGAAGCCAAAAGCATCAAACTCTCTAAAGCAGTCAATTAAGCCTGTAATTTTAGCCTTTTTCTTCACATTTGCCTTAAACTGTTGGTGGGTGGGTTTAAAAGTAATCTGATGCTTAATTGTTCCCAAAACTGGTGATAGTTATTGCCCTTAAAAGCAGAACTTTTGTGGTGTTTTGGATTCCAAACACTGGACTGCTAAAACTTGATTTTAGTTTACTTTTAAGACTGTAAAGCAGCTCAACTGCCTTGGTGGGAAGTTAGGATGCTTTATAGCTGTTATCCGTCATATCAAAATCTAAACACAAACATTCCATTTCTGTTGCCTGAATGCAAGAATTTCACTTGTGGAGTACTTACAAAAAATGTGCAAATACTTGTGCTGAAAGGTTAGGGGTTTCCTGAGGCTGAGGGAGTTAATTGTCCTTGGAGTTCAGTTTCCTAAAGTTTTTCTAGCTTTTACTCCCTCTTCCTTTCTTCCCTCGGTGTAGCAGCTCTCCTCTCTGTAAAACTAAAAAGGGTTCTCTGCAGAATAACTTAGGCTGTCATAATTTAATCACTGTCCAAAACAGGATACTACTCTGAAGTTGAAGAAATTGAAGTTGAAGCTATTCAAAGCTGTTCATTTCCTTCCTTTCAATAGAGCAGATCCATGTCACTGAGTGCTACATGTAACTACCACCATGTGTGAAAGAGAGGAGACACAGACTTACTTCACTGTGCATATTTAAACAGGCTGTGTTCAATACTGAGTGAAACCAACTAGAAAAACAATGGGCAGGGACACCATTGGATTTTATATCTTGCAGAGAGAAATGGGGCAAATCAAATGGTGAAATAGCACTTTTGCTATCAAGTTACCCAAGTTGCTGTTCAGTCTTTTAACTGTACTGCTTGGACCAGAGCTTTTTATACAGAATCATCTTGTCCCATGTTTTTTAGTTTTCACAAATATGGTCCCATACTTTTCAGGAATGTGTGTATGTGTTGTGGTGGGGTATTAACCCAAATGCACGTGTACAGGTTCAGTTAATATAATTGCAGTGTTCTCCCTTTTTAGTGAAGTAATAGCTGTATTTTGGGCTGAACAAACTTTGAGGCTAAGGGCTTTATAGCAAATAAACCTGGAGGCCCCTGAGTCTACCAATTGGTGATTAGTGAGTTAGTGGGAAGCATCTTTGTTGTATTGGCAATATTTAATTGTTCACACTTTAAAATGAAATTCAAAGTAACTTCAGGAAGGGAAATTGTTTTTAAAAAATCATAGCCTTTCCTCCCCCATCATCGTTCCCTTTTATCGATCTTTTCTTCCTTCTTACTTCCTTTCCTCATAGCTTAGCAAGGCTTTTGTTTGAATAGCTGCAATATATTTGTTTACATGTTTCAAAATTGACTAGGAGAAGGGCTGTTTTCTTCCAGTGTAAACAAGACGAACACAAATACAACAATGATGCTTGCTCAGCTGTAGAGGGAAGGAAGTTGAGGTTGAAGGATGAAGAGGAGGGAAATTAGTCAAATATTTAATAACATTTTCCCTTTCAGAAGCTTGACAGCCCTTGCTGTTTTTCTTAGCATGTTAATCTCGAGAATTTTTCTGCTTTGACTGAAAGGAATGACACTGTGCTTGAGCTTTCTGAGTATAGGAGCCAGTCAGAGCACAGAGATCAGAGTGACTGATTGGAGAGATGCATATTTACCACACAGTTTTGAGAAATAATTGTATTGTGATCATGCAATCCTTGTAGGCTGCCTCTGTCAGCTGATCAGAGTATGGGGAATCAAATACTATATGATTATTGAGAAATAAACATCTGTACAAATCAATGGCAACCAATCTGAGCACAGGGAACTAAGTAACTGTACTCTGCACTCTGATTGGCTGAGACAATGACATTTCACTGTGCTCTCAAACTGCTGCAGGTTGGGACTAGAGAGAGATCCTAGCTGATGCACATCTGAATAGGTTCATTAGCTTCATAACGGAGGATCTGGTCATGTGACTGTAGGGAGATTTTAAATGAATTGCTCATCTGGGAAATCACCCCTCCAAGAAAAAACAAACAAAACCTTCAGATTGGCTCAGGAATGACTCATTTATATTTGTCATGTATGTATGTAAAAAGCAGATGGTGCCTCTGAGTAGAGGTGTGAAATATTCTTACAAGGCAGATAATCTGTCATCCTCTTTGCATACATGGACCTGATGGCAGGTATTTATATTTCAAGAATAGTACCTTAGTTTGTTTATTGCCCTGTCTTATAACTATCCTGTCAGCTGGTATTTTCAGTCTTGTTAAATTATCTGTTGTGTTGTTAACCTTTTTCTCTCTTATTTTGGGATAAGGCTGCTTCACTGATCCATCCCAAAGAAATTCCCCCGGAGGCCATTCTACTGGCTGTGTATCTTGAACTACAGAACGGTAAGTAATTTTAGCATCTTTTCTAAACAATTTTAACCCCTTTTATGTTGATTGGCACTCCCTGTGCCTCTCATGCTGCTTGTGTTTAATTATTATTTTGGGCCTTACTGCAAACTTCACAAAGGAATCTCCCAACCTTTGAAGACAAAGCAGTAGAATAAAGCCTTTAGTAGCATCAGAAATATACTGTCTATTTAGATTTTGAGTTCAGATGTGTTACAGCTCAGCAAGTTGTGCAATTAATTGTTCCCCACATTTCAAGTCCAAAGCTTTTTTTGTCCATGTTTCGTGTGTGCGTGTGTGTGTGTGTGTGTGTGTGTGTGTGTGTGTGTACACACTTCTACATGGTGCCATTGGTTGCCATCTCTTTAAGTTTTTGTTTCCTTTGTAACTGATAAATGCTTATTTTTACACAAGGACTCTTAGCCTAAATTACACTGCTGGTTGTGGCAGTGCCTTCTGTATTGCAGACTTAAAAACAATGTCTACCATAAACCTGTTCTTATGCACTCATATCTTTCCAAAGCATTCATTTTCTGGGCTGAAATTTTCCATGCATTGTCTCTGTACAAAAGCAATTTTTCTTGGAAAGTTTGAGCAAAATCCTATCAATTAGTGAGTTATGGGAGATTGAATGATGAGAGAGTTTATGCACTTTCTTGCACCTTTGTATAAAGGTTTTTTTTTTTTTTTTTTTTTTTAAGGGACACCAACTTGAAACCTATTAAGCTTCCAGAAATGAGTTAAATAGTGCCATGTACTACACCTGCCCCTGAGACGTCCTCAGTTTAGCATTCTCCTTCACTTGCTTGTCCATATGCACATTTGCATCATGCACTTGAGTCCAGAGTATTTAGTCAGCAGTACTTGGACCTCACATGTGTGCCCTGAGAGTCCTCATGCTCCATATTGAGGGCATGTAAGGGCAGAGCGCACTGCACTCCTCCCTTCCTCTTAATCACATCTGGCTTCAGACTGAGCTCACTGCCTGTTCAACTGCCAGTAACTTGCTACTGCACAATTAATAATGTTGACCGTTTTTAATAGTTTTAGTAATCTTACAGTATATTATGGTTAGATAAGTTTTAGCTTAGCTTGACTTCTTGTCAAGACCTAGGATGGTCTCATCTAAGTCTCCCGGGTTTAAGTATTGCCCCACATGCAAAGGGTCCATGCCCATACCCAATGATCATGCAAAATGCCTTTATTATCCCCTATCTACACCACAGCCATCAATAACACTGCAGATAGTGGTGACACTAAGTGGGGAATTATCAGCCCTTCCTATGCCAAGGGGCACTACCCCCTCTCCCCAACAGACATTGAATACGAGTTCCTCTTCAACGTGCCTCAGACTCCATCTGCCTCTACACTATACCTCTGCTGCAGCTTAGCCTCAAAAGTCACTCTGCAGCAATCCAGCCTAATTCCTGTCCAGAACATAGAATTCATAGGAGCAGTCTTAAATTCCACCAAGTCTGTGGTTTCCATCCCTCAGGACAGATTCAACAACCGTCCCTCATCTGTCAGTTGAAACAAAACCCAAATACCATAGCAAGGATCTGTCTCATGGCTACTAGAACATGTATCCTATGTCACCTTTGTGACACCACATGCCAGACCTCACCTCCTCTGCTTGCAGAGATGGTTGAAGCTGGTATACTGACCCAACAATCATCAATAGTAATGCGTCTTTGTGTGTCCTCTCTAGTTCTGTCCTCCCTGACACACTGGAAAAACTCAGCAAGCATCTGCAAAGGGATTGATTTCCATTCTCTTCACCCTTGCGCCCCTTCCCCCCCCCCAATCACATCCCATAGTGACAGATGCTTCACTAAGGGGATGGGAGGGGGTCGTATGAAATTGCTCGAAGTGCAAGGCCTCTGGATGGTATGGGAAGCAAGGATGCACATCAACCTCAGAGCTTATGCAAAACTTTAAAGACTTTTCTCAAACTTATCAGAGGACAGTTGGTATGGATAATGACTGACAATACAATTACCATGTTCTACATCAAAAAACAATGCAGAGCCAAGATGCTGTCAGGTTGTGGACCTGATGCATCTAACATTAGATTGTCCTATCAGCAGTATACTTACCAGGCATTTAAAATACATTGGCAGGCAAACTGAGCGGGCACTTCTTCCAGAATCACTACTGGGAGATCAAGAACTCTGTTCTCGGGTCACCTCCAGATAGACTTGTTTGCCACATGGGGTCACAGGAAGTGTTGAATATTTTGTTTTAAGGGAGGCATCAGGCTGGGCTCCCTGGCAAATGCATTCCTGATTCCAGGGTCAGGGACCTTAATATATGCCTACCCTCTGATATTGAGAGTGCTCTGCAAGGGTCAACAGGAAGATTCATACAAGTTGATTGTGATAGCCCTGGCATGGCTATGCCAATTTTGGTTCACAGACCTGCTATACCTGTCAACCTCCCAACCCACCTCTGCTCCCAGACCTCATATCACAGAACAAGGCGGAGATCCTACATCCAGGACTGAAATCCTTCCATCTCATCGTGTGGTACTTGGGTGCATGTTGTCGGTAGAATATGCCTGTTGTTCTCCAGTGAGGAATATCCTTATGAACACCAGGAAGGGGTCTTCAAGAAAAACCTACTTGCCAAAATGGACAAGGTTTTCCCACTGGTGCTATAGAAGGCTGATTGTTTGTTTCTCACAATTCTTTGATACCTCAAATCTTAGATTATTTGCTAGAACTGAAGAACAATAATTTTGTCATTGAGTTCAGTCAGGGTTCACTTTCAGCTCACCACCCCCACTGGAAAAACACACAGTATTTTCTCACGTGACTATGATGAGATGTTTAAACGGGCTGATTGACGTATTCCCACTGATCGAGTACCTCATTCCACCATGGGACCTCAACTTAGTAGTTCAATCCTTCATGAGCAGATCATTTGAACCATTTGCTACCTGTTCCTTTTTACACTTCTGCAAAGATACCCATCCTGCTGATGTGATGGCCAAGTGAGATCCAAGTACTGATGGCTGACCCTCCCTTCGCAATCTTCTATTCCGATAAGATATCTCAAGGACACATTCCAAGTTCCTGCCAAAAGTGGTTACTGAGTGGTTGCCAGTATTCTTTTCCAAGCCTCTTGCCTCAAGAGCAGAAGTAACGCTACATTCCTTAAATGGCAGGAGGGTATTAGCCTTCTATCTGCATAGGACACAACCATTCATATATTCTCCAAGGCTATTTGTCTGTTTTGCAAAAAGAATAAAGGGATCAGCCATATCAATACAGAGACCATCAAACTGAATCTCCAACTACATCAAGACCTGCTATGAAGTAGCCATAGTAGAGCCACTTGGTTCCTTGGGCTCATTCAGCTAGAGCTCAAGCATCATCATCAGCTTCACTGAAGAGATGTTCTTCACATGCACATTCCACACACCCTCCATCCACTCAACTTTGGCATCCTTATCCTTCAGATTCTGCAGCTCAGAAGAAACAGAGGAGCACTGGTGCACTCTGCCCTTATATGCCCTTTATGTGGAGCACAGGGACTCTCCGGGTACTGCTCATGTCCACCAAAAGTGCAATGTGTATATGGACAGCACATTTCAAAGGACTCCAGTTACTGTAAGATGAGGAGTAACTTTTTCCCATTCCTGTAAATGTTATTTCCCCTGGTTCTGTGTGAAGGACCCACATAGAACAGGAATGAAGCCCTTATTCTGAGCTGCTCTGCATGGGCACAACCAAGCACCCACATGGAGCCCTGCTGAAGCCATCAGGACTCTGGATGCAAGAGACCCCCAGAGCAGAACCACCTGCAGGATTGGGGCATTAGTAACTGAACAGAAAGTGCTGTCGGTGCTCAATTTGTCACCACTCTAATCTCTGTTACAATCATGTGTTACAGGTAAAAATAGTACATAAAACCTATTCAGACAGGAGTGTGACTTAAGCTGATAGTTTTCCTTTAAGATTTTTCAATTTATATTTTCAAAATAAGTATGAAGTCTCATATTCTTTGGTTTTTGTGGATAATGTATATGTTGAGTGAGAGATTTCTTACCTTTGACATTGAATTCCTAACAAAGACCTCTTTTGAGGAAAAACAGGTGCCACCAAAATTTTTTAAATAGTCTGAATAAAAATCAGGTCCCTTCAATTAACCAGATTTTGCTTACCTGGTTTCTTTGACTGCACAGCTACTACATTAATGACCGCTCTAGACAAGACCTGAAGTTTTTTCTTTTCTTTTTTCTTTTCTTTTTAAAGCAAACTTTGGGAAACCCTTTTGGCTTTACTTACTTAATTTACAAAGCAGAAGAGCACAATCCCATTTTCTTTTCCTTTTCAGGTCTCCTTCTCAAAGTGGTATAGATATTTAGTGTGACTAGAGTTGTTTATAGAAACATCACTTCAGTTCAGAAATTCTCATTACTCTCTTTCCCCCTCTTTTCATGTTACATGACTTGAGAGAAAAATCAAAACCCCATCTTTTCAGAATTCATTAAACAGAAAACAATTCGGGGTCATGTTGGTTTTTTTAAAGGCCATTTTTCAATGAAACCTTTTGTTTGAAAAATATGGACTAGCTCTAAGCATGACTGATTTAAGTTGGAATCTTAGCTTTAATGTTTTCTGATTTGTATATGTATCCTTGATGTCTCAATTGAAACAATTTATTATGTACTACGTACTCTGTGGGGATGATTGAGAGATCTGTGACGGCAAAAGAGTATAATTGTTTAAGAACCTTTATGTTTTCGGATCTAATAGGGTTGTACAAAAGTCCAAGTTGGATGTAGGGGCAAGATGGCTCTGGGGATTCATAGTGTCAAGTACTCTGCCAACTCTAAAGTCTAAAATCAAGTGTCTGTCCTGAAGGGTGTAACTGTTAATAGCTAGGAACAGCAGCTAGAATTGAGCAGTATTGTTGCTTCAACTTTATCTTTCGTTTGACATTCATTTGTAGTAGGTGACATCCACTTATCAGTATGTTGATCAGTATGCAATAGCATATACCAGCTGCAGCATAAGGTTTACCTGAGTTGCATGGGCGGGAGCTACCACTGGCAGGGGATTGTCTAGATGACTTTTCAAGATTTTTTTCTGTCTCCTGTGACTCAAGTTTGTCATGGGTAGAAATGAATTTTAACTAGAAACAATCTGTGTTGTAGGTAACACTCAACTGGCACTGCAGATCATCAAAAGAAACCAGCTTCTCCCTTCAGTGAAAACACACACTGATATGCGAAAGAAGCCAATATTTCAGCCAGTCCACCCTATCCAGCCCATTCAGATGCCAGCTTTCACCACTGTTCAAAGGAAGTGAACCTGACAGGCCCTATGGAGGAGGGCTTGTGAGTTTGTATATTTTTTAAACTGTCTCTATTGGAATGTGCTGGCTTGTGTACATTTTTAATAAAAAAACAAAAAACATTTCAATGAAAAAATCATGTCTGAAGAAATTTGTAAAAGATATTTATTGGGGAACATTTCTATTTTAATTACTAACAGGCATGATAGATTCAGGCTATGCTGTTAATCATTTTAACTCACACTGTTCGCGGTAGTCATTAGTTTTGATTCTGCATTTTTCATACAGAGCAGTTTCTGTTTGCACCACCGCTCACTTCCATTAATTTTCAGTACAGACAGACAGCGCACCTGCCTCTTTTTGTAAAAGGAGAGTCTCTGCACAAGCTCTCTACTTGTCATGCTTCTCAGGGAACAGGGATAAACCATCATCAGATCTGTACAAAAAGTAAGAGTCCTCTGCCAACCTCTTTTTGGATAATCCAGAGACCATTGTGATCACCTAGTCTGGCCTGTGCTAACCAGGATGTCATAGAAACAATAGTATTGTAGCTACTATATTGGAGACAAATTTTCTCTGCTGTTTTTGCTATGTCACCTTGAGACATTTACTGGATTCTCTACCTGCAGACAGATACTATCGGAAAGTTTGTTTTACAATAAGAGATTAAATGTTGTAAGTGACTTTCCTCAGCTGTCTCCAATCTTAAAACCCTTGTACAGCTGGGCATATGGTTTTATTTCCTTAAAGCTACTCCCTGTATAGGTTCTGCCATGTATGATAACACTTATTAAGTTTAGTAGATAGATAAGTCTGATTTATTATCATGAAAGGTATAGAGTGGATTGATGATGGTACCTATCTGAGCATCAGAATTGTGAACTGCAGGAGCCTTGGGTTTGTTGTGTCCTCCCAGTAAATGCAGCCCATCACTACTAAACTATATGGTGGGATGAATGGAAGATAGGCAGAGACTAAAACACCTCTTCACTTGTAACTAGGAGAGGAGCCATGGGTGTTAGTTCACTGGGCTACCTAAGCTCCCTTGCACATACTACTTTGCTACACACAATGCTTCATACTTCTAAAGCCTGCTTGTACACAGTAGTGTGTCTCCCATGTCCTGCAGCCTGACCCCAGTCTAGTCTGAGCTAATTTGCCAATTTCAGGGTTGAGTCAATTGATTAAATATTCAAGAGGCAAACAAACTATTTAAAATATTCAGAGCTAACTTTAAAGATCTATTAATACATTTCTGTAGATAAATATCTTAGGCCTTGTCTACACTACGAGAGTAGTTCGATTTTACTTAAATCGAATTTTTGGAATCGATATTGCAAAGTCGAACGTGTGTGTCCACACTAAGGACAGTAATTCGACTTTGTGAGTCCACACTAACGGGGAAAGCGTCGACATTGGAAGTGGTGCACTGTGGTCAGCTATCCCACAGTTCCCGGAGTCCCCGCTGCCCATTGGAATTCTGGGTGGAGCCGCAAATGCCTTCTGGGTAAAAAAAATGTGTCCAGGGTGCTTTTGGGTAACTGTCGTCATCCGTCCATCACTCCCGCCCTCCCTCCCTGAAAGCGCCGGCGGGAAATCAGTTCGCGCACTTTTCTAGTCAGTGACAGCGCGGACGCCACAGCACTGCGAGCATGGAGCCTGCTGCAACCATCACTGCAGTTGTGGCCGCTCTCAACGCCTCGCAACTTATCATACACCTTTCCCTGAGGCAGATGCAGAAAAGTCAGGCGAGGAGGCTACGTCAACGCGGTGATGGCCTGAAGTCTGAGAGTAGCACAGACCTCTCAGAAAGCAGGGGACCCAGCGCCGAGAACATCACGGTGGCAATGGGTCATGTTGATGCCGTGGAACGGCGATTCTGGGCACGGGAAACAAGCACTGAGTGGTGGGACCGCATAGTGCTGCAGGTCTGGGATGAATCCCAGTGGCTGCGAAACTTTCGCATGCGGAAGGGAACTTTCCTGGAACTTTGTGAGTTGCTGTCCCCTGCCCTGAAGCGTAATGACACCCGGATGCGAGCAGCCCTGACTGTCCAGAAGCGAGTGGCCATAGCCCTGTGGAAGCTTGCAACGCCAGACAGCTACCGGTCAGTCGTGAACCAGTTTGGGGTGGGCAAATCTACCGTGGGGGTTGTTGTGATGCAAGTAGCCAAGGCAATCGTTGATGTACTGCTGCCAAAGGTAGTGACCCTGGGAAACGTGGAGGCGATCATAGATGGCTTCGCAGCGATGGGATTCCCAAACTGCGGTGGGGCCATAGATGGAACTCACATCCCTATCCTGGCACCGGAACACCAGGCCAGCCAGTACATTAACAGAAAGGGCTACTTTTCCATGGTGCTGCAAGCACTGGTGGACCACAGGGGACGTTTTACCAACATCTACGTGGGATGGCCGGGCAAGGTTCATGACGCTCGTGTTTTCAGGAACTCTGGTCTGTTTAGACGGCTGCAGCAAGGTATTTACTTCCCGGACCACAAAATAACTCTTGGGGATGTGGAGATGCCTATAGTCATCCTCGGGGACCCAGCCTACCCGCTAATGCCCTGGCTCATGAAGCCCTATACTGGCGCCCTGGACACTGAAAAAGAACTCTTCAACTACCGGCTGAGCAAGTGCAGAATGATGGTGGAGTGTGCTTTTGGCCGTCTCAAGGGGAGATGGAGAAGCTTACTGACTCGCTGTGATCTCAGCGAAACCAATATCCCCATTGTTATTGCAGCTTGCTGTGTGCTCCACAATCTCTGTGAGAGCAAGGGGGAGACCTTTATGGCGGGGTGGGAGGTTGAGGAAAATAGCCTGGCTGCTGATTACTCACAGCCAGACAGCCGGGCGATTAGAAGAGACCAGCGGGAAGCGCTGTGCATCCAGAAGGCTTTGAAAGCAAAGTTCCTGAGTGAGCAGGGTAACCTGTGACTTTAAAGTTTGTGTATTGAGAAGCTAAACCTGCCCCCGTTTCTTTACCCAGTTAATGTTGACTATCCTATCCAGTTACATACCCCCTTCACCCCACTTCCAACACACGTTTCAAAATAAAAATAGTTCTACTTTGTTAAAGCACACCGTTTTCTTTAATACTGTATTCGCGGGAATTTTTTAAAACTGGGACGCAGACTGTGGTGCGGAGCGGGTGTACTGTAGTGGCGCGAATGCAGCTTCTAAACTCAAGGATTGACAGGCTCCGCTGCGGTGGGATGGTTGTTTCAACGGAGCCTGTCACCCCTCCTGATAGGGACTGTGTGTATGGGGTGGTCTATGTGACTTTGTGGCAGGGGGAGGACGGTTACAGATCCCCTGCTGTGTGGCTCTGTGATCCTGCCTAAGGACCGCCGCTTAAGATCTGTAACTGCCCTCCCCTGCCACAAAGTCACAGAGCAACCCACCCCCCACCACATAACATGAAAACAACCTCCCAGACTAACCAGGGTAACTAGTCACTGCATCACTGCACTATGTATGTGCCCTGCTTCTGTGCCTGCCCCCGACTATATACCCTGCCAAAGGTGACTGTCCTGTCGAATTACCAACCCCCTATCCCCCCCTCCTCCAAAAGAACATGATGGAAACAGTAGTTAACAGAAACGTATTTTTTATTATCAACCAAACATGGAACTGGGAAAGTGAAACTTGGACGGGGGCTTGTGTCAGGCGGGAAGGAAAGAACTTGTCAAATTTTGGGGAATGAGAGCCTTCTGCTGCTCGAGCTCTCTGCAGGGGTGGAGTGAGAGTTAGCAGGGACTCTGCCGCCTCTCCTTCTGTGCACTTTGGGTGAGGGGAGTATGGGACTTGGTGGCGGGGGAGGGCGGTTAGAGATGGACTGCAGCGGGGCTCTGTCCTCCTGCCTCCGTTCCTGCAGAACATCCACAAGGCGCCGGAGCGTGTCCGTTTGCTCCCTCATTAGTCCAAGCAGGGTTTGAGTCGCCTGCTGGTCTTCCTGACGCCACCTCTCCTCCCGATCCATGTTGGCTTGGTGCATTCGGGTCAAGTTCTCCCGCCACTGGGTCTGCTGTGCTGCCTGGGCTCTGGAGCAGGCTATAAGCTCCGAGAACATGTCCTCCCGTGTCCTCTTCTTCTTATGCCTAATCCGCGCTAGCCTCTGGGAGTGTGATGACAGGCTAGGTTGTGAGACAGTCGCAGATGGGGCTGTGGGAATGGGAAAAAGGGAGTGAATTCCTCAGAAAGATAAATGTAGTTGTGAACAAAGAACATAGTCTTTCTCTGTTAACAAGACCATGCACAGCACCTATCACATGCGCACTCAGCACAAGGTCGAATTCTCGGCCTTCGCATTCAGTGCCTGGGGTCTTCTACAGCACATTTGAGAAGCCTCTCAGGAGAACGGAATTTCTGTTGCAGGCAGACATGGTAAGCCGTAGACTTGTGGCAGCTTAAAACTTTAATATTAGCAATGGCCTCATTTCACATTGAAATCAATGTCGGTCCCTGCTGCCAGCAATTCGGCAAGCAGGAAGTCTGCTGCTGTCCCCGGGAACGATCCCTTTCGGCTGCCCCTCTCCCGCCTCCACCGCGTGGCTGCAAACCAGCGGTTACAGTTCTGTAAAGGAACGGCAAAGCAGTCCCAACACTAACATTCCCCTACCTCATTCAAAGCAGGTCATCATGAGCGATATCACCCTCATGAGGATCTCTGACAGCGAGAAAGAGAGAATGCTCCGGGAAAGCCTGCAAAGACCAGGGCCGTATGCCGCCATGCTGTGCAGAGCAATGATTCCAGAGTACTTGATAGTCTCGTGGCGTGGCAACGTGTCCTACTACGGAGGACCCAATAAGGCCGCTCTCCCCAAGAACCTAATGCAGCGGATTTCCAATTACCTCCAGGAGAGCTTCCTCGAGATGTCACAGGAGGATTTCTGCTCCATCCCCGGACATATAGACCGCATTTTACTGTAGCTGCTGTAGCAGTGACTAACCAGTAGAGCGGCTTGGGCAGGACAATCATGCAAAACCGGACATTGCTAGATTTTTTTTCAATAGTTGCACTGCCCATGACTGAACCGTTAAGCTAATCAAACTAATCATGAGAAACCCATTTTTTAAATTGTTAATATTCCTGTTCTGTTACAAATAAATGTTTAGATTTTTACAACACTTACTGGCTGATCCTTCCCCAGATTCTGTGTCCGGGGTAACGGCTGGGGAGGGTTGGTAGGGGATCTCTGTAAGGGTGATGAAGAGATCCTGGCTGTCGGGGAAATCAGCGTTGTGAGCGCTGTCGACTGCCTCGTCCTCCTCATCTCCTTCCTCATCTTCCCCGTCCGCTAACATGTCCGAGGATCCAGCCGTGGACACTATCCCATCCTCAGAGTCCACGGTCACTGGTGGGGTAGTGGTGGCGGCCGCACCGAGGATGGAATGCAGTGCCTCGTAGAAACGGGATGTCTGGGGATGGGATCCGGAGCGTCCGTTTGCCTCTTTGGTCTTCTGGTAGCCTTGTCTCAGCTCCTTGATTTTCACGCGGCACTGCGTTACATCCCGGCTGTATCCTCTCTCTGCCATGTCTTTAGAGATCTTCTCGTAGATCTTTGCATTCCGTCTTTTGGATCGCAGCTCGGAAAGCACGGACTCATCGCCCCACACAGCGATGAGATCCAAGACTTCCCGATCAGTCCATGCTGGGGCCCTCTTTCTATTCTGAGATTGCACGGCCATCACTGCTGGAGAGCTCTGCATCGTTGCCAGTGCTGCTGAGCTCGCCACGATGTCCAGACAGGAAATGAGATTCAAACTGGCCAGACAGGAAAAGGAATTCAAATTCAAATTTTCCCGGGGCTTTTCCTGTGTGGCAGTTCAGAGCATCCGAGCTCGTACTGCTGTCCAGAGCGTCAACAGAGTGGTGCACTGTGGGATAGCTCCCGGAGCTATTAGCGTCGATTTCCATCCACACCTAGCGTAATTCGACATGGCCATGTCGAATTTAGCGCTACTCCCCTCGTCGGGGAGGAGTACAGAAGTCGAATTAAAGAGACCTCTATGTCGAACTAAATAGCTTCGCGGTGTGGACGGGTGCAGGGTTAATTCGATGTAACGGCGCTAACTTCGACATAAACGCCTAGTGTAGACCAGGCCTTAGACACAAGCTACTTTACACATACAAGGCAGAAACCCAGACTGGCTAAGTCTCTTACCTCCACCCAGAAGAACTTCTACAGGAAGGATGGACAAATGCTAACCATGAGAATAGACAAGTGTCAGACTAAGGGCTTGTCTACACTGGCACTTTACAGCACTGCAACTTTCTTGCTCAGGGGTGTGAAAAAAACACCCCTGAGTGCAGCAAGTTTCAGTGCTGTAAAGCACCAGTGTAGACAGTGCACCAGCGCTGGGAGCTACACCCCTCGTGGAGGTGGCTTTTTTTTTTTTTTTAAGTGCACTGGGAGAGCTCTCTGCTGCGACTACACAAGCCACGTTAAAGTGCTGCAGCATTGCCAGTGTAGACTAGCCCTAAATGTATATGAATAATCAGTATGAAAATGTCTGAACAGTGGGCTTCAGTGCCTTGAGAGAGAACATTTCCTCTTCCACATATTTATAGCCCTGAGTGGTTGGTAGGTACTCAGTGCAAACTCTATGCATCTGAATTTCCTTCATAACACAGCCTCCCTGGATTCTTACTACTGCCATGTGTGGGTTGTGTGCCTCCTTCTCCAAGAATCTCTTTTTACTGTGTAGGAGAATGCATGCACGCATTTACAACGCAGGCATTCTAGTAACCAGTAAGTGTCCTTTAGTGGCTTTGGTTCCTCTGAATTATGCATAGGTGCCCTCCTCCCCTCTTTTATTCAAGAGCCAGTAAAACAGGCTGTAGAATTGGAATTTAACCCTCATTTCCCAGCTGTCCTTGTGGGTATAAGACCAGCAGTGTACCGGACAGAGCAGCTTCAGTGCTAAATCAAAGAGCCAACTAGGCTGCAGTGCACCCTGAGCACTTGAACTAACTTTTTTGGAGGGTCAAGGGTGTATAGGATTAGTTAGAATGAGTAGTCTGCAAGTTTCACTTTCCAGGTAGGTGGCTGTGTTACTGTTTATGGGATCTGGCAGGTACGTCTGATACAAATACTCAACTGCTAAACCTTGCCTTTTACAAATACTCAAACCTGTAACTTTGCATTTTACTCTCTACTTGCACATATGTGCAGCAATTGTTTTATTAGCACTAATGTTTGTAATGTGCAAAAGCATTGCTCTAAAAATAAAAAACTTGTCCAGGTTTTACAGTAATCACTCAGCTCTATCAACAAGCCCCAAGCAGTCACTTTAAAAGGTGCTCTGAAGCCAGCATGACCCCATCAAAACTTAACAGGTGCTCAGCTTGACAAGCATAGCCAAGGCCATAATCTAGCTGAGTCATTAGTGTCCCAGTACACCTGGAATTTACGAGCCTACATCATTATAGTCACTAGAATGGGACTGGGTATGATCAAGACATTAGCTTACATAGTAGTCACTCAGGCCAAGAATGTACCATAATTCAAAAAGGATGGCACATGTGTGTTTGTATATACCAACCAACCCTGGATCTTTGCAATACTAACATTTTGGAAGGGTTAAGATAATCACTATTAGGTCTCCTTGGGATGCGGGGGATAGATCACCCTCATGTGCTTACTGTGGCTTCCTTACCTTTCTCTTACTGACATACCCAGACCTTTGGTCTCAGGCAGTTTGGCCATTCCTGTGCAGTAATGAGCTGTGGGTCAGTTCAGCTGCATTTCTTCAGTACCCCATAGAGTTGTCCATACCTATGCATTTGTTTTAGCCACTGGAAAGTATGCTCATAGGAATGCAGCCTCTGAGGGCCTGCAGGCCAGTGCTGTCAACATAGCGATGCAAATGAGCTCTGAGCACAGGACAGTGTGTAAGATAAATCACCTATGCAGTAGCCAGCATCCCCTGTAGGAGGAACAGTAGCAGGCTGGCTTGCTCTAGAGGGGCTATTAGGCCAGTCCCTTTCCACACTCATGGAAATGGTTAGCCTTGCAAGTCTAATTTAAACAGTGATGTGACCAGCTATGAATACAACAGTGCAAGTACTCTTGGGTGCATGAATGGTCATTAGCATGGAATGGGTCCTTGTTGCTTGTATTTAACTCCAGCAGCTGGAAAATGTTGGCAAACAAAAGTAACTTAGGGCAAGCCAGCTAACTTAGCATGTCCTGAAAGGGTGAAAGTGGGAAACTTCTAGGTTATGATACCAAGCCCAATATTTTGATTTAATACAGAAGCCTTCAAATGAAGTGATGGGCCAGGACTGTGAACTCCCAGGAGCTGGTGCCAAAGTCACAACTCTGTTTTTGCTTAGTGGAGAGCTAATTAGCTTCTCTGCCCTCTCACTCCTGGACTTTGAAGTCCAAGCTGCCCAGGTAATATTTCAATGTGACAACATGGAAACATGCATTCATTTTGTTTCAGGATCAGTTGTTGGGAAAGTATATTTCCCGCTATCCTATGTACTTTATTTCCGAATACTTTAGGCTGAGTTCTGAAGTTAATGTTTGAAAGGTGACACCTGATTATTTTTATAAAAGGGTTGAGTCACATCACCGTCCATTGACTGATTAAATACAAAAAGGTTTAAAGATGCTTTCTGTGTGGTCTCATCCTGAATAAAGGTTTTTCCCTCCCCCTCCTAGGAATGTAGAGTATTCACATGCAGAAATGCTAATGTATTGTTTCAGCATTTCTCAGCTCAGCTCGAAGGCATGCAACATTACACTCACCCGTTTGAAAAAGCATGCAGTTGTTGGTCCCCAGATACCACATATCTAATCACACTTGAGTGGAACTATTCATCCTTAACTCTCCATCAAATAAGAGTGTGCTTCTACCCTAAGGGAGGCTGAATGCTAATGTGGACTTGTAGTTTCACTTCAGTATTTTCCTGCAGCAAAAACGCTATTTCAGAAACTCTGGCCATATAATTTAAAAAAAACAACCCCCCCCCCCAATGAATTAATGATCTGATTTCAGCTATGAAATATTTACTAGGGCTGTCAATCAGTTAACCAAAAAAAAAAAAATCAAGCTTAATTGCAATTTTAATTGCATTGTTAAACAAGAGAATACTAATTGAAATTTATTAAATATTTTGGATTTTTCTTCATTTTCATATATCATTCTGTTGTAATTGAAATATTTTGATTATCCTTTTTACAGTGCAAATATTTGTAAACAAAAATAGTATTAGTATTAGTTTACCTCATACAAGTACTGTAGTGCAATCTTTGTCCTGAAAGTCAAGTATCAGGGGGTAGCCGTGTTAGTCTGTATCTACAAAAACAACAAGGCATCTGGTGGCACCTTAAAGACTAACATTTATTTGGGCATAAGCTTTCATGGGTGAAAACCTCACTTCTTCGGATGCATAGAGTGAAAGTTAAAGATGCAGGCATTATATACTGACACATGGAGAGCAGGGAGTTACTTCGCAAGTGGAGAACCAGTGTTGACAGGGCCAATTCAATCAGGGTGGATGTAGTCCACTCCCAATAATAGATGAGGAGGTGTCAATTCCAGGACAGGAAAAACTGCTTCTGTAATGAGCCAGCCACTCCCAGTCCCTGTTCAAGCCCAGATTAATGGTGTTATATTTGCAAATGAATTTTAGTTCTGCTGTTTCTCTTTGAAGTCTGTTTCTGAAGTTTTTTTGTTCAATGATAGTGACTTTTAAATCTGTAATAGAATGACCAGGGAGATTGAAGTGTTCACTTACTGGCTTATGTATGTTACCATTCCTGATGTCCAATTTGTGTCCATTTATTCTTTTGTGGAGGGACTGTCTAGTTTGGCCAATGTACATGGCAGAGGGGCATTGCTGGCGCATGCTGGCATATATAACATTAGTGGATGTGCAGGTGAATGAGCCCTTGATGGTGTGGCTGATGTGGTTGGGTCCTCTGATGGTATCGCCAGATTAGATATGGGGACAGATTGGTGTTTCTGTGGTGTGGTGTGTAGTTGCTGGTGAGTATTTGCTTGAGGTTGGGGGGTTGTCTGTAAGCAAGGACGGGCCTGCCTCCCAAGGTCTGAGAGAGTGAAGGATTATTTTCCAGGATAGGTTGTAGAGCATGGATAATGTGCTGGAGAGGTTTTAGCTGGGGGCTGTATGTGATGGCCAGTGGTGTTCTGTTATTGTCCTTGGTGGGCCTGTCCTGGAGTAGGTGATTTCTGGGTACCCATCTTGCTCTGTCAATCTGTTTCCTCACATCCCCAGGTGGGTAGTGTAGTTTTACGAATGCTTAATAAAGATCGTGTAGGTGTTTGTCTCTGTCTGAGGGGTTGTCCTGAAAGTGCAACTTACAAATGTAGCTTTCTTTTTGTTACATAACTGCACTCAAAAAAAAAAAAAAAAAAAAAAAAAAAAAAAGGTAAAACTTCAGAGCCTACAAAGTTCACTCAGTCCTACTTTTTGTTCAGCCAATCGCTCAGACAATACTAATACTGCCCTCTTATTTACAATATCACCAGAAAGTGAGAACAGGCCTTTGCATGGCACTTTTGTAGCCAGCATTGCAAGGTATTTACATGCCAGATATGCTAAACATTCGTATGCCCCTTCATGCTTCAACCACCATTGCAGAGGACATGCTTCCATGCTGATGATGCTTGTTAAAAAAAATGTGTTAATTAAATTTGTGACTGAACTCTTTAGGGGAGAATTATACGTCCCCTGCTCAGTTTTACCCACATTCTGCCATACATTTCATGTTATGGCAGTCTTGGCTGATGACCCAGTGTCACGGACTCACAGATCGTGCCCACTCTTGGCCCTGTGCGGTCCATGGGGGGTGCCCCTTTCAGTGAGACAGCCCTTCTCGGGAGTCCACTCTCTCTCAGGGTCAGGCCCCTCCACCTCCTGGAGCACACCTCTTAGCACGCCTTAGCACTTCAGTCTCTTGCCTCTTCAGGGAGTCCACTTGCTTTGGACCCCTGGGGCCTCCACCCCCCGAAGGGGTTGATGCAACCCTGTTCTCTAGAGCGGAGTGATTCTCAGCCAGCGTAAAACAGGAGAGTTTATTGAGCGACTGAACACAGCACAGGAAACCTGACTCTCAGGCCTGGCCTCCCTCAGCACAGCACATCCCAGTCTCCCCTGCATCCAGGTAGGCTCTGCCTGCTCCCCCTCTCCAGCCTAGAGCCCCCCTGCTTCCCAGCTGGGCATCTGATATCACTGGCCCCAGACCCCACCTCTGTCCATTGTCTTCTTTCCAGGTATACAGGGTCCTCTGGGCCCCCCTGTAAACGTCCGGTGCGGGGGTCGGGCCCTCTCAGGGGCCGTCGGGGGCCAGGCCGCCTCACTACACGGCCTGGATCGGTCTCAGGGTTCCGCCCCTCTGGCAGGGACTAGGCCAAAGGTACACGGCCTCTGTAATGAGCTCCTGCTCTCCGTCAGGGTCCGGCAGTAACTCAGGCCCGGGCTCCGGTCCTCACTGCCGGAGCTGGGGGTTACAAAGTCAGTCAAGCCCCCGCGCTAGCTCAGGGCGGGGCAATAAACAATAGTTCGGGCGCTCAGCTCCGTGGATCCGGAGCTGAGCCCTGACAAACTCAGGACGTCCCAGGCCCTTATTCAGGGGAGGGCAACCCCCAATAGTCCAGGGCGCTCAGAACCTTCCTTCAGGCTGAGCAGTAAAGTCAGGGGTTCAGGCCCGGCCCTCAATCAGGGCGGGGCAACAAACAATAGTCCAGGGGCTCAGGACCTTCCTTCAGGCTGAGCCCAGGCAGGGTTAGTAGCCCCAGGCCCTCAGTCAGGGCGGGGCAACAAACAATAGTTCAGGGGCTCAGGACCCTCCTTCAGGCTGAGCCCAGGCAGGGTTAGTAGCCCCAGGCCCTCAGTCAGGGCGGGGCAACAAACAATAGTTCAGGGGCTCAGGACCTTCCTTCAGGCTGAGCCCAGACAAAGTTAGTAGGCCCAGGCCCTCAGTCAGGGCGGGGCAACAAACAATAGTTCAGGGGTTCGGGTTCAGGTCTGGGTATCAGGAGCTGAGCACGGACAAACTCGGGATGCCCCAGACCCTCAGTCAGGGTGGGGCAACAAGCACTCGTTCAGGGCAGCAAGCAATAGCTCAGTGGCGGTGCCAGAGCGCTGGCTGGAGGGGGAGACTGCCACCCGTTAAGTGGGGTGGCAGGGGGGACACAGGCCCACCCACTCCACTGTGTCCCAGCCCGGGGCCCTAAGAGCGGCAGTCAGTCTGCCGCTGTGTTGGTGGGGTCCTGACCGCAACACACCAACATGGGTTCGCTCTCTGTTGTAGCTAGACTGGGGTCAGCTACCCCCGGGCTGATTTCCATTTCCTCCTCCATTTGTACCTGCTCCCCGCTGGGCTCGGCAACGGGGTCCCACACCATGGGTTCCTCACTTCGCAGAGGGTCGTCCGGGTCGGGTTGCTCCTCCGGTCTCCGGTCAGGGGGGCGCTCGGGCCCCTCCTCGGGGTACCATGCTCGGGGCAAGGGTGGCCAGTCTACCTCGGGGTACCTTGCTTGGGGAAGGCTTGGCCAATCCGCGTCGGGGTACCTGGCTCTGGGGAGGTCCGGTCGGTCGGTGTCCGGGTATCTGGCTCTGGGGCAGCTCGGTCCGTCCGTGTCCGGGTACCTGGCTCTGGGAAGCCTTGGTCTCGCCGGAGCTCGCACCGGCACGTCTGGCCTCTCCGGCTGCTGGGCTCTAACTGAGGGCTGGGGCCTGGCTCTTATACTTCCTGTCCCGCCCCTTGACTTCCGGGGGGCGGGAACAGGTGGCGGTGGCTCCGCCCACTTGGGTGCCAATTCAGGCTCCTCTCCCTCAGGGGCCGTCGGGGCCCAGGCCGCCTCACTACACCCCCCCAGCTGGAAGCGGCTGGTTAGGTCATGGGGTCCTCCCTTCGTAGTCCATTGTCCTCCCACTGGCCAGAACCGGCTGTGACTCCTGAGCTGGGTCTCCGGTGAGGGTTGTCAGGTCACCAGCTGCTGGGGTGTCCCTCCTCCAGGCCATCAGCTGAGGTCCCAAGTTCCCTCTCCGGTTCTCTGCAACAACTCCCTCTCCCCTCACCTCGTTAAGCCAGTAACACCCAGGGCACCGAGTCCCACTCCCTCTGCATGCAAACCATTGGAAAAACCACGAAAAGATAAGAAAATCTCTCACTTCGTCACACCCAGCACACGTTGTTCGTTTTTAGAACACTTTCACTGCAGATTTAACAAAACACAAAGAAGGCACCAATGTGAGATTTGTAAAGACAGCTACAGCAATTGACCCAAGATTTGAGAATCTGAAGTGCCTTCCAAAATCTGAGAAGGACAAGGTATGGAGCATGCTTTCAGAAGTCTTAAAAGAGCAACACTCCGATGTGGAAACTACAGAACCCGAACCACCAAAAAAGAAAATCAACCTTCTGCTGGTGGCATCTGACTCAGATAATGAAAATGAACATGTCGGTCCGCACTGCTTTGGATGGTTTTCAAGCAGAACCCATCAGCATGGACACGTCCTCTGGAATGGTAGTTGAAGCATGAAGGGACATATGAATCTTTAGCGCATCTGGCACATAAATATCTTGCGACCCCCGCTACAACAGGGCCATGAGAACCCCTGTTCTCACTTTCAGGTGATGTAAACAAGAAGCGAGCAGCATTATCTCCTGCAAATGTAAATAAATTTGTTTGTCTGAGCAATTGGCTGAACAAGAAGTAGGACTCAGTGGACTTGTAGGCTCTAAAGTTTTACATGGTTTTATTATTGAATGCTATATTTGTAAATTCACCTTTCATGATAGAGATTGCACTGTAGTACTTGTATTAGGTGAATTGAAAAATACTATTTCTTTTCTTTTTACAGTGCAAACACTTGTAATTAAAAATAAAGTGAGCACTTACACTTCATATTCTGTGTTGTAATTAAAATCAATATATTTGAAAATGTAGAAAACATCCAAAGTATTTAAATAAATGGTATTCATGATTAATCACAATTGATTTTTTAATCGCTTGACAGCTCTAATATTTACACATATCCATTTTATAATTTTTTTTCCTAGTTTTACCATAACACTGACTGACTAGCCAGTTCCAGAAAGCTGAAGATGTCCTGTTCCTCCTTAATAGTCACATGACATCTCCTGATCAGTATCCCTCCTCTCTAGTCTTGCTTCCCAACACCTACTTTCCCCTCATTATTTTAGTCTCTTTACCAAAGTGCTTCAAGAGGCAGGCAGACGAGGAGGCTGTTGGGTCCCCTGGTCCAGCTAAAGCTCTGAAAAAATTTGGAAGAGAATTTAATTTAACCAATGTAATAAATGGTTATTTGTAAGATTTGTAAGTAGCAAATGCTCCAGGATTCAAGACCAAGAATGGGATGTGGGGACATCAGTCACACAGATCCTATAACCAACAAAGTTGCCACTCAGTAAGGGCTTGATCCTGCTCCCATTCAAGTCAGTAGTGCAGGATTCAATCTTATCACTTCCCTCACAGCAGTAAATACATGTACTAAAGAAAGGAAGCAAGTCTTTTGCCTCATCCAGAGAGCTACTCTGAAATGATCACTCCTTCACCCTCTCCTTGCAGCCCCCTGCTGGCAAAGGCCCTCTGCTTGGGTTTTGGGGAACAGGCAATGGTTTCAAATCAGCGTACCTCAAGTGCTATGATGGCACAGAGGGCTTCCAGCATTTCAGCTCCAGTTGAACTGAGCTGATGTCTGGTGTAGACAGCTACAGTTGGTTATCAGTGTTTTTACTGTCCACCACCTACCAGATCTCAGAGAAATCAAAGCCTTAAAACACCAGTGGCCACTGGCATTCTACTCTATACTAGTCCTTCCATAGTTGTGAACAGTGGTGGAAGTAAACTGGTGGTGGCAGAGGTGGGAAGTTTTTGACAAAAGTGCCTAGACTAGACAAGGCCTTAAAGCAGGGGTCTCCAAACTACAGCCCGGGGCTTCCATTTGTCCAGCTCTCCAACCAATAGGGGAGAAGCTAACAGCTGAGTAGGCACGAGCAGGCAGAGGGAGGGGCTGCCAGCAGCAGCTCACACAGGGCAGCAGCACAGCTGAGCTCTGCAGAGGGGTGAGTGCCTCTGGGAGCCAGTGTCCCCCCAAAAGGGGAGCCAACTTAGGGGAGAGTCGTTGTTGCAGCCGAGCAGGCATGGACCCCTGCCTTAGAGTAAAAATATAAACCAGATGCTTAATTACATCTCCAATAAATGGCGTAAAGAAGATGGAAATTAATTTCATAATGGTTAAATTTTAACTACATCACTAATAGAACCAAACAGTATTTGTATGATACAAATGTGAGTTTTTAGAAATAAAATTTAAAAAATGTGAAATGATTTTTAACATATTGACAAATAGTGTGATTTCACAGTACCTGCATCGATTAACTTTTATACCTCATTTAGAGTTTAATGCAACACTCACACAGTCGAGTAGTGTTGTTTTTTAAATAATTTAGCATATATTTAATTTCTTTCACAGTCGTTTCGGCCCCTTCAAAAATCTAATATGGCCCTCGTCTCAAAGTTTGGAGACCCCTGCTTTAAAACATTAACTAATATAGGGTCACTAACAGACTGGTCACTGGCTAGTGCATCTCAGACCACTAGCATCCACTCAAGTGCCTCAGCCCCTCACCATTTCTAGTTTACTGCAAAAGCAGTGGTCTGAGTCATTGTGGGTTGCAAGAGAGTCCAAGGAAAGGATTGCTGCGCTGAGGGGTCCAAGTCAAGAAAAGTCAACTTCAGAATATTTGAGGTAAGGTGGGAATTTTCAGAGCCAAGAGGGAAGAAAGAACATGATAAAAGGGAGAGACGTTTGCTAGGCTCTTCCTCTTTTCCACCTCCATCTACAGACACCACACCTAGTGACTCATACACTGATCAAAGGGGAGAGCCTGGCTGAAGGACAACCAATCAGCCGGTCGTGAGAAGCATCTAAGTTTGTAAGGACACTGAAAGTGTTAAGATCAGCTTAGAATGCGTTTTGCTTTTTCATTTGACCAAATCTGACTTGTTTTGCTTTGACTTATAATCACTTAAAAATCAATCTTTGTAGTTAATAAATCTGTTTATTCTACCTGAAGCAGTGCGTTTGGTTTGAAGCGTGTCAGAGACTCCCCTTGGGATAACAAACCTGGTACATATCAATTTATTTGTTAAATTGACAAACTCATATAAGCTTGCAGTGTCCAGTGGGCATAACTGGACACTGCAAGATGGAGGTTCCTAGGGTTGTGTCTGGGACTGGAGATATTGGCTAGTGTCATTCGGTTGCACAATCTAAGGAGCAGCTTACATGCTGGAGGCTGTGCATGAACAGCCCAGGACTGGGGGTTCTCACAGCAGAGCAGGGTAAGGCTGGCTCCCAGAGTCAAGGATTGGAGTGCCCTAGTATCTGGTCCAGATAACACCAGAGGGGAATGTCACACCCACTTTTTGAATACTGTGTGCAGATCTGGTCACCCTGTCTCTAAAAGGATGTTAGTATTGGAAAAAGTAAAGAGAAAGGCAACAAAAATTATTAGGGGTATGAAACAGCTTCCATCTGAGCAGAGATTAAAAAGACTGGGATTGTACAGCTTGGAAAAGAGACTATGAAGAGGGGATATGATAGAGGGCTATACAATCATGAATGATGTGAAGAAAGTGAATAAGGAAGTGTTCTTTACTCCTTCACATAACAAAAACTAGGTGTCACCCAATGAAATTAATTTGCAACAGGTTTAAAAACAAATGTAAGGAAGTACTTCTTCCCATAATGCACAGTCAATCTGTGGAACTCATTTCCAGGGGATTTTATGAAGGCCAGAAGTATAACTGAGTTCAAAAGAGAATTAGCTAAGTTCATGGAGGATAGGTCCATCAATGGCTATTTGCCAAGATGGTCAGGGACACAACCCCATGCTCTAGGTGTCCCTAATCCTCTAACTACCGGAAGCTGGGACTGGATGAAAAGATTACTCCTGAATCACTCAATAATTGCCCCGTTCAGTTCATTCCCTCTGAAGCATTGGGTACTGGCCACTGTCAGAAGGCAGGATACTGGGCTAAATGGACCTTTGGTCTGACCCAGTATGACCGTTCTTATGTGGTAACTTCCAATGTTCTCTCTTAATTTTTTAGGTCCATGTGTGGAATGAATTTTGTTATGTGCACCAATATGGAGGTGATGTGGAGTGGGGCCGAGGGGTTTGGAGTGTGGGAGGTGGCTCAGAGCTGGGGCAGAGGGTTGGGATGCAGGGGGTGAGGGCTCTGGCGGTGTGGCCAGGGATGAGAGGTTTGGATGCAGGCTGCCCCGGGGCTGTGGCGGGGAGTGAGGACTCCCCCAGCCCTCTCTCATGCCTGTAGCCGGGGGAGGGGTGCCTCTCCCTGGCCACAGCAGTTCCTTGGCCAGGGGAGAGGCACCTGTCCCCCCACCTGCGCAGCCCTTGATAGCCTGCTGCGCAACCGCGCAGCTTAGAGGGAACTTGGGTAACGGCTGTTTACATCACAATGGAAGCTCTAGATTTCATCCCCCCATACACCATGCATCCTCTCACCCACTCTCATTTCCAAGTCTATTGAAGACCTCCCTCCCCATATTTTCTTTCAACATTTGTCCAAAGCTGTGTGAGCTAAAGAGGACTGCTGCCTGCATGACCAATTATTATGCGATCTTTAAGCTAAATTGTGCTGCCTGGCACTTGTGTCTGCCATAAGATTCCCAATGTACTTCACAAACAACAAATTAAGCACTCTGAGAGGTAAAGCAGTTATCACCCACATTTTACTGAAGAAGAAATGGAGGCACCAAAATTAATCGACTTGTCCAAGGCTACACAGGAACTCTCTGGAAGAACTGAAGATATATTTTGACACAAGGCCCATGCCTTAACCACAGACCATCCTTCATTCACAAAAGTGATATTGATTTATAAAGGCACGGTGCAAAACCAACTGTTTGTTAAATTGAAAACATTTTGGCCTTGCAACAAAATACTATTACCTGCATATTATTGGGAAAGAGAATTTGGTGAAAACATTTTGGCCTTGCAACAAAATACTATTACCTGCATATTATTGGGAAAGAGAATTTGGTGTATTTTCAACAAAGGTCTCATATTTCCTATACTTTATTCCTCTGGTCTTTCAGAACACGACATACACTTCCTCAATTTTTGTTTTAGAAGCTCTATCGTTTACAGAGAACCAGTTTCACTTTCTCCAAGATGTGCTTTGTCCTTTCTTACAGCATGCAACAAAGTTTTTTTAAATGGATAATATACACACACACGAGACCCAAGCTTGCCATGAAAAACTCACATTTATTTGATTAAACAAAAATAAAATAAACTGCATAGGAACATTTTAAAGTCCAGAGAGACACTGACTTTGTTTTAAGGCTGCCAGTAGCTGATACATCATCTCCTTGCTACATCCTTCAGCCTTCTCTATGGACCACAAAGATACATTCAGAAGCCTCCAGTAACACAAGAGTTCTCTAACATTGTTAGTTTGTTCTACATAACAGTTTGCCCATAACCTGTCATGCTTTCTTCTTTGCAGTACGTAACATTTTAAGTTACAAAGCCCAGCAATTTTTGTCTAAATAGACAAGTGAACCCTTTTTTGGATGGTGGGGGTTGTGTTAATGGAAGGGTTTTTTTGACATGACCTGTTCCATTAACAGTTATAAATGCTCTGTTTTTAATGAGCTGCTCAGAGCAATGTCTGTCCCACTGAGCACTTTTTCTTATTAGGAAAACAGCATGCTTAATCACTAAAATAGAAAAGTAGAGTCCAGCAGAACAGGAAACTACAAGAGCAATTGACTCAAGATGCACAACTTCCAAGAACTGACAGAATCATTCTCGAAGCTCATGGCATTACTGTGCTGAACTATATCAAGATGACAGTACTTCTAATTTGGTAATTACATTTTATAAGATGGGCTTGTATCTACAGTAAATCAAGCGAGGACTTAAACTGTCTACAGAATTTGTTACATTGGTCTTAATTGGATAGAGCTTCCATTTGTTTTTGATGTTTCCAATTTCACTGAAACTATGCCTCAACAAAGGACCAAATTAAATGGTATGTACGGGCCCTCACTCTTTTTACTTAAAATGCATCAACCACTAACCAAGATAGGCATGACAAGTAATGCACAATACAAACAATAGTCACATACAGTAAGAACCCACCCCTCCCCCCGCCAATTTGGGTGACTAAACACACCTTACAAACTAGTTAAAAACTTTTTAGTCATTTTAGGAGGAAAAAAAAGCAAAACTCAGAAACAAGACATCAGTAGGAAACTAGTACATAGACTGAGAAGTATTCTACAAACCTATAAAGGAGTTTACTGGTCTGGTAGTTTAAAGAAAGGTATCTACCCTACTTCACTACATAGACACGTAACATTCAGTCAGTAAGGCTCTGTAAAAAGAGCTTTAAAACAAAAATATCTACCTGAGTTTGTAAGCTGATACAATCATTAAGAGAAGGTCTAAGACCATGCAGGTACACAAATCTTTTTTAGAACCATTATTGGTTAAACCATGATGGAAAAAGATGCCAAATTGGCTTGTTAACCCGTAAGATCACTTAAAAAGACATCAAGGTACATTTTCCACCATAACATTTACCAAACCCAACACAGCATATAACCATTAGTGGTTTTCTGTACCCACTCTTCTAACTTTTATCACTCAACAATGACTAGGGGAGAAAAACAAGAATTTTTAATACAGTAATCTGATAATGTGCTTCTCTAAACTTTACTCCACATGTAAAATAACGGGTCTGTTGAACGCCACTATTAAAGTCAAATAAAAACCCAACACAACGGCTGCCTCTGGTAAGAACATTCAATCTGAATTGCCTTCCAGGAACAGGAACTTGGTTACACTGTCATGGTGGAAAACATCCCGTTGCATCAAGAAAACTACATATACAATCACCAAGTCAAAGAATCAATCTCATTCCCTTCAAGCATTTGGTATAGCATTGCGTTTAAAGAAATTATACCCTTAGAGTCTTTTCTGACAGGATACATTTGTAGGCATGCAAAAATAGATAAAATATTTTTCTCTTGTAGAGAGAAGACCTAAAGGTCTTAAGGACATAAGAACTCTGCAAATAAAGACACAAAGTATGTCATGTCAACCAGTAGTGTCATAATACTGAAAAAAAAAAATAGTTTCAGTTTGCATAATTTCTAGTGAAAATGAGTCAAACTTACAGGAGGATGATTAGAATCAATTTGCCTGAGTGTACGAATATTTGGTTTTATTTACAGTTCTTTAGCAAGGGCAGCCTAATATTTCCACAGGGAGGCAACAACAACAACAAAATAGCCACTTGTACACATCTAATATTTCCATTTAAACAAAAATGCGTATCCTACAGGCAGGATGTACCCTTCCCCTGCATGCAGACTAACACTTTCTTCTGAGACCTGTCTGATACTACATTGAGGTAGATGCTTTACTTCTCCATGGTGAGGTAGAACTTTAAGAAACAAAAACAGTTGGGTCTCTATTTGTGCATTCTGTACCACAGCAAACTGGGTTCCACTGATCTCCAAAGGACTCAAGGACCTGAGGTACAATATTTGTCTAACGCAAGTACCAGTGTTTAATTTTTTAGACAGCTCCAAACTGTTTGTCTAAACATCTCTATTTTTATTTTTTAAATACCCTATTACCTTTTGGCACCATTTGGATACACTCCTTTCACAAATAAAAATAAAAACACTTTGGCACATTTTTTTTAAAACCAGAACTGAACATAGAAATTTTATGATCTTCAAAAGAAATAAAACATATGGCTGGATCAAGCCTAAAGACTGCTCTTGAAATAAATTAATTTGGCTTAACTATAACTAAACAGACTGAGTCGATCGCCAGCAATTCCAATGGAATGCCACAACGAAGTGCCTTCTTCTGTTTCCAACTTGATTATTTTTGGCCCTCATATACACTAAATTTTAGGTTTTTCCCTCTTTATGGTATGCACTTGTGGGCTTCCCCATATAAGTTATACTTAAAGGGTACAAATTAAAGGAGTGACTTACCGGAGGGTACTGCATCATCTAGCACCATGGCTGCCTCATAAGCCCTCAGCCAGGACATCACTGAAACTCTCACTAAAACAGTTTTGAAATAACAGGACTGCTTCATATGGCTGAATTAGGAGATGATGAGAGTTAACTGATGATAACATTTCACAAAGCGAAAATTTACTGACAGCCAACATTGATTTAACCTGGCACAGTTAAATTCCTTTGGGAGCATTCAGTGCACAAGTCTGTAGATCCAAATCTGTTATTCTTCTCCAAAGCTAGAGACTGGAGGTGGGGGTGAAGAGATAACCAACCTTCTCCTTCCCCTAATCCACTACCACCAGTTCAGGAGATTATACTGAACAGTTTAAGAAAATTCAGGAGTTTGCAACCCAGTGTCAGACCTTTGCTTACCTTTCCTACACTCCTGTCCTGTATGTCTATTCGCCTATTTTCTACATGTATCAGGACAGTGGAAGCGTTATCCAACAATTGTCCATGAACATACATAGAACAAACGTTGAGCCAGATTTGAAATCCTACCAATTACATACCAAATAAACAAGCCCCTATGGGGCATATGATGTTGGCATTAAACTTTTCCTATAATATTACACTACTTACTCATTGCATTATAAGCACTCCATTTTATAAGCTACACTAATATTTTTCAATGAGAGCAAGTGTGCTTAGCACTATCTATTACAGTAACAGTATAGGAAATCATTTGGGTAGCCACACAGCTTTTTTTTTTTTTTTTAAACAAAAGCCTCCCAACGTGATGTGAAACACTTTGAAGTCAAATAGTCTTGTTTGAGCTGTAAGCAGATCCAGTAAATTAAGTAAACAGCAACTGTAAAGGAAGACATTGTGCCTCCCCCAAATAAAGACAGGTGTGTGGCCTTCCCCAGTCTTGTGCAGTAACATAATATGACATGGTGAAAGTCAATGGAAATTCCACCAGCCTTCACATCTCTATACTATATAGTGATGGAGATAAACAAGAAGAATTTTTCTGCAATTCAACTCAAAGCATGCCAGGAGCAGTTAAATACTTTAAAAAAAAATGCCTGGGGGATGGGGAGGGGGGCACGCAGGGAGAACAGAAAATACAAAAGGGCAGCATCAACAAGCATTAAGCGTAATAGCTTTTCTGACATAATCCAGCAGTGGCAACCACAAAGGTCAAGGTAAAAAGGCCAAGCATTTTTAATAAGACAAAGAGGTGAAATGGAAGGATTCTGCAAACTGTCAAATTAAAGCTTTCAACCGGTTATCTTTGGTATCTAGGTCTCGGAGTCTAATTTGTTTTCACAGCCAAGTTACAAATAATTCTCTCAGTGAAAAACACAGAAAAACACACAAACAAACAATATCAACTTCCCCAGGCTACCACAAAAGGAAGGAAAGTGGGCTGTGAAAGCTAAAAGGAGTAATTTGCTTTCTATTACACACGAATTCTGAAGAGCCATATACAAGTTTAATGACCGATCTCTCTAAAAGATTATCTTGGATTTTGTTTTAAAACAACAACAACACTATCCCTAAAATTAAGCCCAGCCGATACCCATTGCTGAGCATTTGCTTCATGAGGTGTTAGCTGAAAGTAGCATAGTTACATTATCCTGTGTAATTTAGAGGTTTTTCTGTTTTAAAAGTGTTCTTGTGATCTCACTGCCTCCCTCTTCATTGTCCACCTCTTAAAATCCTCACCTTCCTAAGTGGCTGCTGTCATAAGCCTGGACAAATTATTAGGATTTCTAAAAACAGGAAATGAATTTCTTGGAAATGTTATAGTAATAGGGAAAGCAGTGGAAGCAAGTGAAAGTGCACCTTGAAATTTCTTATTAATATGAAAAGAGTCCTTCAATTTTTCAGATTGCTTGTGTATGTGGTGGCTGGAGGAAGAGATGAACCCTTTCTCCTTCAGCCTTTTAGTTAATAACCTTGCTTCTCAATCAGGGCTCTTCTCTTGCTGGAATTGATAACACTAATCTTACACCACTGCAGAGGGGAAAAAAAACTAATTGATGCATGAACTCTTCAATTTCTGCATAGTGCAAAAACTCTCCACCCCCTATATTAGCCTTTATGGTTTGCCAATACCAGTCCTATCCAGAAGGCAAGGCAATTTCTCAAGAGTCCATGTCAACATCAATAGCTAACATATTAAGATGCAAGCTATTGAAATGTGGACTGTAATCCACTAAGGAATCAAATTCCCATGGCTTGGTAACCAAAGCCCCTCCTCAAAATCTCAGCTGCTCAGAAAAACAAGAAATTCCTATCCCCATTGGAGCTAAGTTTTGCAGTTTATAGAGTTTAAAGAATCTGGCTAGTATAGTTTTTAGACGCTGTCACCATTTTAAATGCAGTTTTTCGGTGATGCCATGGAATGACAATGCCGAGCTTTTATATGGCTCCATTTTGCCTCATGCTGGCTACCTTTCACCAGGGGCCATTAAGAATGCCTGTACATTAAAAAATGTTCTTCGAACCTTTCAATCCAACTTTTTTTTTTTTTTTTTTAGGGGAGGAATGAAGGAAAAAGAAAACAAAAAGTTCAGCTGATGTCACTGACTGGTTTTGTGATCTGATTTTTTAAAAATGTGGACTTCTCTGAAATGCACCCTGAATTTCCAAAGTTGTGCTTTATTGTTTATTTTTGGGAAAATTTACTTTGTCCTGACAAACCTATTAATCTTTACTCCCCTAACTAAAGCCTTTATGGGAACAAAACAAAACAAAAACAAAAAACCCCACAGCCATTTCACATGAAACAAATTTTAACTCCAGGGTTCAATTCTTCCCTGTTTTGATGCTCCTTGTAACAGGCATCGATACACATAACAGTGACATACATACAATGGAAGGAAGAATGGAACCTTGTTTTTAAAATGTGACTAATAATCAGACAAAAGGCTATAAAGAAATTATAGAATAGAGAACACATTACAGAAAGTCCTGCTTTTTTCATTAAACTTTTTATGACAACTACACTAAGTCACCAAAAATGACTTCCCCCCCTCCCCAAGAAATTTGTGCATTTTCACAGGGGCTTCACTTTGTGCTGTAGGATTACTGCATTTTTCAAAACACATATGCAAAAAAGCAAACTTGCTTTTCCTGACTAGTGAACCCCACCCACTTCCACAAAAAGATCAAAGTCTTCTGGGAACAAGACACTATGTTGAACAATAAATCAAACACAATGAGGTATAAAAAGGAGAACAGGAAAAAGTTCTCTGCTGCAGCAGCATTTAAAAAAACAAAAACAAAACAAAAACCCCCAAAAACCCTCCCCCCGCAAAAACCACAGTACGATCAAGAACACAAATCTTCTACAAATATCTAATGCTACTGATTTCCCCCCCCCCTTTAAAAAAATTATAGAGCGCCTTTTTGGCTTCGTCTACAGAATTCATCACGCAACCACCTAATGTGCACAGCAACACATGTTTGTGCATGATGCCCCATGTGGGGAAGAGGTAAAACTTACTGCTGGGGGGCAGGGTGGGGGAGAAGAGGAGGAGAGAGAGGGAGAACACAAAGATAATGAGGTAGATAGAATTTATAACTTTACAGGATCACTCCCTGCAGAAAAGATAAGTACATTCATCTGTAAAAAATTAAAGATGAGGTAGGTTTGAATTAACGTTGTATTTTTTCGTTCTCTTAAAAAGAATTTCCCTGAGACAGTTTCTTCCTAATTCAGATAACACAGATTAGAAGACGAGAATTCGATTGTTTCCGAAGTCAACCACAACAATCATGCCATCAGGGGTGACAGCTATACCTGAAGGTCGGTCCATCTGACCAAAGCCACTTCCCTGAGTGCCAAATTTGCATAAAAAACTACCATTTGACTCAAATATCTGCACTCGGTGGTTCCTAGAATCGGCCACAATGATGCGCCCTTCTTGATCCACAGCCACGCCTTGTGGGCGCAGGAACTGGCCATTGCTGGTGCCTTCTGACCCAAGGAAGCGTGCTGACTGGCAATCTGGATGGATGACCAGGAGGCGATGGTTGTTGAAATCTGTCACTACCAGATGGCCTTCATGATTGAAAGTCACACCCCTTGGAGAATCAAAGTGCTTCCAGAGTGCCCCTTCGAAGCCATATTTATTCAGAAACACACCATCAGGTCCAAACAGTTGAATCCGATGGTTTCTCGTGTCAGAGACCAGGATTTTGCCCTCGGCGTTGACTGCCACATCCCATGGGTAATTGAATTGCCCATTCTTGGTTCCCTTTTCCCCGAATTTCAGAATGAACTGCCCATCAAATGTAAAGATCTGGATGCGATGATTATCCTTGTCAGCCACGACAATCCTACGCGAGATATCACAGGCAACACCAGCAGGGCGATCGAACTGACCAGGTCTGGAACCCAAGGTGCCAAATTTGTGGTGAAAGGTGCCACAGGGCTTAAACACCTGAATGCGGTTATTACTGCGATCAGCAACCATGATGTACCCTTCCTTGTCTACGCAAACTCCCCAGGGGCGACAGAGCTTGCCATCGTTGTCTCCCTCGCTGCCAAATGAAAGCCCTGGTAGTCCAATGCCAATGTAACTGCGCCCAGATTTTACCATGACCTTGAACGGGCTGTTCTCTATGTGCTGGTTGCACATCATGACAGAGACTAGATGCTCTCCCTCCAGCTGTGGTCTGTAACTGACCAGGTATGTTCCATTCTGCTGATCATTGACATCTGCACCAAATAGGTTTCCATCAGGGCCCATCACCACTGCAGAGATCATATCGCCCCCTGAAAGGCGTGGTTCACCATCATGGTCATAGCCTATCACTGTGAAGGAGGCCGCTTTGCCCTGTAGTGCACGTTTGAGACCTTCCCCAGTGGCTTTGGTCAGAGGAGCAAAGGCCCCACTGCTGACAAACCCCATTGATTTAATGGCCATATACAGAGCCTGGTCAGGAGGAGTGAACATGACTCTGTCATCCTCCTGCGGCTGTAGAAGGCCTCTCACATTCTTCAGTTCCTGCACTTGAGCCAGCATGCGATCCCGAGCCAGGAGAATATCCATGCTACGACCCTCCTCTAGGACCTGCTGAACTGCACTAATAGTGTTGTCCAGTTTATTTAGATTCTGACGCAACTTTTCAACTTGCAGGTAAAGGGACTTGGCTTTGACTTGACGAATCTTTTCCACCTTAAAAACAAACAAAACAAACCCATTATATTTATATTAAAAGACAGCTAGCAGTTCAGAAATATTTTTCTAGTGTTGCTTTCCTAATTCCTATATAAAATTGTAGTGTAGTTGCCACAGGGATGTTAGGAGATTATGAATGGATGGGGAAGTGGTTTACAGGACAAACTCTCTATTTTCCTCACATAGACCACATCTTCATAATTAGGGGAAATGTGGATGCTTATTGCAAAATGAACCTGCTGAGAATCACTGGTCCCTCCTCTGACAAATATAGCCTTACTTAAAAGCAACACACACTTCTGCCATGAAGTTTTGCTGCATTAGTTTGCTATTTAAAAGAAAGGTCATTATTATTATTAAACTAAAAAATAGTCTCCTTGCTTTGCAATTGTCCCATCTTCCAGTCACAGGGAGCACTAAGTGACTGGCATAATAGGATTTATAGGCAGAGTGACAATTTTTTTTTCAGTTTATATATATCTAAATATATAAAAGGGTGTCATAAGGAGGAGGGAGAGAACTTGTTCACCTTAGCCTCTAAGGATAGAACCAGAAACAATGGGTTTAAACTGCAGCAAGGGAGGTCTAGGTTGGACATTAGGAAAAAGTTCCTAACTGTCAGGGTGGTTAAACACTGGAACAAATTGCCTAGGGAGGTTGTGGAATCTCCGTCTCTGGAGATATTTAAGAATAGGTTAGATAAATGTCTATCAGGGATGGTCTAGACAGTATCTGGTCCTGCCATGCGGACAGGGGACTGGACTCGATGACCTCTCGAGGTCCCGTCCAGTCCTATAATCTATGAATCTATATAGATTTTCATATTCTTCAGTACTTTAGAAATCCACTCAAGATGTTAATGGCAAAAACACAGGCCTTGGAAAGTTAATGAAATGTGTAATCACTTCATTGTTGCAGAGTGTACCTCCAGCATCAGTTATGCAGCCAAGCAAACATTCAGAAATTTCAGCTAGTGTATCCATCTGGTCAATGCGCATCATGTTTGAGGACTGCAGTTATATGTTTGCTTGACTGTTTAACAGATGAAGGAAGAAGTTCTGCAATGGAAGTGTGGACATGTGTTATTAAACTTACAAGGCAGGCAGTTTCTGCCAAGTGTGTTTTCAACATGGACATTTTAAAAAGATTCTCATCCCTTCCTTTGAACAGCTCCCTAAGGCCTAATATTCAAAAGTGACTAGAAAGTCACTAATCACTTCTGAAAAGTTAGGCCTAAAATGCTACTTACATTTTTTTTTTTCTGGATGTACTGAGTTAAAAGAAAAACTTCGACAAAGCTGTCAGCAGTTGGTCATTTCCTCTTTTACAAATACATTTCAAAAAAAGCTAACTATTTTAAAATTAATTCTGGTGTCTGCACATGTGGAATCACACCTGTACAAAGGAGTGTTGGGAAGTGGTAAAAAAATATTCTCTGCCATTTTTTTTTTTTGTTTAGTTTTTTAAAATGAGGAAAATCAAAAGCTTAGTTCATGTCACAATAGCAACATTAAAAATTTAGAATGTGTAGCTTATCGAAGTGATGTTTGTTTTTCTGAAATAGAAATGTGCTAAAAATATAAGTGAAGAACATGTTGTTGGGCCTAAGTTTGGGGCTTGACAACAGTGAGGACTAATGCTGGGTGAAATAAGTGAGACAGCTTAGAAGCAAGTTGGAGATAAGTTAGGAAATAACCCCAGGTCATGTTGTAAACATATTTTGGTCCTTACTTGTTTTTAATAAAATGCTAATATTTTTGAAAACGTTACATTGATAGTTATTGATATGTTTTTATTCCGATGCTAATGAAAGTATTTAATGTTAAATAGCCAATGAGAAAATAGAAAATATTTAATTATGGTAAAAAAGGTGGATTTAATGCTAATTAAACTGTTATTATAATTGATTATAAAAAGAATACTACACTGATTTTAGATAGGCACACCCATCCAGCAGAGAAAGGTTTATACCCATTCTTCTCATTCAGGGGCTGATCACCTCGGGATGGATCGTTTCACCTTAGAACGGGAGTATAAATGCAGTGAATGGTTACATAGTGAAGCCTGTTTATTTCATATAAAATAGTTAGTTGAGCAAAGTCTTTAATTTTATCACTTGTGTCATTTACAGTCCTCCACTAAATTGTCTGGAGGCTTGAACTGAGAAGGAACACAGGCAGGAGGCACATATTTTAAAGCAGGTTTCCGCATAATCCAGTACCTGCATGGGGGGGACGGGGGGCGCGAGGGGAAGAGGGAGAGAAAAAGAGAGAAATGACTCACGCTGAGCAAAACTCCCCCTCAAAACCCCAATTCTACTCTTAAAACTATAAAACAACCATAAAAACAATAAACCACTCTAAAACTAGCTGTGTACAACTGTATATTTTTTAAGTGCATTACACGCAAAAGAGGACACTAACAGTTCCAACCCAGACCATGCAGCAGCAAGAAGGAACTGGAAATGCAGTTGGTCTGTCCCGCCCTTTATCACCTTGGACGAAACCATGAGGCAAGACAAGGGCTCAGCACGGACCAATGGACACTACTAATTTCAAAATCTCCAGCTGCAGATGCATGGTGCGCATGCATGAATCCTCAGTGGACTATAATAGGGACCATCACTTAAAGTAGTAGTCAGAATTCCTCTGTTTAATAACTGAACTAGGGTTACCATATTTAAAAAATAAAAAATGAGGACACTCCGCAGGCCCTAGCCCCGCCCCTTCCCACCCCCGGCCCCGCCCAACTCCGCCCTTTCCCCGCCCCTTCCCCAAAGTCCCCGCCCTAACTCCCCCTCCTCCCTCCCAGCCAAGTGAAAAGGGCTGCCCGAGCGCTACCGGCTTTACAGTTTGCCGGGCAGCCTCCAGACCCTGCGCCCCCGGCCGGCGCTTCCCCAGCACAGTTGGAGCCCGGGAGGGGAAGCGCCCAGCCGGGGGCGCAGGGTCTTGAGGCTGCCCGGCAAACCATGAAGCCGGTAGTGCTCGGGCTTTGGGCAGCCCCTATGCCTCCGGACCCTGCGCCCCCGGCCGGGCACTTCTCCTCCCCGGCTCCAGCTGCTCTGCTCCTCCCCGGACTCAGACTTTGGCTCTGTTTAAGAGCCAAGCTGCCTGAGCCAGCGCTACCGGCTTCGGGCAGCCCCCTTGCCTCCGGACCCCGAGCCACCGGCTGGGCACTTCTCCTCCCCGGCTCCAGCTGCTCTGCTCCAGCGGTGCAGGGTCCGGAGGCACGGGGGCTGCCCGAAGCCAGTAGCGCTGGCTCGGGCAGCTTGGCTCTTAAACAGAGCCAAAGTCTGAGTCCGGGGAGGAGCAGAGCAGCCGCGGGAGAGGAAGTGCCCAGACGGTATTTTTCCCTGACATGTTCGGCTTTTTGTCAATTCCCCCCGGACGGGGGTTTGATTGCCGAAAAGCCGGACATGTCCGGGAAAAACCGGACATATGGTAGGGTTACCATTCGTCCGGATTTACCCGGACATGTCCTCCTTTTTGTGCTAAAAATAGCGTCCGGGGGGAATTTGTAAAGCACTCACAATGTCCGGGATTTCCCCCCTCCCCCGGAGCAGCTGGGAGGGCTGCAGGAAAGTCCCGGGCTGGACTCCGGAGCAGCTGGAGAGGAGCTCCACCCTGCATTCTGAGCAAGTGTCTCAGCACAAAGTGCAGCCCTCCCCTTTTGCAACTGGGAGCGGTTACTGCCATGCAGCGTAGCAAAACGGGAGCGAGAGCACTTTGTGCTGATACAAGGGCAGCTCTCCCCTGCAACCCGGTCCGGGCCAGGGACCGGGTTTTGTTGTGCAGGGCCAGGGACCGGGTTTTGTTGTGCTGGGGAGCTTAGCCACGTGTCCGGCTCGCACAGAGCCCAACACCCTGTTCTGAGCAGCAGGGTAAGGGGGGCAGGAGAAGGGGCAGGGAGGTTCTGGAGGGGGCAGTCAAGAAACGGGGGGGGGGCTTTTTGGGGGGAGTAGAGAAAGTTTTGGGCAGTCAGGGTACAGGTAGGGTCCTGGTGGGCAGTTGGGGGGGGGGGTCTTAGGAGGGGGCAGTTAGGGGACAAGGAACAGGGAGTCTTAGGTAGGGGGTGGGGTTCTGGAGGGAAGTTAGGAGCAGGGGTCCCAGGAGGGGGCAGTCAGGGGACAAGGAGCGGGGGGGTAGGGGGCTGGGAGTTCTGGGGGGGAGCTGTCAGGGGGCAGGAGTGCGGAGAGGGATCGGAGCAGTCAGGGGACAGGGAGCAGAGGGGTTTAGATGGGTTGGGAGTTCTGGGGGGGAGCTGTCAGGGGGCAGGAGTGGGGAGAGGGATCGGAGCAGTCGGGACAGGGAGCAGAGGGGTTTAGATGGGTTGGGAGTTCTGGGGGGGCTGTCAGGGGGTGGGGAGTGGTTGGATGGGGCGTGGGAGTCCCAGGGGTCTGTCTGGGGGTGGGGGTGTGGATAAAGGTTGGGGCAGTCAGGGGACAAGAGGCAGGGAGGCTTAGATAGTCCTGGGGGGCAGTTAGGGGTCCCAGGAGGGGGTAGTCAGGGGACAAGGAACGGGGGGAGGGTTGGGAGGTCAGGGGGGGCGGGAAGTGGGAGGGGCAGGGGCGGGGCTAGGGCGGGGCTCCTCCCGTCCTCTTTTTTGCTCGCTGAAATATGGTAACCCTAACATATGGTAACCCTAACTGAACAAGTCCTGTTCCAAGAGCTGTACAGTGCTGCTGCAGGGCCACGTAGAAGTCCGACAGAAACTAAATTTCAAAATTTCACTGTGAACCAGAAATCCTGTGTTTTGGCCAGCTCTGTTTGTGGATCCAGCAATAATCAGGGCTACTGCATTTCCTATTCATTCCTATGTGACAGTACATTTTTGTTCTTAAAAGTACACATTTCGAATCTAATGGATATATATTTATTACGAGCCAGATTCTACCATCCTCATTCATGTTGAAACTACCTTAATCCTCAACTCGATTTTAAAATGGGATTACCTGTGTTGTAAATACCACTCAAAATACAACTCAACACAAGGGTATCATACCATTGCCCTAATCTAATTTAAAGACAGGTCAGATTTCCATCTTAAAAGTTTAATTGTTAGTAATTAGAACAGATAAATATACCTCTATAAAAAGCTTTTTACCTTCCACAGCAGCTCACACTCCCGTTCTTCCAGGGCCTTCTTATGTCGAGATGTCATAGCTTTGACTTCAGACTGCACCACCTTTGCTTTCATCTCAACCTGCTCTGCCACAGCTTGGGCCTGTTCAATACTCAGCTGGAGAATAAACAGAACACACACATTGCTTAGTCAAACCAATTTAAGTTGCATGAGGTGATGGCTCTTACATTTAACCCAATGCCTCCAGCACTAGAACAGAAACAGGTCAATGTGCTCTCATAATGCTGCTGTAGGACAAAGTTCAAGGCAGTTGTTTTCATGTAGTTTTCCTGAGTGCATGTCAGTTTCACATATTAGATGTTGGAATTTATACAAAATTCACTACATAGGACCAAATTCTTCCCCAATATAGCCTGTGCAAACCCCACTGATACCAGTGGAGTTGCACAGGATTCAAGTTAATGTACAATTTGGTCCAGTATGCACATCTTAAGTTCGATATCAAACCTACATTCTTTAGACATGTATGTTGAGAATCCAAAATGACCTTCTTATCCCCAAGTATTTTAGACTAACAATACATTTACTACAGGATACAAGTCTAGTCTTCTAGTAAGACTTCTGTTTTCCACTAATGCAGAGATCCCCAAAGTGTGGAACATGCCCCCACGGGGGGGCCTGAAGGAACATCTGGGAGGAGGGGGCCCAGGCCAGCCCCCACAGGGGTAGGGAGGGAGCGTCACCCAGCCCTTTCCTGCCCCCAGCTCTACTCTGGTCCTGCTCCCAGCCCCACTCCCAGCCTCGGCTTCATTCCTTGCTGGGAGCAAGGCTGGGAGCGGAGCTGCACCTTGCTGCAGGCCAGACTGCTGGCCCCAACCACAGCCCAGCTCTGGCTCTGCTCCCACCCCCAACCTCAGCGCCTGGTATGGCCCCAGACCCACCCCCAGCCTCAGCCCCCTTCCCATTGTCCACATTTCCACCACCACCACCCTGAGCCACAGCCTTGCTCCTGGCCCTGGGCAGGGTGGGGGCATGGACAGGGGTAAAGGGGGCTGTGACCCTCAGAAGTTTGGGGACCACTGTACTAATGGATGCCATTTCTATGCAAGTCAATTATATGTAGACAGCAATACTTTTTATATATGACTTGGAGAAAGGAGTGGTGGCACATGAAAATAAAAGTAAGTCTATTGACACTTTAAAACTGGGGAGACATGAGCAAGTCTTAGATAAAGACTGAAATGTCAAGTCCTCTAGACACAAGTGTAGTCAACTTTCCTGTTCTATATTTAATAAAGTGAAACTATCAGCATTTATACAATGCAGTCAGAGAAGTGTTGTGCAAACATTAAAAAGGAGAGTCAACTTAGAAGGCACACTTGGAGCCAACAAGAGATAGAAATAAATTCAGACAAGTGACACCTAAAAATTACTGTAATTGAAAATTTAGAAAAAATGTGTTTTATCTGTGCATTTGACAGCACTTTGTCTCCCCAATATAGCAGGTCAGTCGTTTCTTCCTGTTTGTTGTTCACACACCAAGAGGGGAGAGCTATTTTGTATCTTTAAAACATATACAAATAAAAATTGGCAGGGCAACTTGAGGGCGTCTGTAGTCCCAGAAAAACAAAACAAAATCCCCGAACAAGTTAATTTGACTATATTAAATTAAAAATTAAGCCTCACACAATTAACTCACAGAGACATCACCCGACCCCACCCCACAGAAGTTAAGTACCAATTTTACAGATAGGTAGTGAATCACAGTAGCTAAAAGATATGCTTGAAGTCAGACTGAGAGGCTGCATCTACAATAGGAAAGTCAGGAGCCATAAGGCTGTGCCATCTAAAGTAACATAGGCAAGGCCAGTGGCAAAGCCTGAAGTAGACCCAGAAGTTCATGAATTACAAGTTTGCATTTTTAAAATCAAGGCTCCTTAAAACAGAACTACTATAGTGGTGGTGGTAGGACTGGGACATTCTTAAACTTGGGACTTCTATTATTTGGCTGGAGATAGTTTTCTGCAAGGCTGGATTACTAGGCAGCAACATCTCTGCATTGTGATAGCTGGAGGTTTGCAATGGAGAAAAATATCTAAATGAAAGCTTAGCATTTGCAAAATATTGCAAAATGAAGCAAAAAATTATGATCAGATCTTCCTATGCTCACAATTTGTTCCTGTTGCAGATAGGGGAGTTTTTTCTTTGGGTCAGAATAAAAATATTGTACAATTTCTCATACAGAGAAAAATCCTGGCATATGTCAGAAAGCATCAGCCACTACTGAACTACACGGGGAAACGTGCATTGTTCTGTCAAAGGGCTAGGGCTAGCTTAGGCTTTGCTTTAAAAAAGTTAATGCCTACTGAGCATGCTCAGAAGTGTTTTTTCAGATTATTATTTTCCTCCAAGCCTATTCCTGTATGTATCTAAAGATAGCAATATTAAAAGTTCACTACTGTCAGCTGTGTGATTAAAATGACTATTCCCCTTTTCTCCCTAACTCTGCCACTCACCACCACCATTTTTTCCATCCCTGCATAAAGCAAAAAGACAATTTTTTGGTCAAACTTTTGGCAGAGACATATCATGGAGATATCAGTTCCATAGTAGTTTTCAGAAACTTATTTTGTGCCTCTTCACTTATATTTTACACTACCAAGCAAAACCCATATATTTCCCCCAAGATTGGAAGTTCTTTTAACATGGTCAGTGCTTTTTGACAACAAATCAATAAGGCAATAATGAAGATGTATTAATTTCTGACAATCATGGCTCTAAGTTTACCCAACTGAAACTACAATGTGCCTCGTTTATCCTAATCAAAAGAATCTGCCTTCTGCTACCCAGTACTGTGGTTTTGGTATTTTATGATCACTTCAAGTTCTTGCATAGATATGGTCAGAGTTGGCACTTGTGGCCCTGTTGACCTCCAATATACATCACTATAGCAACTTGACAATCAAAGATTTCACCCACTTTCATTTAAAAAATGCAATCACTGTGTGATAGATTAAGAGTTTATTTTTCTAAAAATGTACAGATTGAAGGCCATGTGAACATCTAGATAACATTACTTTTCCTTAGGATACAAGGATAGTTAGAATGCAGACAAGGCAATTTCCTACTATCCGTGAAGGACTGTTCAATTTCACAATAAAAGTACACTCCTTTCTAAATACCATTTTTAGAAGCATGGAAGGTGCAATACACCAGGGTTGTATGGTTAGGGCCTCATGTTTTGACAGCTGAGTCTAATAATCCTCAGAAATTCAATCCTGAGAAACAGAATAGAGAAAGTGTTGTAAGTAGCTGTCTATCTAGTAAGGGCTTCAAACTAGATATAGAGTCTTGAGGTAATGGTCATTGGATGGGTTGGTAGGGAAGTTGTTTATAGAATCTTATGACATCTGGATCAAATCTGACTTGGGTTACAAACTTTTAAGAACATCACTTTCAGTAAAAGACTGTCATGCTAGAACTCTATAATCTGATTATAAATGTAGGTAACATCTAAATTTAAGACAAGGGGAGCAATATTCCTAACTGGTAGAAGATCTCCTTGATAAGAGTAGAGAGGAAGTTACTTTAAAAAGGAAACTGCACAAAAGGGGATATTGATGTTCCAGGCACCTAAATTCAGTCTCTCAAAGCCTGGATAACAGTCCAAATTAACAAATATTCTGTGTTGTAGGAACAGTGGAGATTCTGTGGCTCAGCAGATTAGGTCAAGGAACTGCAGCCTCAGAGAGAATGGAGTGATGAGGGGGATTCTGAGAAAGATGCATAGAGATGGGAGGAGCCCATTTTTATTCCTGTAATCACAGTCTGCTTGTCTGTGAGCTCTCCCACAGAAACAAGACAGAGCTCCCCTTCAACGAAAGGGCTGGAATATGTGGGTTAGATGAGAAGCAAGTTCTACTTCTTCTTAGAAGTCTGCTTTAGACAGCCTTCCAAGGGGTCTCTGAGAACTAAGAACCAGCTGCGTTGGCCAACTGAATAGTTTAGAAGAAGATGATTCTAGTTTTACATTTAAACAAACAAACAAACAATAAAATTAAAGAGGATCTGAAAGCAAGTGCTCACCAGAAGGCATACATAACTCTCCTGTGAAGCTACGGTGGCAGAGCCAGATTAATTCAGTCCTAGTCTGAGATGTGCAAATTGAATCGTTCATCTTCTACCTCACCTGCGATTGGCCAAGTAATCTAAATATTTATCAGCTTCCTCTGCTGCAGTGAAAAGGTGAGTGTTTCTGAAATTAAACTGGAGCTTCACCAGCTACAGCAATAGGTAATCTCATTTTAAAAACCTGCCACTTTAATACTGCTAGGAGCCTTGTGGGTTTGTTTTTTTGTGTGTGTGTTTTTTTGTTTTAAACACGGTGTATAATTAAGATAAATGTGGATCTTTGTATTTTCCTCTAACAGGTTACCTTTCCTCAAGATAGTCAAGGAACAAATCCAAGATAAAATTAATCCTCCACACAATCAAGGCTGATTTTGTAGTCTAATTATCCCGTTCAAGTAGAAATCTTTTAAACTCTATCTGAATAAAACTCTCCTACCTCTCCATAGACTTCAAAATTCTGCTACCCACTGTTTTGACACTTCCATCTTCTCTAGAAATCACAGTTCAGGCAGATCAATTTTTAAATTTGTCTTCGTTTCAGGTATCAGTTTCTTTCTCAGCTTGGTTTTCATTAAGAACCTCAGGAATACTCTACTGTTAAGGCCACAAAAGAATAAGCTCCATTTTGGGTTGTATATTGATCCATAGAACACATCTCCTCCTACAGAGAGTCCCAAAATGAGGTTTACTGAGTCGTACTATTTATTGATCATTTCTAGTTATTTTGGAGTGATCTACCTAGATGATGAAAATGTAGTGCTCAAAGACAAAGACTGGTCTTTCAGGATGTGACCTGCCTCAGCTTCTGTTGTCTTTTTAATCCTGTTTTCGTAGCCTAAACCTTAAAATACTCCACATACAAATAAAACGTGTGCGTGTGTAAAAAGCAGTCACTCCAAAACCCCAGCTGACTGTGGAAGTGAGAATAGTCTCAATGAAGAATGGCTGCAGCACTGAAACACTGCCAGTCACTGAGCTATTGCTGCCAGCAGTCTTTCAATACTGCCAGCTCTCTGCCACAAACCTACTTGTATAGTAGCAACTGTGTAAAGTGTACAGAACTCTAGTATCAGAGGAAATCTCGGGCATGCTGTATTATTCATACTTTCAGATTTCAAAGCACATATTATATATACACTGCAATAGCTTCTATTTGGATAGTCTTTGTTCTCCTGGGAGCTTTTAAGAGGATATGTAATTTTTCAGTTTATTATTAATAGGCATAATTACTTAGTACTTACACAGACAACATTTTACATTTTCAAAGCACTTGTGCTATACAAACACCTCAGCATATACAAACATAGTGAGAGGCAGGGTCTGGGCTCAGGAGCCCAATGTGTAAAACTTGAATCAAACATTCCATTCCAAGGTGAGACAACAGATCCAGACCTGCTGAACCAGTTCCTATACTCCGTAGCCAGAGTGGGGCTCTGTGGAGCTGCCACAAAAAGGGGGAACAGTAAACTGGTATCAGAGGCATTCAAGGACACTTCAGGTCTACCAGAGAAGTGCATCTTCTGGCTGGACTACATACACTGAGGAAGTGCATTCTGCAATTTAATATGAGACGGGCTACTACTGTGACACTCCAGAGACCATGGGACTAGGACTTCAGAGATGTCTTGATATTAAAGGGGTATTATCAGTTACATTCATTGTGCTATAAAGACAAGGGTGCCACAGCTGGATGCTGGAAGAAACTAGAAACTGATTGACACTCCAAGTAAAAGATGTGCGTTTATTTAAAGACAAAAGGAACATTAGAGATCTGCTTATGAACTGTGTATTGTGTACATTGAGGAATATTCAAACATGTAGGTCAGAGCACATCTGTTTTCCACTCTTAAGGAGGCAAGATGAATATATGAAGAAAACAGTATCCAATCATTATAAAATGCTATAACAAATTATTTTGCATCAAGTTTTTATTTCTCTCCTATGAATATACTAGAAGCTAGAAACTGGGCCAAATGCTGGCATAAATTTCCAAAAACAGTTCCATCTTGATTATTTCCCATCAGACCGATTTAATTTTTTATATTAGTAGCATAAAAATGATTGACTTTTTAGAACCATTCTTTCCATATTGTTCCAAGATTTGACAGAGATATGCCATTTAAAATCTACATAAAAGGATTACCTGATAATCCCACTGACAAACTACATGAAAACAATTTGCATCTTTCAAAGACAAGGACTTGCTCCAGTCCCTTTGAATCATATGTGACACTCAAGAGCCAGATACTCAGCTCTTGTAAATCTGCATAGCTCCACTGAAATTAATGTAGCTATACCAATTTACATAAGTCAAGGATCTGGCTAATGTAGATGTTATCTGTGAATATAAAAAATACATTAAAATAGAGTTAAGGTTGAAAGTATGTATCAGTAACTCAAGAGTAAAATCCTTACAGGGATGTCATAATTATCATCACAAAAAGCATTACAAGACCAGGAAACTTAGAAGGAATCCAAACATGTTAAGGTATAGGTGTCTTAACTGTGCATTTGCAAGTAATTTCAATTCTAGCCTATAATGACACCATGCAAAACAATTATAATTAGTATATTATGGTATTAGGTGGTCTGGATTAAATTCAACTAGTTTCTAAAAAAACATTTTTCATTTGACTCATGTGGTCACAACAGGTGGAGTTAAGTTTTCTAAGTGCTTTTACTACAGCATTTCCAAATTTTAATACGTTTACATTTCTTTTAAATTTACACCTTGACCCTAACTCTGAATTTCCTGAATTAGTAATGCTTGTTTTAGGGACATCCCCTGTAATGTGTTTATTCTGAGAACTACAGATATGTACCCTCCACCTTAAGTCTATTTAAGCAAGTTTTGTCTGGAAAGTTTCCTTTTGTAAAAGATTATTTAAATTTTCAGAAATGAATCCCCAAACAAGAATGCCAAAGAGAATGTTACATGTTGTATTTCTAAAGGTTTGGAGATATGCATCATCATCTTTAAGCCTTTTTACTTAAGCTTTAAGGGCTAATTTCACCAGTACCACATGGTTGCTTTATCCCACTCTGGAGCAGTGCAAAGCAATCAGTTTCCCTCTCCCCATTCCCTTGAGGTGCACATACCCATCTCACCACAGTTTTTCCTTCTACCCACTCCACTGAATAGATTTGGTGCAACAAATAGTTTGAGACTTTTTAGGATTAATGGACATTTTTTGTAATCCTTCATAATGGAAAGTGTATTCTTCAGCTTCTATTGACAGCTAAAGTTATCCTACAGATAATTCTATTAAGAACTGCCCTCCTCCAAAATGGCTGCCATCTCATACTGACTGAAACCAGAGTGGACCATTGCAAAAGCTGCTCTCTTTCAAAGATGCCTACTGTTTCCCATTGTTCCCAACACAAATGAAGCCAACCTGGCTTCAATTAAGATGGTGGCTCCCCTATCCTGTCAGGGAGCAGCATCTTAGTCTTCACTAACAATGTTAAAGCGCTGGTGCAACAGCGCTTTAATGTGGCTGTGTAGTGGTGGCATAGTGCTGGGAGAGAGCTCTCCCAGCACTGTAGTGTAAAAAAACCCCACCTCCACAAAGGGAATAGCTCCCACCGTTGGTACACTGTCTCCACTGGCACTTTACAGCACTGTAACTTGCTGCGCTCAGGGGGATGTTTTTTCACCCCCCTGAGCGAGAAAGTTGCAGCGCTGTAAAGTGCCAGTGTAGACAAGCCCTCAGTAAGTGAACTTTGGCACCATCACTATAGGGAACAATGGGAGACAGTGTGAAAGAGGGCACCTTATGAGTTTAAATCTAATTTGCAAGTGGTAAGACCTGAGGCTAAACAAATGGGTTAAAATAGCAACTAGTGACAAGTTGTGTTTCTGGATTTGTTTTGGCTTTTAATATTTTGTCAAATTAGGGTAAAACTGAAAGCTCCAATTGTTTTGCTGGTATCTGCGATATTAGCGCTGCTTCCAATGCGTTCCTACTCCAATCCCTATCCAATGATATTCCCCAGAGTAAAAACTGACTACCCAGAGATGTATCAGTTTGTCTCTGCTCAACATTTACTGGGTTGAAGTAAAAACTATTCCTAAAATCGACCTAATTAAGCAGGTTTAAGTTTTCAACAAAGGGCACATCTTCACTACCCGCCAGATCGGCAGGTAGCAATCGATCTATTGGGGATCGACTTATCGCGTCTAGTGAAGACGCGATAAAATCGATCGCCTATGGCTCTGCCGTCGACTCCAGAAATCCACCGCGGCAAGAGGCGGAAGCGGAGTAGACGGCGGCGTGGCAGCGGTCAACTCGCCGCCGTCCTCACAGCCAGGTAAGTCGAACTGGCTATTCACGTAGCTGAAGTTGCGTATCTTAGGTCGACGACCCCCTTCACCCCCCCCCCCCCCCCGTACTGTAGACCTAGCCATAGACTAGGCCAGAAACCAGCCAGATGGAAAAAAAAATGGGGGGTGGGGGGGGATTGTTTTGAGTTGGGAGGGGAGCTGAAGGAAAGGGGACTAAAACAAAAACAAGGAGTTTTGATGGAAATAAGGCTAAAAAGGTAAGAAAATTGGCAGACTAGAAATAGCAACAAAGCTCCATTTTTAGAGCAAAAAGCAGACACAACTTTGGTTTGTATTTTTTACATACAAGCTTTTCCCAAAAACTTTTAGGCATGAGCAATTTGCAGAAATACCAGCTTTAGCAACTTTCATTTTTCCTGTCACTCCTCCCACCCAAAAATTTTAAATTCAAGGAATTTAGCAAACACAGCAGGACATAATATTAAATACTTGAAGGGATTCAATCAACCTAATGTGGTAAACAAACATTTCTACCACTTTTATAAATAAAATCTTAAATCTAAGAGTGATTTGAGTAAATCTGTTTAACCTGACACTATTTATGGTGTTTACAGTTTTACATTTCTTTCAGCTTGGGCAATAAAATAACCAAACCAGTTTCACTGGTGAAATCAGTGTCAGTTTCAGGTCCTCAGTGCATGGGGACAGTAATTAAAAAACAAGCTGTTCAAGTGGATTTATTTGTAAATTGTGACATGCTTCTATTTGTCCTAGGCTTTATAAGGAGCTCCAGTTTGCCCAAAAGTTATATTTTGGACCAGATACAGGCTGACCTATAATAAAGTTTATCACTATTGTTTGCAGTGTCCTTTTACAGCACACACACAAGCCAATGGCATCTTAAGACTTAGAAATAAAGGCCCGTTTCTTACACAGTAACTAGCTTAATACTAGTGCAGAACCTGCAAAACCTTGCAAAAGAGACAGTTTAAGGAGAAGTGTAGAAACAGTGGTGAAAAAAGATACACCCAGCAGGCCTTGAGGATATTGGACTTTTTTTTTTTTTTTGGATATTTACTATGCAGCTTCACTGGTGAGAGCACTAGGTGTGACAGGGCACCAGCATTTTCACCCCTTTGTCATTTGACACAGCTCAGAGTAGGTCTAGGTTACAATGCTGGTGAACAAATGTTGTCTTGCCTACATTAGCACTCAAATCAGTTCAGCAGCAGCAGCAGCGGTGGTGCAGATAATTCTATCAAATTATAATTACCGGTATGTTATATCAAACTGAAAAAAGTTAGCAACTGTATTTGACAATATTGTCCTGATAAATCAGTCTCATTTTATTCCACCAAGGGATTGGCAGCAGCATTTTAGAGTTTTCAGATTTAAAATTTATGTCCGCTGACCTAAAACATCAATTCCAGCTTAAAAAAAAAAATCCCTTTCTCCCCCCAAACCCCACCAACTAGCATATTGTTCTACCCCTCTCAAACATTAAATTCCTACCAATGCAAGATAAGATTGTAAAGATTTAGGGTGGCCTTCCAGACTCACTGGTGAGTTGGAGAAGGGGGGAGGAGGAGATTGAGCTGTTTTGCTTTTGGTCTTTCTAGATTCCTTTCAATTTCTTAAGTGTTAGGTGGTCAGACTCCACCCCATCTGCTCCCCAGCTGGGTGCTACTTATTACCTTGCCAACAGGCAATCCCCTCAGCAATCCTCTCAATTTATTTCAGTAAGACAAAAAGGCATTGCCCTAATGGCCATGCCTACCACCAACTCTGAAGTCTTTGATGTTGGAAGATAACAGAACCACTTCCTCTGTGTTCTGCTAATGACCAAGGCCTGTTACAGTTTTCAGCTGTAAACAACATACTGTCAAACACCACAGCAAAGGCAACTAAGGGATTGCCTAGGCTAAGCAAGGTGGTGTATTCCTAAAATCTCCTTATCCAGCTTATTTGAATCAACATGTTTTGAAACCACTGTAGATGGCGTAAATTGTATTTTAACACATTGGAGGCCAATGCTAAGGCAGATTAATGCGCACCTCAAATATTAAAAATACAACTTGCCCTGTTGAGATAGGGTTTTACAAACAAGTTCACTAACACGTTTTTTAAAACCCACACTCCTTTTATCCTAGTCTAGGCATACCCTGAGATGCAGGTCAGCAGGAGCGGCAGACTGAATTAACTCATTTACAACATCCTTTTCAGATTTTTAACTGAGTTTCCTCCAAAACCTCAGAGAGAGTTTAAATAAATTTCCCTTTCTACAAAACTTCCAACTGGGGTTATTTGCATGCTTTCCAGACATCTCAACATAGGGGGCTCAATATCCTAACTCCTATCCCCACTTAAGCACAGTTTATCTTTTCTTCTCTAAGAAATTGCTAAGTTTTACATATAACGTTCATCAGCAGAAACCTATCACTTCTGTCTATCCTTAAGTTCCAATGTCAGGGCAACATTTCTTTTAAAGCCTGTCAACACCAATCCTTCAGCCAACCAGCGGGATTGCTAAAACGGGAACATGAGCTGATCCTCCAAGAAGTGGATCCGAAGAAGTGGGCTGTAGTCCACGAAAGCTTATGCTCTAATAAATGTGTTAGTCTCTAAGGTGCCACAAGTACTCCTGTTCTTTTTGAGGATACAGACTAACACGGTTGCTACTCTGAAACCATCCAAGGATTGAGCACTGCACCTCCATAGCCCTCCCTGTGCTATTTTAATTTTAGATACTAGACAACTGGGCTAGTCTCAAAAACCAATCATTTAAGCAGTCTGTATCAACATTTTAGAAAAGAGACTCAACCAAGCTAGTCTACGAGGTCTGAATGCAGCTTCTTCTGGACCTGTCAACATGGAAGTGCTAGACATGTAGGAAGCATTCCCTATTCCATGTGCTGAACTCATAGCTTCATTTTCCTTATGGCCTGGAAGAAAAATCTCTCCTCCATAACTGGCTTTCCTGTGTGGCAGTGTCACTAACCTTTCAGCTTGACCCTCACCCTCTGAATTTCACTTATATATATTTTTTTCCTCAGTCCTGAATTATTTGTAGGATTCACATTTACAAGATCTTGCAGGTCCAAATGCTTTTTGTGCTTCCCCAGTCCAGAACTGTCATTAACAGGTTCACTCATCATGACATTAAGTGTCTTCTGCCAGCTGTTTTAAGTGTGAAAAAAAAAATTAGAAAGGAATGGTGAGAGGAAGTAAAAGAAGCAGAGAAAGGAATGAGGCAGAGTTAGAGGGAAAAGGGTGAATGTGATAATACACACGACTCTTTGCAGATTGGCCATGTGGCTAATTTCTGCTTTAAAAAAATTAAGAGGCACAGTCTGCTACTCAATCATCCAACTGGTGCAAATAAAGCATCAAAATCAACGGAAGTAAAAAACAATAATCTAATTTCTAACAGACAGACCCTTGTGCAGGCCATCTTGAAGAAATTCAATGTCACTGTACTATTGAGATTCTATTAGCTACCATATCCTCCTCTTTGCTCAAACTTGGGGCACATTAAATAGACTCATAGACTCTAAGGTCAGAAGGGACCATTATGATCATCTAGTTTGACCTCCCGCATGATGCGGGCCACAAAAGCTGACCCACCCACTCCTGGAATAATTCTCTCCCTTGACTCAGCTGTTGAAGTCCCCAAATCATGATTTAAAGACTTCAAATAGCAGAGAATCCTCCAGCAAGCGACCCCTGCCCCATGCTGCGGAGGAAGGCGAAAAACCTCCAGGGCCTCTGCCAATCTACCCTGGAGGAAAATTCCTTCCTGACCCCAAATATGGCGATCAGCTGAACCCCGATCATGCGGGCAAGATTCTCTAGCCAGACCCTCTGGAAAAAGTTCTCTGTAGTAACTTTTAATATCCCATCATTGACCATTGTTACTAATTACCAGCGATGGCACGTTATTGACCTATTGACTAAAATCACTTTATCCCATCAAACCATCCCCTCCATAAACTTGTCAAGCTTAATCTTAAAGCCAGAGAGGTCTTTCGCCCCCACTGTTTCCCTCGGAAGGCTGTTCCAAAACTTCACCCCTCTGATGGTTAGAAACCTGCATCTAATTTCAAGCCTAAACTTCCCAATGGCCAGTTTATATCCATTTGTTCTCGTGTCCACATTAGTACTGAGCTGAAATAATTCCTCTCCCTCCCTGGTATTTATCCCTCTGATATATCTAAAGAGAGCAATCATATCCCCCCTCAGCCTTCTTTTGGTTAAGGTAAACAAATATTTCTACATGGTTTCTATGGAACAGATCTGACATCTGACAACTCTTGGCTCAGGAACAAAGCTGACATCTTAAACAGGCCTGGAAGGAGTTGTGATGTACTAGACCCTACATGAGCCACTCACCTCTGAGCTCCAGAAACCCCATTGATTTTGTGTTCTGGCTCACGTGTCTTTTTAGACGACTACAGTGCACAACCCCCAAGAATGAGCCTCCAGAAACTGGGATAGGGAGAAACAGCCTACCATTTAATATCTATGTTGTAGTGGTACTTCTTGTGCTACCCATAGTATGACCATAAAAGTGACAGCTGCTGCCCCAGACAGCTTGATTAGCATATTTATGAACAGTTTTGTTCTTTATTTCTCTAGCTTAGGTACTTACATGGCCCCCATTACTATACTGAGAGCCTCACAATTTAACGTGTTTATCCTCACTGCACCCCTAAAAGGTAGGAATGTATTAGCCCATTTTACAGTTGGGGAACTAAGGCACAGAGAAACTAAGCCTATGAGCCTATGGCACAGCAGGGAACTAGAATCTCCCATCCAATTTCTCCCAACACAACACAAATTCCTCCCTCTCATGACCAGCAGTGGCAGCTGAGAGACTCCAATTTGTAGCCCTTGGTAAGAGGACATTCTATCAGATAGAATTAGTGATTTATCACTCAAACCTCTCAAACGTAGCTTCATCTTAGTGGGTGTTTTTTAATTACAAAGAGTTCCCAGACAAAAACCTCACACATTAGCACCAAACAAGGAACTGAAAGAAATACTACCCTGTGGTCTCTGTAATGATTTGAATATAAGTAATATCAACCTTTTTTAATTTTAAAAAAATTCTAACTTATGTCAAGATTCACTGGTATGCTCTGGTTGCTCTACTATGTTTTTTTTTTTTTTGATTAAAGATATTTCATGCTGCTACTCAGTTTACTTAGATGCAAGATGGTAAGTCATAATAGTCTATTTTTAGATTAAAAGAATTACAACAGATTTAGATCGTATGGTTCTTTGGGATTGGAACAGTATTTTTGTTTTGCATTTGGTACAGTATCCAGCACAATGGTCCATGACTAGGGCTCTTAGGTAGTACTGCACTAAAAAAATAATAAATCAAGAGTTAATTCCGCATACATCAAACAACCTCTGATTTGTAACCTATGTTCCTTATAACACAAGGACTGTGTAAGTTCAGAGTTAACATCTGAGAGTTGAACATGCAGAATATATTTATTCACAGCATTACTGCAGCCATTTCTTAATGTTCTCTTCAAACCCAGGTGCTGAACCAGACATGGCTTTTCCGCACATCCAGATTTCAAAGATCCTTCCAATACCTCAGCCATGAGCTGCATTTAGGATGGGGTTTCTGCTTTTACACCTCCACCCCAATATAACGCGACCCGATATAACATGAATTTGGATATAACGCGGTAAAGCAGCGCTCCGGGTGGGCGGGGCTGCGCACTCCAGCAGATCAAAGCAAGTTCGATATAACACAGTTTCACCTATAACGCAGTAAGATTTTTTGGCTCTCGAGGACAGCGTTATATCGGGGTAGAGGTGTACTTTTAACTTACCTTTAGTTAAACTATATTCATTAATATTTAAAATAAACTGAAGAGTTTTAATATGTTTCTAATTAAGTAGCTGTTATCCTCCTTTTGTATTTTTATTGTGAAAGCATTAAGCTTTTCTCCCCTTGGTATCTTAGGGGAGAGCTGTGATCTCCAAAAGGAAATGCAGCAGGTTTACTGCACAGGCCAAGAGGCTCGGAAGTAGAATATGAAATGATAATCCCAGCTCTGCTACTAATTCATGGCATTCATAAAAGTTTGTGCTTTGAGGATTTCAGATGCCCAATGGCAAAAATCCAGGGACTGATTTTCAGAGGGTCCTGAGCACCAACAGGTCTAACTGATGTCTCACTTACACACTGTAGGTTTGTTCTAGATGGCTAAAGTTAAGCACTCAGATTAAGACCATCTTTGAAAATTCAACTTATCTTCAGAGCCTCGGTATCACCATCTGTAAGATGGGGGCAAACAAAATACAACTACCAAGAATTTCTGAGTTTTTTGATTTTATTGAGAGTCTCGCAATATTTGGTGTGGTACCTAAAGTCCTAGCTACAGAAGACAAATGATTTATGTGCAAGTGTCAGCTTTCATTTAAAAGAAAAATTTTCTCTAGCCTTCAGAGTTCCAGAGGAAAACATGAACTGAATATACTCTAAAGGTTAAAACAAAACAGAAGGCAAATCAAAAGCACTCAATTTTCGGGGAGTTAGGGAGGATGGTTTAAATCTAATTTTTAAGATCTGGTTTAAGGTCTGATTTATGACTTTTAAATGTTTGAGTTTGGCTAAACTGCCTACAAGAGTGTTATGAAGATTAATATTTTAAGAGCTTTGAAAGTGGGCAGTGCTGTATAAGTGATGCGTTACTTATTACAACTTTGGAGAAGATGATAGTTTAGAGCCTGATTCTGTCATGCTTCTCATGCTGACCAGTACTTTACTTGGCAAGAAGTTCTACTGACATCAGCAGGATTACCTGTAGAGTCAGGTACTACTCAGGGAGAGTAAAGATGGCTGAATTGGGTCCTTACCTGTGTATCTGGTCAAATTCCCTTCTGCCTACCAAAGTTTTTCCTGTAGTTTGAAGGGGTATGGTAATTTTCTTCCATCCTTGTCCTGTATTTAGACTTGTTGTGTGCTGTTGAACAGCTGCTGCATTCCACCATAGAAGTGGCACTATTTAATTCTATAACACCTTTCATACAAAATGCTTTATGATCCTTGAATACAGAAATGCCTTCACCCACACTCTGCTTAAATTCATCCGTGTTCCTATTCTGAGAAGGTTATATTTGTAATCGGTCCCCACCTCACCCACACAGAGTGGAATTCTGATCATGCTAATCCAAGTAGCTGATGCTTACTACTTGTCATGTGGCACTGCCCAAAACTCCAAACCATGCTGGGGGACCCATTGTGCTAGTCACTGGTCAGAACCATACTAAGAGATAGTCCCTGTTCTGAAAAGCTGGAGATAGTTGTTGGCAGTTATACAGCTGCAATGAGGCATGTGCCACCTCCAAACCAAGATAGCTTTACAAGATCAGAACTTTGAGCCTAGAACAAGTTACATGTCAAATTGTGCAGTGTCTCACGTGGAAACAGCATGATGTCCCTATTTATGAAAGGATGATGCAACAAAGATGCATGTGAATAGTGTGTTGGCATTTCCTTTGATTTGCTGTTGACAAGGAAGTTCCTTCCTGAATAATGAAAAGACCATCACCTAGTGCAACAAGGGAGAGGATGGGGGAGAGGATAGGGGATGCTGAAAGGAGAGGCTTTTTGCCCTTCACACACAGGGGACATTGTAGCAGCAGGCACAGCTGGTGGTAGACAAAAGGGAAGATTCTTTTAACCACGTGAGCGACTTACCTGAATAGCCTGGCGTCCTTGCTGAGCATCTGCTAGCAGTTGAATGGTGAGGGTTCTGGAATCCTGGAGGGCATCTTGGAGGTAGATAAAGCTATGACCCACATGTCGTCCCATGGTGCATTCCCGGCAGATAGGGACAGAACAAGTGTCACAGTAGAAATGCAGCACCTTGAAAAGGACACAGAAAAAAAATTTAATGACACACTAAGCTACCCACAGAAGAAAATAAGTACCTTAATCATAAGAGGAGATATTATGGGTAGTAATGATAAGCAAAGTGTTCACAACAGCTTCTACAGAGGAAAAGTGATCCCTCTTGTAAGCAGCCACTCATACGTGGACAAAAATAAAATAGAAGTGTTATTGTTTTCTTTGCAATACAATACCAGGATGTCCATCCCACCCTTCTCTCAAGAACGGAAACCATCTGCCAACACTCACCCGTTTGGGTATGTCACCTATTACATGTTTCAGATAACTTTTCTTGCATATACAAACATTGCATAAAGTTACTGAGCCATTTAAATTTACTGTACTATTGTTGCACTGGGCACATCAAGCAAAAAAACAAGGACAATCCTCTCTCTAATCTTTCAGTCTATCTGCAAGACAGAACATACAAGGCAAACTGGATGCAAAAGCTTGCCATCATCATCAAAGGTGGTGTCAAAGCCAAGAACTGTGGCAATTCTCCTGTGCCAGCCAGCACTTTCAGTGTCAGTGGAACTTCTGGGAAGAAGCTGGAATTAGGAGGAAGAAACTATACATTTTTAAGACAAATGGAATCCGTGACGGGTTGGATCACAGAAACCCCCTTGGGAGCTGCCACCCGACGTACCAAGACTACCCCTGCTTCAGTTTTCCCTGCCAGCTCAGGACTCCAGCACCCTGTCTTGGTGAGCGAGACACTTCCGTCTGCTCCAACACAGACCCAGGGTCTGAATCACTTGCCCAAAGCTGCAAGTTTACCTGAAAACAGCTCACAAAAGTGTGCTTGTCTTTAGCACTCAGATGCCCAACTCCCAACGGGGTCTAAACCCAGATAAATCCGTTTTACCCTGCATAAAGCTTATGCAGGGCAAACTCATAAATTGTTCGCCCTTTATAACACTGATAGAGAGATATGCACAGTTGTTTGCTCCCCCAGGTATTAATACATACTCTGAGTAAATTACTAAATAAAAAGTGATTTTATTAAATACAGACAGTAGGATTTAAGTGGTTCCAAGTAGTAACAGACAGAACAAAGTAAGTCACCAAGCAAAATAAAATAAAATGCACAAATCTATGCCTAATCAAATTGAATACAGATAACCTCACCCTCAGAGATGCTTCAGTAAGTTTTTTCTCAGACTGGACACCTTCCAGGCCTGGGCACAATTCTTTCCCCTGGTACAGCTCTTGTTGCAGCTCAGGTGATAGCTAGGGGATTCTTCATGATAGCTCCTCTCCCCCCTTTGTTCTCTTCCACCCCTTTATATATCTTTTGCATAAGGCGGGAACCCTTTGTCCCTCTGGGTTTCCACCCCCCCCGCACTGGAAAAGCACCAGGTTAAAGATGGATTCCAGTTCAGGTGACATGATCACATGTCACTGCAAGACTTCATTACTCACTTGCCAGCACACACATATACAGGAAGACTCACAGGTAAACACAGCCATCTACAGACAATGGGAGTCATCAAGATTCCAAACAATCATTAATGGCCCACACTTTACATAATTACAATAGGCCCTCAGAGTTATATTTTATATTTCTAGTTTTAGATACAAGAGTGGTACATTTATACAAATGGATGATCACACTCAGTAGATTATAAGCTTTGTAATGATACCTTGCAAGAGACCTTTTGCATGAAGCATATCCCAGTTACATTATATTCACTTATCATGTTTTTATAAAACCATATAGACTGCACAACATCACAGAATCAGGTTGGTTAATAAAACTAAACCAAATCCCAAACCCACATTCACTCCAGAGTGAAACTCTGTACGCCATATCATGTATTTATTCACTAGCAGTAACTGCTTGCATATTTGCATTCCATCCAACAGAGGGAAGTGGTACACAGATGTAGCATCCTATACAGATTTGTGTTTTGTTAGACGTTAAATCAGTTGGGCTTTAAAAAAACAGATCTGTGGAGGAGTGTAAAAACCAAACAATCTCACAACAAGGAAGTTCAGAGTGAAATCTAAAACTCTAACTTATACCTACACACAGCATTCTTGATGTAGTAGATCATAAAAAGTCCTAGAAAATCCAAAACGCTGTTGAAAAGCCAAATCCACTGTACAATACAAGTAAAGTCTTATACCATAAGTACAGGTTTTCCATTGGATGATGGAAAATCTACTCCACAGGAATGACCAAGAGCAAAACAGAAACAAGAGCCAGGTAATGTTCATCTGAGCATGCAGCGGTGGTGGGGTAGGAGGCAAGGCAACCAAATCTAATGGCAACCAACATTCTCTGTACCAACTTTTTTTTTTTATTATTATTATTTTTGGAAGGGGCTGGGGGGAGGAGACTACCATTCTGATTTCCTTTTCCTAAAATTTATTCCATTTATTGATCATAATAAGCCAGGTAAACAGGCTCATTCCTCCACCTGGCGTGGATACATTTCATATTATGTAGAAACATATCTGTAGCAGCAAACAAGGTTGTGTGCACGTAGTTAATCTTTATTTCTGGATACATTTTTGAAGGAGGTTTTCAACAAAACCTTTCTAAAAAATGAGTTACATTTCTGGACACAGACTGTTCTGCTAGAGAAATTAAAGCATTCTTATTAGCATCTGAACAAGACTGATACCTCAAACATTCTGAATATTTTGAAAAATATCAAGCAGCTTTACGTTCTAAATATTAAATTTGGAACTGTGCATCTTCCTGTACTAGAAAATTCCTTTTGTGCATAATATGATAAGTCAGTTTACTGTATTATAAAAACAACAAGGTGCATCTGAAGAAGTGAGGTTTTTACCCACGAAAGCTTATGCCCAAATAAATCTGTTAAATCTTTAAGGTGCCACCAGACTCCTTGTTGTTTTTGTAGATACAGACTAACACGGCTACCCCTAATACTGTATTATAGTTTTCTCTTTCAGCGCTGTATTTTCAATGTAAGCATACAAAAGAACATACATTAAATATTGCTGGGCCATCCAACTTTTAAACAACTAGGGGGGAGAGAAAAAAAAGAGGGTGAAACGCCATGCAAGGTATCAAGTCAAATCAAATGAATCTGATGTTATTTAAAAACATGCAACATGGATTATGCTTCTCACTATCAAGGATGAGAGCGGAAAAGAAAATGGTGATCATATGAGCAAGAAGAGCCCAGCAGCAAGTTAAACCTGTCATTAGCTCTCTCAAACAGCTAATGCCAGAAGCAAAGCTAGGGCAAAGGCCAGGGAACTGTCCTGTCACACAGATCCAGATGCTGCTGCTGCCCAGAATACAATGCCTAATCTAGGAGTCATTCAGACCACAGACAGAGAAACTAATCAAGCAGTTGCTCAATCAACCCACTCCCATCCTCCCCCTCTCCTGACAGAATATGGATGCAAATGAAGTAATGACATTTTTAATTAAACCAACTAACAAAGGTGACAATTTTATTTCAGATATGCAGATTACATAGGGAACATGGTAAAGTCTTAAGGCAGAATTGAAAAGCCAACCTTCTCATTCGAGTGAGAAAGCTGTCGGCAAGTTTCTATGGCAAAGGTCCCCAATCTGCGGGGCGTACCCCACAAGGGAGCAAGGAAGAACATTCCAGGGGGTGCGGCGGGGGCCTGGGCCAGCCCCCATGGAGGGCAGGCAGGAAGCGCCACCCAGCCCCACTCCTGGCCTGGGCTCAGGCCCCAGATGCCGGCCCGGGGCCCCAGCCTCAGCTCTGCTCCCACCCTCAGCCTCAGGCCCTTACCCCGTCCGTGTCCCCTCCCTCCCAGAGCCGTGACTCCACTTCTGGCCGGGCTTGGAGGGAGTGAGGGAGAGTGGATGGGGTGGGGTGGATGAGGTAAAAAGTTTGGGGACCACTGTTCTAAGGTGATGTATCAAGAGGCTTTGCAATCTAGATTTAATTACAAGAGAAAGAGAATCAGCGGGGGACCACCACTGTATATGTGCTTCTGAAGCAAGCACATATACAGTGGTGGTCCCCCGCTTAATATGACCATGCTTAGTCCAGTTCCACCACCCTTTAATAAAGTTAAGCTTTTTAAAAAAATTATATATCTCCCCTCAGAGTCCTCAAAATATGTTGACTCTGCAATAAAGATGACTAGACAGTGAAAGGCAGCTGGAGGAGGATAGAGGAGTGTAGTCAACTTCAAGATGACCTGCTAGAACAGGCCTGCACAACATGCGGCCCGGGGGCCGCATGCGGCCCACGTGGGCTCACTGTGCGGCCCGCGGGGGTTGAGTAGATGGGCTCACTGTGCGGCCCGTGGGGGGGGAGGGGTGAGGTGAGTAGGCAAGTGGTGGGTGAGGGAGGGGGGGCTGAGGAGGCGAGCGAGCAGGCAGTGGCGGAGGGTGAATAAGCGAGCCGGGGGAGGGGGGCTGAGGAGGCCAGTGGTGAGTCGGTGGCTGACCTGTTCTACTGATCTGGTCTGGCTCCCATCCCCTTTCCCAGGGCCGGCTCCAGGCACCAGCAAAACAAGCAGGTGCTTGGGGCGGCACATTTCTAGGTGCGGCATTCTGGCGCCGACCATCATAGGTGCCGACTCCGGGGCATGGAGAAAAAGTGCCCTCGCCGCCCCAGCTCGCCTCCGCTCTGCTGTTGCCTGCTCCTGCCTGCTCCCGAGTGCACCGCTGCCGCACCGCTTCTCCCCCGCTCCCTCCCAAGCTTGCCGTGCATGAAACAGCTGTTTCGCGCAGCAAGGCTGGGAGGGAGGGGGGAGGCGGTGGTGGTGGAGCGGAGGTGAGCTGGATCAGGGAGCGGTTCCTCTACCCCCCCCCCGTTACTTTCTGCTCCCCCTCACCCTAGCTCACCTCTGCTCCACCGGCTCCCCTGAACACGCCACTGCTCCACTTCTCCGCCCTCCCTCGCTTGAGAGGGAGGGGGGAGAAGCGGAGCGGTGGCACGCCTGGGGGAGCTAGGGCGGGAGGTCGCGGGGGGCCCACAGGAAGCAATGGGGGGGTGAAATGTGGCACGCCAGGGGAGGAGGCAGTGCTGGGGATTTGGGGAAGGGGTTTGGAAGGGTGGAGTTGGGGTGAGACCAGGGGCAGAGGGGCACAAAAAAGAAAGGGAAGGCGGCCAAAAATTTTTTTTGCTTGGGGCGGCAAAAATCCTAGAGCCGGCCCTGCCCTCTCCAAGGGTTGCAGCTGTCTGGAGGTGCCTGCCTTCCACACCTTCCTCATTCACACCTCATTCATTCAACAGGGCAATTAATTACAAAGTGGGGGGAAGATCTTATTCTACTTCTAGCAAAAAGACATTTTTCTTTTACCTTAATTATACTACCTTAGGGGCCCGCTATAACATATTACCGAGGTTCAATACTGCTGTTTTGGTGGGGCAGCGCTGCGGAAGGAGGGTGTGTTTCCGTGGGGTGGGCGGTGCTGGGGACGGGGGGGGGGGGGGGTTGACGGCGCTCAGAGGGTTACGGCTCTCAGCTGTTTTCTTTGCCCTTGCCGCTTTACGAGTTGTGCAGGCCTGTGCTAGAATCTTCTAAACCAGCAGTTCTCAAATTGTGAGTCGGGACCCCAAAGTGGGTCGCGACCCCCTTTGAATGGGGTCGCCAGGGCTGGCTTAAACTTGCTTCAGCCCTTGGCAGCAGGACTCAGGTTGCAGGCCCCCTGTTGCAGGCCCCCTGGCCTGGGGTTGAAGCCTTGAGCTTCAGCCTAGCACCCCTGGCCGGAGCAGTGGGGCTTGGGCTTTGCTCTCCATGCCCCCGCCCCCCCCAGGGCAGTGGGGCTTGGGTGGGCTCAGGCTTCGGTCCCCCCTCCTGGGGTCATAAAGTAACTTTTGTTGTCAGAAGGGGGTCGCGGTGCAATGAAGTTTGAGAACCCCTGCTCTAAGCACAATTTAGCTGCACTGGTTTCTTTATTTATCTGAGTGTTAAGAGTCTGACACCCCAATGTACCCGCAAAGAATCAGACGGCCAGACTGTCCCCTTCGTTACCGTAACTGTAAGGAATTCAGAACTATCTGGGTGACGGAAGGGAGTTCTGTCAGCAGGACTCTGTGGGTAGAAGCATAGCATCATGCCCACTGACAGCCAACTCCACAATGAATTAGTGAGTAAGAAAACTGACTGCCATCATTTATTATTCAGTCTCCTTCTCTGAACCCAAGCCCAAGGTTCAGGGCCAGCAGCCAAGTTTCCTGTCCCTCGCTTGTTTTTTGGTGGTGTTTATTTTGCTTCTCCCACCATCAAACAGGGCCATCTGAGCCCAATAAATCTAATGGACTGTGATATCTGTAGCTCAGAATAAAGTTTTGTATTGATTCTAATCGGGAAGGATTAAGATCCAAACAAACACAGATCTTGCACCAAAACAGTAGAGATTCCAGTTTTTTCTTGCAGTAGAAAGATACATATAAGGGTTCTGTTTCAAGCAGACAAATATATACTAAATTTGTAGAGAACTACATATAAAAGACCCTCCTAATCTACTGCTCCCCCCGCCCTTTTCCCATTTCTGGAATAGCAGACTGAAACCAGAAGGGGTTGGCTCATGATTATTGGACATCATATACATTTTAAAAAACTATGACTAATCTTGGATTAATACAAACACAATCTGTAGAAGGATAAAAAGTTAATCTTCCATTACAGAAGAGCATTCTATCATGACAAAATGTATTCATTTAATCTAATTTTTAAGATCAGAATTAGGTCTTACGTTTGCCTCAGATAAGTTTCAAAAGATTTCAAGTTCTCCCCCACTCAACCACATCCCCTAAAACGAAACATATATAGCTACCTTGCAAAAAGTTCTCTTTCTTGGTGTATATTTAACATTTGGGGGTGCCTTCCACTTAAATTGTTATTTTCTTGTTTTTTACAACCATAAGGGCGGGAAGCATAAGATTGTTTTTTTCCCTTGAGACTTCATTTTTTGTCCCACTTGAAGATACACAGATAATGAAAGGGCAAGGGCAGATTGCCACATGGTAATTTAACGGATAGGATTTTGGAATGACCTCTAAGCCATGATAGCGTTATTAACTGCTGCCCATTCATCCGCAGTTCCCCAATTTAAGAACAAATATTATGTGACTATAGCCTCAGAAATAAACAGCCATCTTGTTTGGGGCAGGGAGTGTAGAGAAGGAAAATAGGAGATAAAAAGATACCCCTTTCCTCCTAAATTTAAAAAAAAAAAATTAGGGATCACAAGAACTATGTTTACTGGATTTACTGTTTGGTTTTGTAATTATTACTAGGCTGTTCTGCTCTAAAGATAGTTAAGGAATAAGAGATTTTATTTTTTCTTTTTAAATATACGATTCTCCACTTTGTTAAACTCTGGGCAATTTTAGTCAGTTAACTGTAAGACTACTGGAAGATTGACATGAAATATGTAAAAAGGAAGAGTAACAAATGTTCTTATCACTTTGAGAATTCCAGTTTATCACAATTAATATTTTAAGAAGCTCCCTCAAAAAAATACATCATCCTGAGAAGGAGAAATGCAGGAAGGTGGTGATGGGAATGAGATGGTTAGCAGTGAATTATTCCAAAAGAAGTTAACCATGGGTTGATTATTTCCAAATAGAAAATATTTCCTTAAATTGGTTGTATATAATTTTAAACACAAAACAATAAAGGCAGCCTACTTCAAATTAAACAGAGTCAGTGAACCCTATCAGAGGGCTATTCATCTTTTACAGCCACAGGAGCCCAAGAAATACGACAGCAAGACAATAAACGTGATTGCTTCAGGAAAGGCTGTACAGTGCACTGTAAAAACATTTTACAACAGCAGATTCCTGGGTGTCGTTCTCCCCATTTTTTGGTCCGTCTGTTTTCAAAGGGGATGGGGGGATGGGCGGAGATGTTGTTAAATGTCCCCTGGGATTCCACAGCAATCAATCAGCATCTGATGAATGGCCACTAAAGTTAAACTCTGACCCGACTCTACAATTCCCACACCAGTTCTCCCCTCCTTACTGTTGACCAGCTTCCAGAATGCCCCACCCACCTAACTCCCCTCACCAAAATTTCCGAAATACCAGGCACAGACAAAAGCACTGGAATGTAGTAGCCACGAGGAAAATTCAGTGAAAACAGCAGTTGAGGAGCCTTCTCTTAACTTGTGTTTAAAAAGTGTCCTCTTGGTGAAGCCAATGGGTGCCTTTTCGCCCCACAGCTCACACTGAAAACTTTGATTTATCTCTCTGTAAAAAATGTTTATTTTTAAAAATGTGTTTGCATGCAGCTATCTCTCTAAGAAGGAACAAATAGACTTCAAGTTCTTATGCTATCCCAGCATCATATGCACAAACAATATTGACACTGAATGTGACAGACTAGAATAGTTTTTAAAACTACAACATTAAGAATCTACTGATGGGGACAAAAATACTTTGGAAGTTAAAGAAAGCCAGACATTAGGCTCGAAAGCTTACTGTAAATAAATAGCAGCATGGGGGGGAATAAAATGAAGCATCTAAGGTTTTACACTTTTGAAACAAGCTCAACACTACTTTTATGGAGTCCAATATCAATTTTAAAAGGCAAAAAGCCTACCTATTCCATTCAGCCCAGAACTCTGGAAGTTCACAGAGCAAAAAGCATTTCACTTCTTTTAGCTGTATTGACTACTGCATCCATTACTGCTGTTGCTTGCTTGGTAGCAAGTGCAGTAGTTAAGGTTGTCAGATTATGAAAGTTCTAAAATTCTACAAACATTTTAATCACCACATTTTCCAATTAAAAATGTGTTTGGTTTCTATTTAAGAACAATGTTTTAGAAGAGTCTGAGAAAAGTCCTTATGGCTGTGTGACTTCAGAAGCATATTTTTCCATCCTCCCTTGCTTGGGGGGGGGGGGGGGGAAAGCATATATATATATATAAAAATAAAAATCAAGCTACGTGAAAAATGAAGATTTGGGTTCCGATACTCAAATTTGTGTGAATAGTCATAGCTCAACTGCAGTCAATTATCAATGGTTCACTGTCAAACTGGGAGGATGTATCAGTGGGTTCCTTCTGGGGTCAGTCCTGGGTCCGGTACTATTCAATATTTTCATTAATGACTTGGATAATGGACTGGGAAGTATGCTTCTAAAATTTGCAAATGTCACCAAGCTGAGAAGAGGTGCAAGCACTTTGGAGGACAGAATTAGAATTCAAAACGACCTTCGCAAATTAGAGAATTAGTGTGAAATTAATAAGATGACATTCAATAAAGACAAGTGCAAAGTACTACACTTAGGAAGGGGGTGGAATCAAACGTACAACTACAAAATGGGAAATAATTGGTTAGGCAGTAGTACTGCTGAAAAGGATCTGGGGGGTATAGTGGATCACAAATTGAATATTAGTCAACAACATGAAGCTGTAAAAGAAGCTAAATATAATTTTAAAGTGTACTAACAACAATGTTGTATGTAAGACATGGGAGGTAATTATTAATTCTACTCAGCATAGGTGAGGCCTCAGCTGGAGTACTGCATCCAGTTCTGGGTGCCACACTTTAGGAAAGATGTGGACAAACTGGAACATCCAGAGGAGAGCGACAAAAATTATGAAAAGTTTAGAAAATGACAGAGGGAACCTGATACCAGTCTTTAAATATGGTAAGGAAGGACTGTTACAAAGAGGATGATGATCAATTGTTCTCCACGTCCACTGAAGGTAGGATGAGAAGTAATGGGCTTAATCTGCAGCAAAGGAGATTTAGGTTAGATATTAGGAAAAAAAACTTTAAGCTAAGGATACTTAGGTTCTGGAACAGGCTTACAAAGGGAAGCTGTGGAATCTCCATCATGGGAGGTTTTCAAAAACCAGTTGGACAAACATTTGTCAGGGATGGTCGAGGTTTACTTGGTCCTGTCCCTGCACAGGGGCCAGACTTGATGATCTGTTGAAGTCCATTCTGGCCCTAGATATTATGATTCTATACACCCGGGGAGGGGAAGAGAGAGAATATGGCCCTCAAAGTTTACACTTGTGGTATGTTTGGCAGTTAGTGCCACTGTTAAGTCATAAAAAAGTGGTAAAGCTGGGTTTGTAGGTTCTTAACTTTCTCAATGGAGCAACCTTCAAACTATATTAATTTTTAAAATAAATTATATGTATGTAAAATATGAGAAGGTGCTGAGCTTGTTGGTGGAGATCATTTATTTGGGTGATTAGTTTACCTTATTGGCACTATAGAAGAAAGTGTCCAATCATAAGCTACATTCCAATCTTCTTTAAATACCAGTTTAGCAGAATTTAAAGCTGTTAAAAACGCACATATCCAGAGCTCTATGTTCAAGTACATAATTTTATTAGTCACCTATCTATTAGCTTGTATGTATGAATGCTTTGAAATGTAAATATTTAGTTTGACAATAAAGCTCTGATGTTAAGCCAGTATTTTCCATACGATCATTATAAGAACCATACATCACAAACCAAAAACGAAGAATCTTGGAATTCCTTAGTGTGAATACAGAACAACTCCACAGGAAACTATATCATGAATTCCATGGCAGGACACCTGAAAATTTAAAAAACAAACTGTCTTTGTCTTGCACCCAAGGTGAGCTGTTCCTCAATAACTACTGAGCCCAAGTCTGCTTTTAAAATTGAATACTAGATCTAGAGCATTCACTCAAAAATTAGGGTTTATCTTTGTCCAATAGGATTTTTACAAGAATACTGGCAACATCTTAAGAAACACTAAAACTCTTAAACCAGACAAGCCAACATGCAGAAAAGTTAGGCATCAGGAGGGATACCAGCTCATGATTTAGTGCTGCTCAGCAACTTGAGAGCAAAATAATGCTCTTTTAGTCTCCATTTAAAGATCCATAGAGTTTAAGGACAGAAGAGATGATTAGATCTCTTAGTCTGAACTCCGTCTATCAGAAGCCATAGAATTTCATCTACAGGTCTGTCTCATCTTACGCAGGGGTTCCGTTCCACGGTTAGCGCGTAAAGCGAAAACTGTGTATAGCCAAAATCCCATTGAGTTCAATGGCGGGCAGAATTGCCCGCACTACAGGTATAGTATTAAAATTGTTATTTTTCTCTCTCTTTTTTTTTGTTTTTTTGGTTTTTTGTTTTTGTCGACCGTGTAAAGTTGAAATCGCACATGTTAAATGCGTGTAAGATGTGACAGACCTGTAATTACTTTTGTATTGAGTCCAACAGCCGGTGTTTGGCTAATGAAAATCTTTCAGAAAAACATCTAGTCTTGATTTAAAGATCAAAAGATGGAGAATCCACCACTTCACTTCCTTTGGTAGTTTGTTCCAGTGGTTAGTCACCTACACTGTTAAAAATTTGTGTCTGGCTTCCAGCAGTTGGCTCTTGTCTTTCTTTGCTAGATTAAAGAGCATGTTAGTACCCAGGTATTTTCTCCCCATGAAAATACTTTTACATGATTATCAAATCACCCCTCAATATTTTTTGATAAGCTAACAAATTGAGCTCTTTAGATCTCTCAGGCCAGGTCTGTGCTCAACAGGCTTTGCTGGTATAGTTTGGGCATCACTTAAACAAAGCAATTATATCCTCAAACAAAATCTCTGTGATGACTTCACGTGCACCAGAGAAAACCAGCAGTTAATACAAAAGCACACAGTCATACAGTATAAAGGTATTGCATCACAATTGCTTGCTTAGATCAATGCTGAATTATACCATCCATGTAAAATTATTATTATTGGGTTTTAATTTATCACAGAGCATCTTATTCCCGGAAGAGAAATTAAGATATTCTCCTTTGAAAACAAGTGTTTGTAAAAGAGATCCAAGACCACACTTATCTATTCTGATTAATATGCTTGTTACTCTTCATTTTTAGGAGGATTATACTTGTGTGTTGTATGAAGGATGACTCACGAAAGCATTTTCTGGCAATGAGCAACTGTGCTCCACTCCCTCTAAGCGAGCTCTTATACTTAATGTTTGTTTTGGGAGACGTAGCTGTCTCAGCAGCCAGAAGGGCATTTCAATAATCATACAACAAGCATTACTGCAGGTTATTCTTTAATCCCCTGTGTGTGACTAAATGAGTGAATTCTTGTCCATCTATCACTTTATGGCACAACATACGGTTATTGCCAAGAAGGTACTGTAAATCAAAGGAAAAACAGATCTAAGAATAAAAAGATCTAATCAGAGAAATCACCAATTGTTTATTCAAACATCTTCATCCCCATCGCCATGTAGCAATTATACTGAATAAATATTGGCGATGTTTGACTATAAATACTGGATCAAAAGGTCTTTGGTGGAAAAACCACTAATAACTTCTAAAAAAGACAAATATTAAAGATGAAATGGTACATGCTGAAGAGCTCAATTTCCTGAACAATCCAGCTATAGATAATAAAAATCACAGGCTGGGAGTCTGGAGTTGTCAGTTTCAGAAATGCCAAAACCAAACAAGTCATTTTATCCTTTTGTTGTGACTGCTTCAAAATTTGTAAAATTCAGGTTTAATCAAGTGAAATTCTGTGGTTTCAGGTTTCAGTGTGTTAGTCTGTATCAGCAAAAACAACGAGGAGTCCTTGTGGCACCTAACAAATTTATTTGGGCATAAGCTTTCATGGGCTAGAACCCACTTCATCAGATGCATGAAGTGACAAATATAGGAGCAGGTATAAATACATGAAAGGATGGGGGTTGCTTTACCACATGTGAGGTCAGTCTAACGAGATAAATCAATTAACAGCAGGATACCAAGGGAGGAAAAATAACTTTTGAAGTTTGCAAATTATGGATACCATCAGAAAACCTAAACTTAATTTCCCCACTACTAATTTCTCCCTACTGTTACTCACACCTTCTTGTCAACTGTCTGTAATGGGCCACTCTCTCACCACTTCAAAAGTTATTTTTCCTCCCTTGGTATCCTGCTGTTAATTGATTTCTCTCATTAGACTGATCTCACACTTGGTAAAGCAACCCCCATCCTTTCATGTATTTATACTTGCTCCTATATTTTTCACATCATGCAGCCGATGAAAGCTTATGCCCACGAAAGTTTATGCCCAAATAAATTTGTTAGTCTCTAAGGTGCCACAAGGACTCCTCATTCTATGGTTTGTATTCTGATCATCTAGGTAGACTTTTCTGGCCTGAATCTATGCAAATTAACACATCTACTCCACAGGGTGGAGCTGTAAATCTTAATTCATTAATCTTAAAAGTACTTTGGAGATATTCTGATAAGAAGGACTGTAAAATATACACTAGCAGCAATAATCTACCCTCCCTTGGCCAAATAGTAGGCAGTTAGATTTAAACAAGGTGAGGTCAAAGTTTCTCAGAACAAAAATATTTCTTTGAGTAACAGTTTTGCTACTTTCCTCTAGTACAGTCATGTAATCTTACAACATCTCCCTCCCTCCCCAAACTTTTTAAGTTAGACATTTATTGCAAGCATTCCCTGTCAAGGAGAATAAACTAGCAATGCTGCTCTGCCTGGATTTTGGCACTTTGTTCATAATGCTTTTGTGAAGGCAGTTTTGGTTTTGGACTGGGGTGGGGGTGGGGGAACGGACTACAGATTTCCTCCCACCCCCCTCAATACACCACCATAAAAATGTAGTGCATGTTGAAACTAGTCATTCTACAGATAGCTCTGGTGCCTTCCCTGTGTCATTCACAGGCAGTAAATTGAAAAACCCATTCAATTACTTTTTTTAAAAGTATTCCTAAAATATATCCCACACATACACCAATCAAGAAGTTGGCTGTTGGGGGGAATGGAATTCCTACATGTATTTTGAATCAGCAAGGGAAAAAAATCCCTGGTGAACAATGTTTTTAGAAACAGTAATAATGCATGATTCAGGAATATCTTCTTTGGCTCCCTTGATTTTAAAAGTGTTTCCCCCACCCCCCAAATGGCCTTTATACCACCCCAGATCTTACTACTATAGATTTTTTGTTGATCTTAAGCCTTGTCTAGTGTACAAAAAATACCTTTTGCTTATTACAACAGGAGCAGCAACAAGTGCAGCTAAACTGGTGCTGAGCACCACTCATCTGCAACAGTAGGCAAGGGTAATTTAGTCACAGCTGTTAAAGGCTAGAAGGACCATTATATCTAGCCAGGCTAGAGAATTGCACTCAGTAATTCCTGCATCAGATGTGCGTTCAGCACAGTTCAAGCACACCCACTGCTGACACTCTTGTCATCAACAGGTATCTTCTTCAGTAGCACAGATAAACTGTAGAACAATTCCACCCTAGAAACAGTTGGAGACTAATCTGTGGGAGCCAGAAGTTGGTTTGTTTTATTTGTTTAGAAAAAGGGAAGAAGCAGTAGTCAACTTAACTGGAATCATTTACATTTAGGAGTTTTATCATGGCCTCAGATTAGTACAAAGAAAATGCAAATGTGGGTTTAACGTCAATCTGTTACTGTAAGCAGTCTCAACAACGAAGCATTAACTTGTTTAAAGTGGTTCTATTGTTACAGTATTCAAGAGTATTAACATTTTTAACAAGAAAACAGCATACACCATTCAGCATTAAAAGAGGTTTACAGGTCCAGCTATTTTGTCAAACATCTATATTTGCATACGACGTAAGGTGGGCCAGAAGCCCAATCCTAACAATATTTTAATTAAAAGAAATCCTGTTAGTGCAATTTTGATGTTATCTATTTAACTTCCACCACAACCCAAAGGGAGAAGTTGTCAGGAAATGCTAAATGCTTCCACAGCAACATTATTTCTCCCATGTTGCATATATTTGCATTTACTAGTTTAGATACTTTAAGTGTATTTTACTGTGAATGGACACAGTTTGTGTAAATTAATGAGAACACTAGCTGTAAGCTTTATGGACTTAAATATGTAAATATAAAATGCTTTGTTAGCAGTTTATATTCAAAGGAAAAGGAAAAACAAACAGTTTTTGTGGTGTGGACAGGGGATAGCCACACATGTAAACCAGGCTCCCCAGCATGGTAGAATTAAGCTACTGAGTCAAGTCCCGTCATTGAAGGCCCTTTAAAGTATGCAACCCACCTTGCCTCAAACCCTCTTCAAACCATTCTTGCATCTGGCATAAAAGTCTCTGAACAGGGTTTGCAAATGGCAGCTATCCTCTTCCCCACATCTTGGAAGTTCCTATCCTGCAGTCCTTTCAGCCACCTAGTTCTTAATTAAGATTTGTTGTTTTAAAACAACAAAAAGGTCTAAAAACTGAGTATTACAATCGTATATATTTAAACACCAGCATCATTTTGCCTCACTCTACAGTGCAACAACAGTACACAGTTGAGGTAAGGAAAGTTATTAAATCCCGACTACATTAAGCTCATCTAAATCCTGCCAACAGTTTACCAAGGTAGGCATTCTAGCCAAATTCAATACTTTTAAAGAAAAATAGGTGAAGAAGGGGAGAAAGAGAATTTTGAGTTTTAAAGTAACCATGTCTCACTTAAAAAACAACCAATGCAAACCAAAAAAACAAACACTCCCACCACTCTCTAAAACAATACTAGGGCACTAGTTTCCTATTATTTCATCAGAAAGAACATCTACTGAATCAGCAACATCATTTTCTGCAACTCCCCTTTCCCAGTAATAATCAGACCCAATCCTGATTCACTTAAGACTTAACAAGATCACAGCTTGAGGTGATAGAGCCACAGGCCATAAAGAAGACCAATAAAAATTTTAGAAGCCCATCTGTTCTGCAAGATTAGTGTCCTATGCTTATTTAAAGGATCAAGTTTGAACCCAGCTTTCAGAGTCACACTGTGGTTCTTCAAGGAGCCATGTAACCTGGGTCCTTGACCAAGCACAGTCTGCCAATTTATTTTGGCAAATTTACTTAGTTGTGTTACTAAGAAAACAAAGAAAAAGATTTCAAGTGAATATAGTGTCTATCTAACCCCTCAGTGGTCTTTTCACAGCAAGTCTGGTCATGTTAGGCTGCTTTCCCTCTTCCATTATCACCTCTTTAATAGCAGGCTCAAGTTATAGATTTTATGATCATTAGGGATCAACTTGATGCAACTTTCACCTCACATTTAGAATATGCAGTGTGTATATAGTTCTAATCCTAAGAGGAAAAACCATTATGCAGAACTCTGGTCCTTTACTAAACCTAGCAATAGAAAAATGGTTACAACATGAACTGCCTGCTCACCCTGCAAGTTCCCAGTGACCAGTTTTCTGCCACCTCACACTTCCTTTACCCTCTACAGAATCACACAAGATTGCACTCTCCACAATGAGAGATCACAATGGGTAGGTCTACACTGCATTTTAAAACCCACGGTAGTGAGTCTCAGAGCCCACAGCTACAGACTCTGGCTCACAGGGCTCATACTACAGCACTAAAACCACCTGTGTAGACATTCAGGCTCAGGCTCTGAAACCCAGCTGCCCTTCCCAGGCTTCAGAGTCCACGTTCCAGCCATAGGGCAGGCCCCAGCCTGTAGCCCTGGACTCTGAGAATTGCTGCCCTGGATTTTAAAACGTAGTGCAGACATACCCTTTACGCCCACCAGGGTAGTCTTTCATCCACAAGTTTATACACAGAAGAGTTTAAAAGCTACAAATAGTTTCTACTACATTTTTATTTAAAAACAAGAGAATGGAAGGTAGGTTTTTACATTTAGTTATGTTTTGTTTTGAAACAAACCTAAAAGAAATGGCGCTTTAAAGAGATATTATCATTAAGATGCATTGGTGAGTCTGGATTTTAATGCAGGGCAAGTGTTCAAATCCTACCATCATATACCAGGAATTACAGATAGGTGATAGAATAATCTATAGTCTCACTGGAAAGATGCAATCTGTAGCTACAAAAATGAGTCAAAGTTCTGTATTGCTCCTCTCCTTTTTTTAAACTAAGAGGATTTTGTTGTTTTGTCCTCAATTCATAAACACAAAGTTACATCTGTTACAAAGTCAAAATGCAAGTTACATCTGGAAACAGACAAAAGCCAAATGCCCAGCAGTTTTGGAAAATTAAAACATTGGGTCAGATTCAAATGAACTAGAAAGCCAAAAGGTCAAAGCAGCATTAAATCATTAGTTTCCCAGCTGCCACCAAGGCACAGAGATGACCTTTGATTTTGTAAGAAGTGGCCCAAGCAATTTTCTGATGGCAGTATGGACAATCTGGCAGAGTGGGAAAATACGTTAAAAAAAAAAGCCTTAAAGGCACAAATTAAACTATAACCTTTCCATTCAAGCACATAGGCAACAATCTCATGTGCCTCATATTAAGGTGTGTTACTATCTTTATATTCATGGGGTAAGTTACATGTAAAACTAAGTCACCACTCTTGTGGGATTGTCTTTTTTTCAACATAGTTGAAACCCGGGGCAGAATGTAAATTTAGTAACTAGGCTTTTTAGATTTCCTGTGCAGTCAATTTTTTGTGGTGGGGATTTTTCTTAATCTTTCAAAAAGAGTATAAAAATGACAGTTAACAGTCTCTTCCATTTTTTAAACCTACTATTGTTACAAGTATCACCTAATTCTAATGTAAGTGCAAGAAATTAAGTGGAAAACCAGCACATTGTATCTTGTCCCTCTGTACAGGCAATTTTTCATATACTTGGGACACATTGAAGTCAAGAAAAGGAAGGATAGTTTATTATTCTACCCTTCTCCTAGCTTCCATTGTTTGGGGTCCCCTCTCTCCTGGGAATAGCTCCAATGCCTGTCTTTGCTGTTCACAGTTCTGTCAACCATCAGCAGAGTGATATTGACATAGATGTTCAGGTGATGTAGTGGTGTCAGTCCCAGGATATTAGAGACAGGGTGGATGAGGTAATATCTTTTATTTCACCAACAGAAGTTGGTCCAAGAGAAATGCTTTTGAGCTATACAGAGCCTTCTTCAGGTC